>NC_136661.1:17336568-17936568 GCF_903797595.1 Erithacus rubecula
GCCTAATATGTATTTTTAATGACTCAAATATGTATACTGAAAGGAGTTGCATTATATTTCTAAACAATATTTAGTATTGTGTACTGTTTGCTTATAAGAATACTCTAGTGAAGTAGTTTTCTAAAACTAATTTTTAGGTGCAGCTTAGCAGCTTCTTTTTTCAGCACTTGTCTAAAACCACACAGTTCTTCTCCAATGTCTTTCTGTACACAATGTTGTGAGTTATATTGTGATACAGGATGTCCAGAAATGCAGAAAAGCCAACACAATAGCAAGAAGGCAAGATGTTATTTATATTTGTTATCACCAGCTTTATTGGGTCATTTGTGCTCTATTTCCTGTTACAGAGGTCAGCATAAAAGCAGATGCTATAATAATTAATAGATTGTATTTTCCCACATATGAAAGGCCATGGAAATTTTCATACAATCTTAACTTCTATCTATAACAGAAATACTTGAGGAAAAACATATACTATATTTTGCTGTAGGAAATAAAAATATTAAGAGATGTATATTCTCAAGAGAATAGTGTTTAGTAAGATGTGGAAAGGCTTTCAACGCTTTATAACAAAGCCAATTCCTTGTAAACATAGTTTTCAGGAAATTTCGTATGCAAGCTATCCACGCCTTTTCCTGACAATGCATTGTATGATATCTCTGAAACCACAGCTCTGTATCCCAGCTCTAACACTTAAAAGAATTATATTATCTTAGACAAATGGAGGGTCAAGGTTTAGTCTTTTTTTGTTTAAGTAAAAGTCACTGAAGAGTATTACATAAAAGATGATTGGATTTAAAACAATGTGTAGAAGTCAGCTCAAAATGCAGGAGTTGGCTCAAAGTGTGCCTTGAAGTGTGGTGGAATTTGCTTTCTCAAACAGACCACTGAGACTCATATTTGCATCTCATGCTCATTATGTACAGGACTGTGCAAGGTTTTTTAACTTCTTGGAATATAAAAATGGTTGTCCTAAATTAAGTTCATAGAATATCTCTCAAAAGATATAAAATCAGTTCAGTGTAATTTCCCTGACTTTGTATTTGTTTGAGAGAGATAACTTTTTTTCTTCGTTTCCCAATATGACAAAAAATGTTTAGGTTTTTAAAGCCCTTGTTCTACTAAACAGTTTAGGTAGTTCTTTACCTTTTAAGAAACAATATGTCTAGAATATGCATTTTGTGATTGTTATAAAATCTCACTGAGATTAATTTTTATCTGACATCATAAAATTATCTGACAACAGGTTTCTCATATTCAACCAAGTAATAATAAATAAAAATATAAGTAAATAAATAATAAAAATATATTCTTTTGAAGACTGTAAAGGGGCATAAAATCTGAAAGGCAGACACATATAAATTAGATTAATCCTTGGATGAAATCTAGTGCCTATGCATTGTATATTAGATACAGAATTTTTAATCTTCATTTTTCTCACATTTCTAAACAGTCTAGTCCCTCAAATTCATTAGTGGAGAGGATTCCTTAATAAGTCATGCAATTGCATTTTTTGCTAAGATACGTCTTCTACATTTAAATGATCTGTCTAATCTAAGCATTTGTCAAGGCTCATTGGACAGTCAGTGAAATGAAGTTCCCCCACAGCCATATCCAATCTACTTTCCTTAGCTCAGCTGCAGTAGCTCCCTCGCACTTTCTTTTTTCGTGTCGACTTTAGAGAGAGACTAACTGCCAACTTAAGCTAAGACATTTAAATGGTTAAAAGTATGAGCAGTGAAGTTTATCTTATCTTTTTATGTTTATGAATTATGTGGAAGTATTACCATTATTATTATTAAGAAGATATAATTTAGTATCAACTAGATCATAACTTGATATGGATGGCCATTTTTCTTTATTACTTGTTTCCTCCATCTGTAGTTCCATAGATTCTGAGCACCTTTTTTTCCTCATCACATTCTTTTTTAGTATCAAAGTTTACCAATGTTTTATTGGAAATTTTTCAATGGTTTGGGTGTGTTTCTTTTTGTTCAAGTTAATTAACTTGGAAGTGAAAGTAGCTAAACAATACCAGACCTTGAATAAACCAACATGATTTTAACACAATGTGAGTGAAATTCTGATCCAAAATAAACAATGTGGTGGTAAGTTCTTGAAATGATATAACATATTCTGTTAACCATTAAAAAAGTTCTGTGTGAATAACTCTATATTTGAACACTCAGGACAAAAATGTTTTGCAGCTTTCCCCAGGTGCTTCATCTGTCAGGAACAGAAAAAGACATTTCATTGCTTGTCCTCCAGTAGGAGACCTGCAATGATTTATTAAATAAGAGCAGAGTTCTTACCTGATGCTATGTTTCTAGCTGTGCAAATTTATGGAAAATTAAATGAAATAGAAAGTGAACCTACTGAGGTTTTGCCTGGAAGTATAATTTAATCTGTGGGTGGTTGAAATATGGACTGCCCTAGAATGATGTGCTGTAGGAGAACTTGAGAGGTTGTCAAGCAGCTGAGCAGGAAATCTGGACTGAAATTACAGGAATTTCTTCATTTAAGATAAAGAATTTATAATACTGACTTTTCTGTTTCAATGCCTGTATAGATCTGACAAATATTTTCTGATATTGATATGATAAAACATTAAATTTTTTTAATCCTCAGGTTTATTTTTCCTGAAACTGGGTCAATGTTCTATTTTGTATTAGGGACATGGTTAAGTGGTGCACTTGACAGTGCTAGGTTAATGGTTACACTCAATGACCTTCAAAGTGTTTTTCAACTGAAATGTTTCTGTGATTCTATGATTCTATGTATATTTGCCAAAAATGGCCTTAACTGTCCAATTTCTGACATCTGAGAATGTGGTGAAAGCTGTTTTTAAGACTTCCTTTATTGTTAAAAAACAGAGAAAGTTTCTTGAGGAACTGATTCTTCCCACCTTGCAGTAGTGGTTAGGAGAATGTTGTCAAGTGTTTCTCTCTTGGAAGTGAATGCAGAAGGAGCTAAAATAGTGAATTTTAGAACTCATCTGACATATAGATGGCTGGTAAGATTTCTTGTACCCCAAAGTTCTAGGTGCTAATAACTTCATTGAGAGAATCTTCGTCTTGCCTTCAGAAACAAGTGTGTTTCGTATGTAAATATTGTCCCCAGACTAATCCAGTCCCTTTAGAGGAATTGTACTCAGTGCTGCTGGACTCTTATTGGAGACAGCCATGTTCTTTCTCTTCCTTGAAAACTGTCAATAACTTTGGTAAAATATTGCTTTTAGATTGGTAAGTTCTTTATTACTCACTCCATCAATAATTTCATAGAGAACTTATAGTAAAAAACTCTTGTTCACATGTGTGTTATATTATTCTGGCTGAAGAACAATGATCATCACCAGCTCATGTATCTTTAGAGTCTGAAAAATTGCTAGTAATTTTTGTGAATATTCAGAAAAGAATGCATATTTTGGAGACAAAATACCCATCTGTGAGAGCTCTCACTCAATTAGGCAGAAAACTATTATCCCTGAGGACCAGTTTCAGGGAAACCTCTGTCTCCATCTTGATATGAGTAGGGATTCACAACTGGCATCACAGACAGTATTTCTTTCAGGAAATTATTATTTGTTTCCACTCTGAAAACCAAGTGTCGTCTGTACTACATCTTCAGAAGCTGTCAGTTTCTGGTGTAATACTGCTGCAAATTAATGCTTTAGGTTTTATTATATATTATTGCATATTATTATTACAATATATTTTATTATATATAGGTTATATATATAATTATATATATATATATATAATATATATAGGTTTTCTTGCCATACATTGCATTGGCTGCTACAGTTTTAAGTGGACTTCTTTAAAAATCAACTGGATCTGCTAAAGCTTGGCTGATGATTAGGAATTTTCCTATTGTTGTTTCAATTACCTTTTTTTGTGTGCATTTTTAAATTTATGACCTAAAAAACACTAAACCCATACAACTCCCAAAACCCATCAAGAATTAGTCCTGTTATTTTTGTCAATTGCTAAAATTTCAAACATTAAATGATGGAACCACCAGCCTTCACTCTTCCTCTTAAGTCCCATCCTTAGAAACATGGGTATGCTAATAAGAAGAGCTTTTGTTTCAGCTCTAAATGGACTTTTATTCTAGAGAATTGTAATTATCTTTTGACATTATTGAAAATACTGAAATTCTTAAAAAACATTGATTTGAAATAGCTTGTGAACTTTAAAAACAGCAAGACCATTTTAGTCGACTGCTGACAGCATGGGAATCCTCATTGCTGAGTCAAGCAATGACCTCTAGTTTCCTTCTACACGAAAGTTCATTAGAGATGAACCTAATTTTGCAGTGTTACTGTGGAAAAGACCATTTGATCTTCAAGCTTGCAACAATATACTTCCTTGTCTTTTCTGTTGGGTAATTAATAAATATTTATTTTCACAGCATTTATATTTGGAAGAATTGCTTCTTGCTTATGTAAGTAGTCTTTTCAGATCAGTTGAATTTATTCACTTAAATAAATATTATTTTAGTAATCAAATACTGCATGACTGAACTCTAAATATCAAATGCTTCTCTTAGTTTGGATCTATATATGATATAAATAACTTATTATTTTATGATTCTTGAACCAACCTAACATTTTAAAATTTCCAGATTTTAAACCAGATTGTCTCATATTTCCACACTGACTTTTATGTTTGCTACAAGAATTTTATATGTTGCATTTTCATTCTAAAGAAAAGAAAAAATTTGCAATGTGATTTGGTTTCTATTAATTTCAACCCAAAAAGATTATATCCCTAACTAAGGTAGAGGGCAAAATTATAGGTGGTGGGATACATCTTAGATCTTTTCTTTATGTGGCTTTAAAGATTATGAAATTCTCTTGTGATCAGTGAAAATTAAATTTATGTGGTGGTTAGACATTAGCATGAAATTAATTTTGTTGTCTATAAATTCTGTCTTGGACCTTATGAAGGATGACAGAGCAAAGCCATAGCCAAGTACTCTAATAAATTTCTTTCTAGGGTGTCACACTTTTATAGATAGCTTAGATTAATTTCCTGTTTCATGTTTTGAGTATATATGACTTTTTCTTGCTCCGTGACAGTTTCTGTGATCTGTTGCCACTTCAGTTCCAAGCACTTTGTCCTACATGTTCACTCGGGCATGCATGTGGAATAGTCTTCTGTTCATTAGATTCGGGCTGTTCTCTGTTCCACTAACTAACAGCTGGATGTAAGGCACCAAAACCTTGCTTAAAAGGGTTTATGGTTTTTCACATACTCTGAGTCAAACACATAGGAGAGAAATTCCAAAAAGATATCTTGAAGAGGTCAAAGCAACAACAACAACAAAAACACTGGCAACTTTAGAAAACCAAGCAACTTTGGCAAAAGGTTTAGAGTAATATTCAATCAACATAAGATAGTTCTCAGGAGAATAACTTACTCAGCTTAACAAGCGCTAAGACTATTTGATTTTAAATTATGCAAAATCCTGATAAGAGGGAATTAGAAAAAAGAAAAAGATGGAAGAGATAGAGAAAAGAAAAATAACTGCCACTCTTGATTCCAGCAGTGTTCAGTTGACAGAAGTTACAAAAGGACGTGGGGTCAAGACACATGCTTGCCTCGTGTTTCAGGTGAAATACTCTTTCCTGGGTCCTTTCCTGAGGTGGGATTTCTGGTCTGGTGGCCGCTTAGGAGCTGGGTGAGAGGCTTCAGAGGTGGGATCTGGAGCACTGTCTTCAGTGTGCCAGTGGCTGTCGGGCTGGGATGCACTCCTGGGCTGGGCTGGGGTCTATGGAGCATTGACCTCCTCACCTGACCCATCACACCTGAAATACTTCAAACCAGAAATCTTTCCAGTCTCTCACAATGGAACAACTGGATTCAATGAAGCTGGCAAAAATGTTTGCTGATAATTTGGAGCTGAAGTCTGACACTGCAAAATCGTAAGTTGCATTTCCCAAGGGTTTTTCTCATTCTAGCTGAGGACTATTGATGTGTTTCAAAGTGGGCAGAAATATCTGGATGGAAAGTTATTTTTAGGAGCATGTGACATTTTGTGTCTGAGTGAAATAGGGTCTTTTGGGGTTATTAGGCATCTGATTCATTTCAGGCCTTATGTTGAGAGGAAAATTGAGGGAAAAAAAATAAACAGTCAGAAGTCAAAAGAGAGCCCATCTACCATAACAGGCAGCTACATCTGTAAAAACTTGGAGATTGTTGGATGATCTCTAAGACTAGTGTATGACTGCTGGAAGTACTGAGGAGTGCTAGAATAAGAAGTATCTCTAGTAGAAGAGCCAAAAGGAATGAAATGCAGGGAAGAGGCATGAAGTGAGCTTCTGGGACCCAGGACTCTTAAACAGGTATCAGATGTCCAGAATATATGCTCTAACAACACATTCTTCTCTCTCTCCATTTTGTGATTTAGCAGCTTTTTTTTTTTTTTTCCTTCCTCTTCACGGTAGGAATTTTGTTTTTGTTTTGTTTGTTTGTTTTTATTTTTGTTTTGGTTTTGTCTGTTTTTATTTGGGTGTGTGCTTTTAGCTTCGGAAAATCGTGAAATCTGAACTTTGTAATTGTTTACATTGGGCTTCTTGAAGCCCCCTAGTCACCTCTGCTGTAATGTCAAGGTCACAGAATAGCAAGCTAAAAGGAGCAAGTGGAATCAGAAATTGTTTTGGATAACAAAAAGCAGAATTTCCCTTTCAGGAAAGCACCATCAGCCACAGTTGTCCTTAATTAAGAACTATCCAAATAGCAGAAGTTTTTTTTGAACTGTGATGCTCATTGTCAATGATTTGACTCCAAATGAGCTTGTAATGAAGTGGGAATGAATATGGGTTGCCCGATCCTGAGGATAAATTATCTTTTCAATGCCCATTTACTTGTTTGTTTCATGTCTCTCCAAGTAGAGAGTGCTTCGGGACAATCTTCAAATGACACATCTCCTCTCCCTCAGCTTTTCCACTCTGGTGGTTTCAGCACTTTTGTAGCTGTTGCTCTTCTGATTGCTTCACTCAGCTTTAAGATTAATGTTGATAGCTATGGGCAGAAATATAGCATACTAACATATACAGGATCTTGAGAGCTATCAAGACAAATTACTTTCTTTCCAGAGACTTCATGTACAGATGCTCCAAAACATGATTTCTCATCCCATCAGCCTAGAATCTGAGAGAATCAAGAAGCATCAGAGCTTGTTGTGTGGAGAACCCTTTGTCAGACACAAAGAGAGGAAGGGGAGCCTTTGACATAGAGGAAGACTGAGCCTTCTTCCACTGTGACAATCTGCTCCAAAATCACTAAGACCCTGTGAGGTACAGTATATAAACAAGGCTATCTACTACTGATGCAGGTGCACTGAGAAGGTAGAGAGTGAGGAAAAAGACAATGGAAGTGGAATTTTCATTTGGGATGTCTTCAATACTGAACTTCCAGCTTCACTTCTTGCTGTAGGCACTGCCAATAAGAAGCAGTCTGAGCACCAGGAGACATGGCAACTACTCCAAGGGACAGATTGATTTTGCTGTCTGTTCAATTCTGACCAAATTTGTTTTGGTATGTGATCTAGTAAGGGACAGAACTGGTGCAACAATTCACTGAGTGTTTCCTGAACTGATACTCAAGATGAGCTAACTGAGAGATGTATCACAAACTCTCATTTGCATTTAAAAATTCACTGCTGGAAGAAGAACAGAGAAAGCAAGTTTGCTGGAGTTCTCTGTATGCAATAATCTCGTAATGCAAGATTCTGGTTCCTCTTTGTTTTTTTCTGAGAGTAATGTACTTGAGATTAATATACTAGGGGTTTTTGTGTTGCTGTTTCAACACTCAATTTTATTTCTGGCAGGACACTGGCAGAAATAACATGGCATCAGTTGGAATGATGGAAGGTGTAATTAAATATGCTTTTGAAATTAACTGTAAGGGCTGGCAGCATCATTATAGTGAAGAATACAAGTACTTAATGAAGGAATATGCAATATGCTATTTGTATTTGCCTCTCTAATTTGTGGAGTAACTTGAAACATGGAAGCAATCCCTGTTTTTCCAACCCCTTTCTCATAACATTGTAAAACTTCAGTCCTGGATAGCATTAGATATTGCTGATAAAACCCAGAGGGTAATTTTAATGAGAAGAAATCTTAAATCTAGGATTTAGCTACCAAGAAAACAGATCAGAAGCTAAAGGACAGTCAGGCTGTTTCTAGCTTAGCTAGATTTAACAGAAAATGAAAAAAAAAGCACTGTCTTCTGCCAGATATTTTTGTCATAAAAGTACCATTCTGAATAAAGGAAAGAGTGTTTTGACTCCTATGAGAAATTGTGCATGTGCCAAGCCTGAGGACAGCCATTGTGCTAATAGTGATTGTGCCCAGTTCCATTCCTTTGGATTGAGTCTGTTGCAAAATTTTTGTTGTATTTATTGGTATGGATGTTAGAAAAGCTATGCTTTCTCTTTGTCTCTCCCTCAGCTCAGAGAATAGTGGTTCCATCCTCTTCCTTTAACTTAAAGTAACCTGTTATAGTTCAAGAACTCTGTCAGGAGTTTCTAACTGATTTTATGATAGAAATATTACTAAGTGCTTCAATGTCCAAATCTACTGTGAACTGACAAGACTGTTATTTGTGCCTAAAATAATTGTGCCATATAAATTTGTGCCATTCATAAAGCCACATAATCAGAAAAAGATGAGAATATTATATGATGCAACAGTGCAGAAGTTCCTCCACTGACAGATGAAGATTTAAGGAATAACAGACTGGGGGGTGTGTGGGGTGTGTGAGGTGTCAGGAGGGAGGCAGAGAAAGATGAGGAGAGAGAGGAGAGACACAGAATTTTAGGGAGATCCATAGGCATGGTACTATCCTACTCACCACAAATCATTCCTCTGGGGTTTTATGCTTCCTCACAACACTCCCCCCTCCCCCCAATATTTCTGTTTAGCATGGTAGGGAAAGAAAGCAGAAAAATGTTACCATTAGGGGTTTTTAAAATGTGGATTAATGGGAAATGAATTTTGTTTTAGAATCCTAAATGAAGTGTGCTATATAGATACCTTATGGTGCTGTTTATTAAATTCTAAGTGTGAACTGCTGACATTGGAAAAGGGCATGTCCCAGTGAGGAGGCAGTCACTGAGGGTGGTGGAGTTCCCATTCTGTGAAGGCACATGTGCAACTCTGCTGGGAAAAACTGTAATACTTTTTTTCTGGGCCCAGGGAAGCTTCAGTGACCAGATGCCCTGTAAACCAGAGAAACACCAAAGACAAATGAGACCAACCAATGAGAAAAAGCCCAGGATGAGGACTGTGCAGCAGGAGCACTTTCATCAGTCAGAAGGACAACATCTTTTAACCTTAGCAGGAGCATTGTTATTAATGAAAGTAAGGACTGGTCATGTGGGCTGGATGGCAAGACATAGCAATGAATGCTTGTCAGTTGTTTTTTCGGTTTTACTTTTTAAAATTTAAGTGCAATTTTTTTTTAGCTGTTTAAAAACATAAGTATACTACTTGAGATGCAATAACAAATAATGGGATTTAAAATATAGATATCAATGAAGCTGAGGATTAGGGGATAGCATTCCATTAATTAATTGAGGAAAATTACTATTATCATTAGTGTTAGAATGTAAGGAGTGTTTTTAGCAAGTCATAATTTTTTGTCACTTCTAGGTATTCTCAGGCCAGTTTCTTAGACAACTTTAATAATCACTACATTAGTGGGTACTGTATTGATTGATGAACTCCATGGATTGGTTTCTTTCTAGTTCTGCTATGAAAATCTGAATACATCTCCAGTTAAATCAGAAGAGAAATGAAACTTTTTGTTTCATTATTTCTTCTTCACACTCTGCTGACACTGAATTCCTAGAAACATAACACAATATAGTAGGCCTGAAACCAATATTGTTAACATCTAGGGAATCTGTTCTTTGCTTTCCCATTGGCAAAACCTGTCTATTGGATCAAGCTTGTAACATAAGAGAGGAATATAATGTAACTGTGAATGCCTGCTGAGTTGTACTAACTCTTGTTTTGTTTGCTAGCAGGAGAGTTGGTTTTATAAACAAAGATTTTTCATTACTTCATTGTCTTCATTTTTGCATACAGTGTCATTTTCCTTTAGCCTCAGTTATAAAATCTAGGAGTTTCTATGCTCACTTGCCAGATGATGTTCCCTTCCATTATGAACAACAACTATGTTAGGAAAATAAATTTGGAAATGTCTTAACACCAACTTTTTTTCTGCATCATATGTATTACCTAATTTGACTTGTGTTACCTAGGGACAGGCTCAGGCAAGGTGAGTGATGCTGAACACTGCGTGATATGTGTAGCATTCTCTGAATTCCCTAACAATGCCCACTTCTTTCTGAAATTCTGATGCAATCATTTCTGCTCTTCCCCATCCTTCTAGGTAGACATTCTGATATTGTGATGTCTCTTATCCCCATCTTGAGCACCCAGAGGCTCCCTCAAGCTTTCTCAGCTCTTTTCTTTACCTTGACTTCCAATATTCCAACCTGCTAAAACTCTCGACAACATTTCCCAGACTCCTACCCACCTCCAGGACTTCCTGGACACCTCCTAGATACTTGTACTGATTACAAAAAATATTGTGCTGCTGAGTAGCAGAATAGTTCTGTTCAGCTATCAAAGTTTAAAGAGCAATATACTGGAATGTATAAACTTGGTTGAATAACAGTTTGAATATGGCAGGAAATGCTAATATTTTTACAGGGTCTTCCTGGTTTTTATTGATTGGAATGCATAAGACAAGGGAATTCTACAGGGAGTTGCAATAGCTATTGCCATACCGAAAAACTAGAAAGTGGAATTTTTTTTACTGTTCAGTGGAACGTATTTATATATTTTTCTGCATAAGAAGAGATTCCTTACCTAAAGGCTTGTAGCCAGAATCATTCTGACGAACAGAAGTCAATACCCAGCTAATTTTCAAATTTGTCTGGTATATTGTGCATTTGTTTTATGCAATGTTCTGTCTACATTTTCATGTTTTCATACGTGTTTAAACCCGTATTAGAATAACTGGAAATTTGTGGGATTTTTATACGTTTTTCTCAGTGCAACCACATGAAAGATTGTCTCATTCAGAAATGAGTTAAAGTGTAAGATGGAGACCTATCCTATCCTATATCCTCAGTTATTACTTTTCATTTGCATTCCTCTGGAAATTGTCAGAAAAGAGAGTCTGGATGTTGCCTGCTTTTATCTTGCTTTCTTCCGTTCTTTGCATAAGAGAAGCTGCAATTACAATATTTTGTCCTTCCTCTTTACCTCTTGTGAGAATATTTCTGAATTGTAGACTTAAAACCCAACCCAAACCAAAGAGGCAGAATGGCACCACCCTGGAATGACAGTGAAGGCACTGGCTTGTCTACCTAAAACTGCAGCTGAGTGTGTTTCAGAAAGTATGACAGTTTTTTACTCAATATTCTGCCCATATTTTTAAAACCCTGCAATGCACCAAGTTCAGCCACATCATGTGCCTTGATGCAGTAAGGCACAAGGGTTTCATTTCCAGGGAATGCAAATAAATTACAGGTATGAAACTACTCAAAGGAATAGTATGATGGATTAATCTTTTGCCTTTAAATATCTTTATATTGATAAAGATTTCCTCAGTGACTGAGAGGGGACAGTCTTGGCTTTTGCAGAAAATATTACTTAGATATCTCCCTCCTAAACCTGTTGTTATACACCAAGCTGCTGATGCAAACCATAGGCAGAGAAGACCTTTCTGTATGAAAAAGTCCAGGGGTCAAATTGTTGTATGGTTTTCAGATACTGTTTTTGACCATTGGTAAGATTCTATTTCATCTTAATTCGTAGTTTGTTCATAGAAAGAGTATATTCAGGAATTTTGTTAATCATACAATGAAAATGTCAACACAGGGTATGACAGATAGGACACAAATACCTATTGGTCTTTCAACTTTGCTTGATTGACTAGTTACTTGCAGCTTTGAATATGGACTAGAATAAAGAACACCTGGAATAGGAGTGCTTTGAACAACTATTTGATACCTATAGGCTTCACACCGATGTGCATGGTATATCTAAAAGATTTAATATAGTGGAAGTATTATTACTGATTCTGCAGTACTCCTTATTCAAACTGACAAGAATTTCAGCAGGGATTTTAAACAAAAAATGGCTCTTGCCAATCCAGTGTCCATGCTAGACCATTGCTATTACTCAACTGGAATTCTAATTCTCTCTTATTCTATACAGGGACCCTATTTTGCAAGAAAAAAATTACTCCAAAGCAATTATTTTGGAAAAGTTAGAAAGGGCCCCTGATTTTTCATGTCATGAATAATTGTGTTTGTTTTTATACAGCTCTCCAGGAACTATTAAAATTTTTGTTCTCAGCCTTTCAGTAAGCCAGAAAAATGAATGTGGGAACCATCATGCTGAATCAGACCAGTGCTCCACTGAATCCGTGTCACTGTCCAATCTCTAATTAAAACCAACTGGTTGAAACTGGGACACATAGAATTACAGAAAATTGTGTTTAATGTTCACATCTTCTTGCCTATTAGTGTCTGATCACATCTTAAAACTCATAGTTAATGCTAGTCTCTGCTTTACAGCTGACAGCTGTATTTCAAACACTCACTCTTTATGTGGCATTGTTTTTTTTATTTTAGCTTTTCCATTAAAAATAACGTGAGAATGGATGTGGCAAAGAAATCAAAATAGTATTAAGCTTATTGTGTTTTTCCTAGACTTAGGAAATGATTGGCTACAACATGCAGGTACTCTTAGAGCACTAAAATATTCTATACCTGCTGTCAGACCAGCAAACAGTAAAACACTGCTGAGTTTCTGATTAGACATATTTGTCTAATCTGATTAGGTGCCTCTTACTGAATTAGATATGTAATTGATATCACTCAGGTTTTATTCAGTTGATGTGGCACACAGAAATTCCAAGAATGTGCACAAGATTGTGAGTGGGACTTGTGGAGTTCATTAGTGCCATCCAAATGGCAGTGGAACAGCTCTAACATCTCTGTACATGGCTCTAGACTGCACTGCAGTACAAAATACCTTGTCCAGGAGAGCTGCAAATGACATTTCTGATCACCCTGAAGTGCCATGCTAGCCACTGGTACACCAGAAGGCAATTCACATATCTCCAAGGAATTAAGCTGAAAATCAAATGAAGAGGGTTTATTTCTTCAGACACAAAGGCCCATGTAATATCATTACATACAAAGATACCAATACCACAGGCATTTATTTTGCCATCTGCTGGTCCTCCTTTTAATTTTTTTCTCTGTAGATATTCTGGGTAGTAACTTGCAGAAGTGTAAGTAGAAAACAGTTATTATTTTCATTGTATTTATAATCTATAGCTATAAAATATGTTTAATCTAGAGTAATAAGATTATGCAAGATTTTATTTTTAGTCATGCCATTATTGGCAAGTATAATAGTGCTCTGATAAGTGATCAAATATTAATGTTAGTCTTTCATATGTATACACTGCCTGTATTTCCTAGTTGTCTTTATAAGATTGTTAATTTGAAAAGTGTGCCACACTCTCTCTTAATAGAAAAAGGATCAGCAATTTCATAAAATTATATAATGTGGTAGGAAACTTGCTTTCTGACCTGGCTGAAAAGATAATTTATGCAGTCTTCTGACTGTCTCAGTAGGCCTGAAAAGAGAGAAAAAATATAAGAGAGGGAAGGAAAGAGAATCCAAAGCCTATACCAAACATCAAATGCTAATTGCAGCTAAAGAAAAGCACCTGAATTTCTGTCACAAAGGGAGAAGAGTGTTGCCAGGAGCATTGCACTGACCATTTGACATTTCAGCTGTCGGCCCTGCAGCATATAATCATAGGGTGTATTTAAGTTCTCCAGCAATTGCAAGTCTACTAAAAATGTAGTATTCTGACAGCCATCAAGCTGAAGGAATGACAGGTAAAAAATACATATTAATATAAATTGCATGGTGCTTTTTGTTATAAAAAGTGATTGAGCTTGCATTTGAGTAAGTTTATTTTAAATTCTTCTTCTTTGAAATCCTTGAAGTCACTTGGTAGCAATAACACAGTGTAATTGTTTTATGAAGCTATTATGAGTATTTAGCTTCATAATGACTATCTGTGCACTAAGTAGACACAGATTTTTTCACTGCTCCAGGATGAGTGTCTTTGTGCCTTTGAAAAGCACATGCCTTTTCCCTCAGCATATCACACATTTTCAGGGATGGTTGTGAGAGATTTGGAAATCCATAGCTGTCTTTCTTTCCTACTCCATTGGAAGCTGTCTCTACTAACAGCAATAATCTCTGCTTCTTCACATGATAACAATTCCAGAAGAAATGTCTTTTATGCAATGGCTTCCAGATCAAAGTCAGTGAGTGATCTATGTGGCAAAGCCTAAACTGAATAAAATTCCAGCTTGGTGCCATAAGGTAGAATCCCATGTCACAGGCAAATAGCAATTGCTTACCTTTATCCTTGTGGAATTCTGTTTGAAAACTTATCTTCAAGTGCTAGAGTACTAAGCTACCCAACACAACATTGATACATTGGTATAATATGAAGTATAGTAATAATTTTACTGAGACCACAATAATCTTCACATCATACAAGAATTTTATAATTTAAAGTGAGTTAAAAGTCTCAAGTAGAAAATGCTATACAGGCAGAACATTGGAAAATTGACTGAAAAACATATTTTTAAGTCACTAAATCAGGAAGAACATTTCCATTGTATTCTGAATAGTATTTTTTTTTCACTTCAGTAAATACCTTCCTTGAAATGTGTTTTCTTCAGCTTCATCTCACCAGTGGCAAAAGATGAGTTTGAACATCAGATGTTAAGATTCTTTATTTCAATACTTGCAAAGGTATAGCACAAAACTTGTGCTGCCAGTCAGTTTCAAATTTGGAGTATTGGGGACACAGATGAATGGAGTTACAGATTGCAGCCTAAAATAATGGGTGTATTTGTTCTTTCCAACTGAATATGCATTGTTTACCTTGTACAATAGCTTTATTTTTGGTTTCGGGTGCTTTATTGGGTCTTGGAGGTCTAGTTTGCGCAGTTAAATCTTAATTTCTTTTCATTTCATAGGAACTTGTGTCTAAATAATGACACAGAAATGAAAATTCTGTGTGTGACTTGTGTATCCATTTGGAAAAGCACAAAATATCCCTACCTTGCTTGCATTAGATGCATATACCTGAGTTTGCATGGAAATAGTGTCTAGTTTATAGCTAAAATAGTGTCCCCATAACAATTTACTATGGCAAGACTGATGAGAATATCAGTGCCAAGGCATGCCCAAAGGGGGACTCAGGATCACCTACTGCAGCATTTTTCTTGAATAGTAAGAGGGTAGTGAAACTCAGCCCCCTTTCAAGATTTGTCTAAGTTTAGGAGCACCAAAAGGCTCAAGAAATTATAGAATTAAGTACAGCATGAATGTAAGGCACATCTTGTGTTCTGATGTGAATAGAATCTTGAGAGCAATCACAGCTACCACAGACCCCCACTGAAGGCAGACTCTGGGCTTGACTGTGGTGTGAGATGTGTTCATTCTGTGTCATGGCCACAAATCTCCAACCATACTGAAACACTGATATAGAAAGAATTAAAAGTCACTTTTCTGATTTAAAAAAATAAAAAAGACAGAAAGATGTTATAAAATGCAGGGCAAGAGGCCACATACAATCCCATAGCTGAATATTCCTGAGGGGGAAAAGAGAAAGAAAAAGGGGCCTCTGTTAATATAGGGGCCCCTATATTAATCTTAAAGTAAAAGTCTGTGGTGACTACTGATCTGAGATGGTTTATTCCCCATCTCTAGCTGCTAAGTTTACAGATCTCAGCTGGGCCCTTTTGGTATTTATCCTTTCTCTAGGGAGAGAAGGGAAAAAACAGAGTACAGACTTCCCAGTCTTTGAAAGCCCAAAATAATAGCTGTTACACTTCACATTGGCTGACCTCTGTGAGTGAGAACTTGCCTCCAACTGGCTCAGATATTTTCTCAGTAGAGATGTCAGTGTGCTGCACATACTCCACATTACTGAGGGAAGCTTTAGGCACTTCTTAGTAATCAGGAAACAGCTTCCATTTTCATGAGAAGATTCCCTCCAAGCTGCACCTGGTGAGTTCACTGTGTTTAAATTGTGTGACACTGCTAAACCTAACAAAGAGTATTTACTTCATAAACTAAACATATGCTTTATTGCAGTAGTGCATCAAGAAATGACTGCCTTATGACAGTTCTTCAGATAACTGTGTGAACATTATAAAGTGATTACTTCAAAATATGAAAGCATAAGAAAGACTGTTCCTCATGACCTGTGCTATAGACTTTATGACCAGGACTTTAACTGCATGTGATCTAGCCATTTTCTTTCAACCTCAGAAATGTGACAACAAACGTGTCTTAAAAATTAGGATTGATTTTTATCATGAGAGCATGTCTGCTTAAAAACGCTTTTCTCCATAGCAGTGCATCAGCCACTATTTTAAGGGCCGGGATAATGCTGTATCGTAGAAAGAAGAAGGGAAATAGCATGATAAAAATGAAACCAGCTTCAAAATAAAATTACTTCATACTCCAAAATGTTCTACTTTTTGGGCCATATAAATACATTAAGGAAAAATGAGGACAAATATTGTGAAAAGAAATATTATCTGTAATTCCTCTTTGAATTATACTGAAGGCTTACTCTTTAAGTAACAAGAAAACAATATTCTATTGGCTATGTAAAGCACCTGAATTAGGAGATGGATTGCAAAGTGTGGGAAGTGGTGGAAAACACACTCCCAGTATTGGCATAGTGGTAGGTTATATTTTAGATTGTAGTCCACAAGAAGTTAAGAGAGGCTTGGAAGATTCATTTACATTTGTCTGGGATGGTGTGAGTGGACAGTGGGAGTTAAATGAAGTTAAATGGGAGTCAGATGAACTGGAACCTCTTGAGAATAGCATGTGGAATATCTTCATTTTAGTTACTGCTCAGATGAATATGTTCTGTTTTGCAGCTGCTATATGGCCACCTCATATCCATTTCCAAGTCCTGACAGACAGTGGTGTGAGGTTCAAAATTATTTTTGTTCAAGACCTCTTCTCCTTCAGTATTGATTTTAGTGAGCAGAACTAAAGGGTGCGGAATTCTTTCATCTCCAACCAAACGCAGCAGAAGTTGAAAGCATGCAGACTGGACCTTTTGAAGACACCGATACCAGCTGAACATCTTGTGGGAAAAATCTTTGTGCTTACATGACCATGCTGCTCTGTGTTACGTATCTTGGAAACATAAGATTGATGTTGTGCAGGAAATACTCTCACAGGCCAGAAAACTAAACAAACAGCAGTCATTCCCCACTCTCAGCTATTTCATCAGCTTTCTGCTATTGTTACAGATGGCTTGACTAAAAGAAGAAAGAAGTGAGTCTGAGGACCCCTCCTACAGGAAAACCTGCAGAGCAGCATAATGAGTAAGGAAATCTCTGCAAACTGTACTACAGGGTTCTTCTCAGTGATTCCAAATGGAGAGAGGCAAGATTAGCTTCTCTGTACAGGGACACAGCAAATTCCTGTGGATAACAGCTACAGACTGATGTTGAAAGTGATCCCAGGCAATCAGTTGCAGAGCAAACCATTCAGACATGGAGATATCTAATAAACTTGCACAAAAGATTATCCCTGGGAGAAGCCTCAGGAGCAATTGCACACATTCCTATTATGAAACAAGTTCCCTGTAAGTTTTTAAGTTTAAATAACAACAAGGCCCTCCCAGAATAAAACAAAACAGATCATCAGGGAAATTGTTTCTGATTGTTAGAATTTAGAAAAGTGCTTGCAGCTCAAGCATTTTAAAGAAGATTTATCTGAGAAACCATATGATACAATTTATTGGACCTGTGCACACAGCAAGCTGCTGTCATGAAGAGGGGAAGAAAAGAGTTGCTGTGAATACAGGACCATAACATTGCAAGAAGAAAGTTCAGTAAATGAACTTAAATCTCATGAAAATGTGATTCACAAAAAAAGAAAATTTCTTTTCTGAATTACAGACTAGGAGAGGTATGTATTCCTAAAATATCCCAGAGTTGCAGGTATATCTGAAGTCTCTATATGGAGAATAGTTCACAGTTTATTGAGCACCAAGAGTAGTCATGATAATCCTAATCAGTTATGGTTTTGGTATGTGCCTTAGGATGACTTAACGATGTTTCTATACCCAAACCATCTGTTCTGTTATGTTGGTGTTGAATATTGAGTTCTGCAACTTTACTACTTCCAGGAGTGAACAGGAAGGAAAAAAGAGGTGCAGTTTGTTGTCAGAGACTGAACTTGCTCTCCCGCATTCTTCACACAAATCATATTGTCTGCAGTGGATGGTGGGACAGAGCTTCTTTTTACCTTTAGTTAGTTTTTCTGACTAGCTGAGGCAAAGGAATCCCCTGGACTGTTTTTTCCCCTTTCTCTTGGAATTGTCTGAACCTGCACTGAACTGAAAACCCAGAAGGGCACCAGGCACCTGTGTCCCACCAGGCCTGGCCTGGGCCATAGCATTTCCCACTGGAGGAACTGAGAACAGCCTGCCTGAGTGAGCTGTGACCCACAGAGGGACTGAGAACAGCCTGAGTGAGCTGTGACCCACAGAGGGACTGAGAACAGCCTGAGTGAGCTGTGACCCACAGAGGGACTGAGAACATCCTGAGCTGGGCTGTGACCCACAGAGGGACTGAGAACAGCCTGAGTGAGCTGTGACCCACAGAGGGACTGAGAACAGCCTGAGCTGGGCTGTGACCCACAGAGGGACTGAGAACAGCCTGAGTGAGCTGTGACCCACAGAGGGACTGAGAACAGCCTGAGCTGGGCTGTGACCCACAGAGGGGCTGAGAACAGCCTGAATGAGCCAGGCTGTGACCCACAGAGGGACTGAGAACAGCCTGAGTGAGCTGTGACCCACAGAGGGACTGAGAACAGCCTGAGTGAGCTGTGACCCACTGGAGGAACTGATAACAGCCTGAGTGAGCTGTGACCCACTGGAGGAACTGATAACAGCCTGAGTGAGCCAGGCTGTGACCCACAGAGGGGACAGCTCTGAATTGTTCACCTCTTCAGGGCGGGAAGAGGTTTTGCTCTTTAGTATTGCACATTTTGTGCTGGGAAGTGCTTTGTCTGTTAAATAAACAGGTTTTTTTTTTTTTCCCACTTTTCTTTGAGGAAATACTTTTCCCCCGTACCATTGGTGGGAAGGACCTCTTGACTCTGTTCATCCCAAATTTGCCCTAAAGCAGGACAGTGTGCATCTTGGATTTGTGCAGCAAGGTTTTGATAGCATGAAGGGTACAGGTGTGGCTTCTGTGAGAAGCTTCCCCTGTGTCTGATAAAGCCAATGCTATCTGGCTCCAAACCAGGCCATGATTCAAGGCCCAGCCATCAGAATGTGGTAGCACCTCTGGGATATTTAAGAAGGGGAGAGGATCCCATCCCAATACCAGCAGCAACAATCAGAACTGATGAATGAGAATAAGTGAAACAACTCTGTAGACGAGGTCAGTGCAGAGGGAGAGAGAGGAAGTGCTCTCTCTGGGTGTGGGAGCAGAGATTCCCTGCAGCCTGTGGTGAAGGCCATGGTGAGGCAGCTGGAGGAGGTGCATAATGGGGCAGAGACCCACTTGCAGCATGTGGACCCTTGGAGAGATTAATTTTGTGAAGCAGATTTTTAGGTTACTCCACAGGGGACTCGTTCCTGCTCCTGAAGGAATGCAGTCTGTTGAAGGGACCCATGTTAGAGTAGTTCATGAAGCATTGCAGCCCATGGAAGGGTTCACATTGCAGAAGTTAATAGCCAACTCTTGTGGGAGGAATCCCAAGCTGGAGCAGAGCAAGAGTGTGAGGAGTGCTCCCTCTGAGGAGGAAGAAGCAGCAGAGACAGTATGTCCCTCTAGCCCTGCTCTGATGTGGAGGAGCTAAGAAAATCAGAGCAAAGCTGAACCCTGGAGGAGAGCAGGGAAGGTATTTTAAGATTCAGTTTTTATATTCTCAATATCCTAGTCGGAGTTTATTGGCAATAAATTAAATTAATTTTTCCCAAGTGGAATCTGTTTTCCTCTTTTGGTAATTGTTGAGTGGTCTCTCCCTGTACTTATCTTGACCCATGGACTTATATTTCCTGTCCTCTATCTTGCTGAGGAGTGAAATGATATAGTGGCTGTAGAGGGCACCTCTTGACCAGGTGAGGTAAACCCACAGGATGTCTTTAGCAGGGTGAAATTGTGGTTTTGTTTAACTTAAAATAAAAAAATGCTACAATATAACAAGCAATTAATGAAGCAAGAGGAAACATAACAATGCTTACTGGAAAAGCATGGACAAGAGAAACACGTAAATACCATGTGAAACATGTGAGAGTAAATCCATTCTGAACTGGCTGCAGTGTGAAGACTTGTCTAGGACTTCCTGACATGCAGCACTGGGATGTGACAAACCCAGTGTCAAATGTTAGTAAATGTCTTTATGATGTGTATACTGAATTTATGAATAATAACTGAATTCTTAATGAACTGATAAGCCACAACTGAATGTGAAGTGTTAATTGCATATCTAATTATTATCTTGCTTATAAAACTAGCACTTAAAACGTCTGGAAGAAATTCAGAATGACATAAGTTTTTCATCAGTTTTGAGTTCCCGTTGCTAGAATGGCAGACTGGTACTTCTGCCATACCACAGCTTATCAGTTATTTTATCTGGTTTTGAGTTGAAGTATTTCTCCCCACCGTGCTCCAGTGGCTGCCATTATCCCATTGTGGACTTTCAAACACTCCTAGGTCTTTTTCCTTCCTGCTTCTTGCATTTGGAAGGAGATTTGCAAGGTTACAATGTCTCTTCAGTCGAATACATTTATTTTTTCATCTGTGATACCACCAAAGTCCTCTGCAACAATTAAGTTACTGATGTGCAGCCTATTAAGAAGATAAGACAGTATCTTTGTTGCATCTAATGCATCATACGTCTCTTTCCATCTGTTGATTCCTGTAGACTGCAAGATCTTTTCATCCAGTATCGTAATTTTCTTCTGTGTTTGTAAACAGCACAGAGCTGAGATTCCAGCAGGGCTCTTAAGAGCTTAGTAAACAGCAACAGCACCAAGCAACAAAAAAGTAATGCATGCAGAAGAAATACTTTGTTGATGACTCTATCTTTAATGGACAAGACAGTAAATAGTTTTCGTAATTTTTTTTTCCGTTATTAAGTATTAAGTATTAAGTATTACCAACATGAATAAGCTAAAAGTGATACACTGAAGGGATTTGTGGCCAATATGTGGTTTAGAAGTTGCTTGAAATATTTTGAGGGAAATAGCTAAATGAAGACCATGGGGATTGTAGTGAATTAAATGGGAGCTGGAATCTGTGCAGGTAGTCTTTAAAGAATGGGAAAGGAAGTGAAGATACAAGGGAGTAATATATACAGTGAGAGAACACAGGAAGGAAACATCTAAAGTAAGCAGATGGCTGTCAGAAAATTATATTAGCAGTGAAACAGATCTAGGAAACAAGAAAAAATAGAAATTGGAAGTTTGAGGGAAGAATAATCACAAAGTAGAAATGAATAAGGGCAGTTAAGAGCATAAGTATTTGAAAACATTTAGGATGCCTGTCTTTCTGAAGTAAATGTGGGAAATTAAATAATTTGAGTATGGACTACTTCAGCAGTCAATTAAAAAGAAAAGTAAACAAATTAATAAAGGGTTGGTTGTTTTTTATAAACAAAACAATCAAAGGATCCTGCAAAGAAAAAATTAAAGAACCAAAAAATTTAAATCATTATTAGTGTAGCTTGATATTAAAACTAAAGGAAACAAATGGATCATGGTTTAAATTATTATGATATAGAAAACCATCTTCCATGTCTAAATGTAAAAAATGAAAATATGATAAACTAGTGCTGAGAGCTGAAGCCCACTATGAAGATACTGAGTTTGTTACATGGATGACTGTTTTTGCCTGACATGGAGGCACATTTATGTTAATATATTATATACAGATATTCTAACATAGTGCTTTGGATGCATTGTTTCAATAGGTGTTTCAGAATTTTTGTGAGGGATCTTAGAATGTAAGAGGACAGTAATAACAGAGAGGTAATCTGCATTAGGCCCATGGTCCATCTAAGACATTTACTTCAAGACTATTAGAACTAAAAGAAACACTGAGTAACACTTTGGGTACATAATTACATTATTAATTTGTTCATTAAGATGCCTTTATGTCAATTTCTTTTCTAACTTTGTTTTCATTTGTGTGTGTTTGTTTTATGATTCATTCCTTGTTTTGGTTTGTTTTGTTTTGCTTATTTAAAGAAGTACTTTGTGTGTCAGACAATCATGGAATAGACGTTTTCAGTGAATTTAAACTAATCATTTTGTTTTCTGACCAGCAAGAGCTGACTCAAATTGTGTAAAGAAGTAACTGCTCATATGCATCTCAGTGGTCAAAAAAAAGATCACCCCACATTATAGGGCAGATGCTTGCTTTGTGTGACCACCACTGACCACTGAAGTCCCCCCAAATAAGGCTCCACATGTTCCTGGAATCTGTACTGTAGGATAAGACCCCACAGTAGGAACTTGAGATAAGATAAAGGAGGTTATTTTCTGAGTGTTGTCTCAGAGTTAACAGGGAGGTTAGCAAAGCTGGGGGAGAAGAATATATCACTGATAATGGACACAAAGAACACAGAATTTATGGGTCACCAACTCACCACCCACAGATCCAAAAGAAGTGAAAGACTGAGCATGTGGACTAATTATGATTAGGGGTGAGGAAACAATTTAACTGGTGGAATAAGGGAACTCTATAGCCAATGATCATTAATTCCTTTGTTTGCTAAAACATGTTGTGAAAGTTATGAATGGACTCAGGTTCCCCACTACTGATATGCCCTGAGTCAAGAAGGGCCAATAGGACACTGCTGGATCCACAATCTTGTTGATCTGTCTCTCTCACTCTCTCTCAGCCTGCTTCTTCTCTATTTCTTCTATTTCCCTACCTCTCATTTTATCGTTAAACAAAATCTGTACTATTGATTTTGGCATATGGTCTCCTTTATAGCTTAATTCAGGCAGAGACAGCTCTCTCTAATCAGATCTTAATTGTCACCATGCTGAGAGTGTGACAAGAAATATACAGTTTGTGAACCATCCCTTGTGGTCTAGCATTTAGTATCTATCCTTGCTTTCTTGATGAAAAAGAAATTTAGGGATGATGTTATTGAAAGTTTTCTCCCTTAACTTCAGTTTTGCAATCATAAAAATCAACTGAAACATCACAAAAGCTCTCCTCTTTGCTTGAAGTCATTCCCCCATGTCCTATCACTACATGCTCTTGTAAAACATCCCTCTACAGCTGTCCTGTAGGACCCCTTAGGCTCTGGAAGATACTATAAGGTCTCTCCAGAGCCTCCTTCATGCTGAACAGCATCCACTGTTTCAGCCTCCCTTCACAGAGGACTTGCTCCAGCCCTGGGATAATTTTGTGGCCTCCTCTGCTACTAATAGACCTGCTTCATTCTTGCATTGGGTGCTCCAGAGCTGGATGCAGCACTGCAGGTGTGTCAGAGCAGAGCAGAGCAGAGCAGGGCAGAGGGGCAGAGCAGGGCAGAGGGGCAGAGCAGAGCAGAGGGGCAGAGCAGAGCAGAGCAGAGGGGCAGAGCAGGGCAGAGGGGCAGAGCAGAGCAGGGCAGAGCAGAGCAGAGCAGGGCAGAGCAGGGCAGAGCAGGGCAGGGCAGGGCAGGGCAGAGCAGAGCAGAGCAGAGCAGGGCAGAGCAGGGCAGAGCAGAGCAGGCCAGAGCAGAGCAGAGCAGGGCAGAGCAGGGCAGAGCAGAGCAGAGCAGAGCAGAGCAGGGCAGAGCAGGACAGAGCAGGGCAGAGCAGGGCAGAGCAGGACAGAGCAGGGCAGAGCAGGGCAGAGCAGGACAGAGCAGGGCAGAGCAGAGCAGAGCAGAGCAAAGCAGAGCAGAGCAGAGCGGAGCAGGGCAGAGGGGCAGAGCAGAGCAGAGCAGAGCAGAGCAGGGCAGGGCAGGGCAGAGCAGGGCAGAGCAGAGCAGAGCGGGGCAGAGCAGAGCAGAGCAGGGCAGGGCAGAGCAGAGCAGAGCAGAGCAGGGCAGGGCAGAGCAGGGCAGAGCAGAGCAGAGCGGGGCAGAGCAGAGCAGAGCAGGGCAGGGCAGAGCAGAGCAGAGCAGAGGGGCAGAGCAGAGCAGGGCAGAGGGGCAGAGCAGAGCAGAGCAGAGCAGAGCAGAGCAGGGCAGAGGGGCAGAGCAGAGCAGGGCAGAGCAGAGCAGAGCAGAGCAGAGCAGGGCAGAGGGGCAGAGCAGAGCAGGGCAGAGCAGAGCAGAGCAGGGCAGAGGGGCAGAGCAGAGCAGGGCAGGGCAGAGCAGAGCAGGGCAGAGGGCAGAGCAGAGCAGGGCAGAGCAGAGCAGAGCAGGGCAGAGCAGGGCAGAGCAGGGCAGGGCAGGGCAGAGCAGAGCAGAGCAGAGCAGGGCAGAGCAGGGCAGAGCAGAGCAGGGCAGGGCAGAGCAGGGCAGAGCAGAGCAGAGCAGGGCAGAGCAGGACAGAGCAGGGCAGAGCAGGGCAGAGCAGGGCAGAGCAGAGCAGAGCAGGGCAGAGCAGGACAGAGCAGGGCAGAGCAGGGCAGAGCAGGACAGAGCAGGGCAGAGCAGGGCAGAGCAGAGCAGGGCAGAGCGGGGCAGGGCAGAGGGGCAGAGCAGAGCAGAGCGGGGCAGAGCAGAGCAAAGCAGAGCAGAGCAGGGCAGAGCAGAGCAGAGCAGGGCAGGGCAGAGCAGAGCAGAGCAGAGGGGCAGAGCAGAGCAGAGCGGGGCAGAGCAGAGCAGGGCAGAGCAGAGCAGAGCAGAGCAGAGCAGAGCAGGGCAGAGGGGCAGAGCAGAGCAGGGCAGAGCAGAGCAGAGCAGAGCAGGGCAGAGCAGAGCAGGGCAGAGGGGCACAGCAGAGGGGCAGAGGGGTAGAGCTGCCTCCCTCACCCTGCTGGCCACGCTGCTTTGGCTGCAGCCCAGGATGTGTTTGTCTCTCTGGCCTGCGAGTACACATTGCTGGGTTATGCTGGACTTCTTGTCCAACACCCCCAAGCTCTTCTCCTCAGGGCTACTCACAATCCATTCTTCACCCAAGCTGTATTTATGCTTGGGATTACCCTGACCCAGGTGCAGGATCTTTTGCTTTACATTGTTGACCTTCTAGAGGTTTGCATGTGTAAACCTCAGATATATATATAAATCTTAGAGTAATTTGTACATTTGCACAGGGGCATGTTTTGCTTTTGGAGCAGAGACAGAACGTTCTTCTCTGAAATAACATTGCCCAAGGCTTTAGTCTGTGTTCATCCCCTTTTTTTTGGAATAACCTGTTATTTTGATCAATAGAAGCAAGATTGTCTTAGAACAGAGGTTAATAATCTAATTATGTTTTTATAATTCAGATAGTAAAACTGGAGATTCTGAGAGCAATGGCAGTTTGAAGAAAACAGAAGATCCTGAGTGAAGTGTTCAAGGACAGATAGTAAAGACAAAGATGTTACAATTAGTGTCACTGAGGTGACACGTGGTTGCTTATGATTAATTTTCTGAAGAGCAAATTGGAACTACTACAGTCAATAAGAAAAAAAATAATTACATGAGAAAGAGCACACTGGCTATAAACAAATACAAAGGTGAATGTGAATTGTAAGATGGTTTATCAGAAATTGCTTTGGTGGATTTAAGGATCCATGGTGTCACAGAGAACACTTAGAATTCATATTGGAATTCAGGGTTTCTGGATAGAACTCATAATTTCTTCTAACAAATGAAAGATTTACTTCTATTTATAGAAGAAATAGGTGCATTGTGAAATTGTGTAATGCTGGTACAGTAGCTTCACATTAACATTCTTTACAGGTACAGGTTTAAAAATTGCACAACAATATAATAATGCAATAAACAAACTGAAATTCTTCCCTAAGACATCAGAGAGTACTATCTATACATCTGACTAATTCAGAATAGAGTAATATTTTGTAATAAGAAAGATGTTAAAAAATGAAATGGAAATTTTTGAGGTAATATCTGTTTGTTTCATTGACTTTAGTGGATTTGGGATAGATCAAGAAAAAGTCTCCATGTGAAGGCAACTATGAGCTAATGAAAAAATAACATAAAAACTAATATAAATACAAAACGTTTTAATGACAGCAATCCTGTCTTAGAATTTAGATCTTAGTAAAGACTGTTGAGAATTTTCTTCTTCTGTCTGTGGGGAGATTTTGATTCAATTTCAGCATCACAGACATTCTTCCCATCATGAAGTCCATATTTAGGCACAAATTCAAAAGCTGATGATTTACTTGACAGAACAATTTATCTCTCTGTAGCTGACGCAATTTGAGTTTCCCATTGGCTCCAAACAGGAGCTGCATGAGGGTCTGTGTGAGAAGGTGGCGGTTGATCTCTCTAGCAGACTAATTCATCTTTGCTGCTTTTTAAATTAATTTTCCATCCCTGCCAGATAAAGCAGTTTCAGTTACTTAGCATGCTATCAGACTGAGAGATTTCTAAGACAGATGTGCTAAAAGAAGGTAACTTGCTTTAGATAGCCTAGGCAAAATCTATGGATTTTGTAAAATGGAAACTAAACCATATAAAGTAAAATAAGCCAAAAATAAATTTAGCCTCAAATACAGTCTTGGTGTTATTGAAAGTATCACTTAGCCAGGTACTTAGCCAAAGTAGATTTCTATTTGCATAGGTAAGTGATTTTAATATGGTCATACAGGAAAGAGCATTTTACTCTTGCAGTGTGGCAAAGTATTTCCTTTCATGCTTTCCCTGCCCCCACTTCCTTCACTCCTTGTATATAATGCTTTCCCCACTTAGAAAGAAAATAGCAAACATCTCCCTGCTTTGTTGGTCTGGAAAACAGTGGAGAATATTTCCAGACATTAGGAAAATTGTATGCTAAACACATTTTAGATCTGAAATGTCCTAAGAACATTGATTTCTTATGCAACAATAATGTAAAAATCTTGATGCAAATAGAAACGTTAAGCTCTGGAGAAACAAACCAAATGATCATAGATTTTTGGCTGAAGCATCAGCTTCAAGAATAAATCATTTGGCTCAGTGTCCTACTGTTGTCAGGATCCAAATTTTTCAGTGTCTATCAGGCTCTGTAATTTTGGGTTTGGAGACTTCCCGACTCCAAAGCATAAATTAATTTCTCTCAAGCTCCTGTTTCATGCAGTGCTGTTCCTATAAATGATTAAGGTGGAGGAATCAGGTCATCATTCACTGAATTGCTTTGCTTTTGCAGAATGAATTCTCATATAGTATTTTAATTTATGTTTCTGTTGAAATAAGTGAAAAAGAATTAGAAGTTTTCCTGAAAAAGGGGATAAGCCATCTCTTTTTTTATCAATATTAAAAAATTATTTGTATTAATAGATTAAGAAGCAGCCAGTTTTAGGAGGAGTTAGAATGTTCAGATATGTAGACTGCCATAGTGTTAAACTATCTTCCTTTCTACTTCCAAAAGATGAGAGCAATCAGTCCTTAAGAGCTGATGTAAAAATAAGATATTGTGGTGCAACAATGTTATGTATTATTAATTCAGTTTTGGTAATGCTGTAGACAGTAGGTGATGATGTAGATAAACCTGTAGGATATAGGGCAGGTGGTTGAATGAGAGAGAGAAAATAAATGGAAACCAATTAGACTCAATTTCAAACAAGTTAAAAAGATAATTCAGCAATAGCTGATGAGAATAACTCCCTGACAATAATAAAAAATCTACATGGATTCAAGAAGAAAATGGAAAAAATAATGGAATAAAAATTCATTGAAGATTACAAAATGTAATTAAGTAGGGACAATGTATATCCTTGTCATGCTCTTTGCTGTAGTCAGGTACTTGCCTGTCAGCCCTACTGGAGACCAGACTGTGGGCTCAACAGACTTCTGCTGTTATAGAGCAGATAATATTCCTATATTTTAGGGATTGAAGTTTGATATTTACTAATACAATAAATAATTTTCATGTAGCATATGATATATATATATATATTCCATAGCTGAAAAATAAATATACACCACAAACATACATAATCCCTCATTTTTAAAACTTTAATATTCCATTTAAAAATATTGATGTCATTGTATCACTGTGTATTTTCACATGAACAATGGTTAAACTACTATAAAGGTTAAACTGAAGGTGCTTACAAGATTTTCCTGTAGGAATCTCTATGTTTTGCAGTGGTTTCATTTGTCCAGAGTGAAGATTCAGACCTCTCTTAATACCAGATATCTTCACTGGGGCATTTAAAATAGAAGCATTACATAACTTTGGTGGCCTTATGAATGTTTTTTTTTTAAAGAAAAACATCTTTTTTTCCAGCCTAAACAGAAATACACATGGATAAGTTCTTTTATTGTGAAAATCTGTGCAGACAGAAGGATATGCCTATACAGATTAAATTGTTGAACTGCATTCCAAGTATATTTGGCAGTAAGATTATCTATCTCTATCTATCTATCCATCTATCTATCTATCTATCTATCTATCTATCTATCTATCTATCTATCATCTATCTATCTAATCTATCTATCTGTCTATCTACCTATATAATCTTCTGTATCTCCAAACATATTACAAATATTCCCTGACAGCTCCATAAACAACACACTGAAGGTTTTCCAAACAGAAAACATGTGGTCAGTGATATATCATTTTGGATGCTTTTCTGATAGCATTCCATAAAGCCTTTAGCAACTTTTCTGTCTTGCACTGTGCCATGCATTATGGAGTTAGAACTCATTGATTTATGGGCATTTCAAAGGACAAATTAATTTGGTTCATTTGGTATATGCAACAACAAATTTTAGAAAAGCTCATGTGTCTTTACAGTTTTTTTTTTTCCTGAAACATTGAAAAATTGAGTTTTAATATTTGAAACGTATAAGGAAATATAGGTTGACTTTAACTGTTTTCTGAAACCTGTTCCAAACATTTTGAAATTAATGAGAACTTTAATTTGACCTTGGTTGGTCTTGGATCATCATTTTAGTAATCGTAAAGTAAATATAGACTCTATTAAAATCAGGCCATGTTACCTCAAAGCTTCATATTTAACTCTGTACTTTAGTATTATATCCCTCTCTATATTATATTATTTAGTATTGTATCTCTTTTAAAATAAATTTTATTTGAATGCTTATTCTGCATTCTGCTTGCTTAAATTGATTTCTTTTGTTCTCTTTTCAATTATTAATGTCTAATGTCTATCAGAGTTCTGCTATTTAATGACCTTAATTCCTTTATTTGTGATTTATTCTCTTCTTATAAATAGTTAATTCTGTTTTGTCCTTGTAATGCCATTTTTATGTGTAGAAATATTTGTGGAATACTGAAGTTGTTTCACTGTAGTATTTAGGCATGAGAAATCATGTGACAGTAAAGTAAATGATGAGTGAGTGGAGGTCATGTCTTTACTCTTTCCTTTTGTAAAGCAGTATCCAGTGGGTGTGATTAGCAGTGACTTTTTGTTCAGCATCTGTATTTAATCAGCAGTTATTTCCCCCTTTCCTAGACTGGTTAGTATAACCCTTCACCATTTTATCTCTTCTCTGCCAACCAGTCAACAAAAGGAGGTTTTCTAGCTTTCTTCTCTATTTTTGTGGCCAGCCTTGATAAAACTTAACTATCTGATTTTCTGTAAAGGAGTGATAACATAAGTAAAGTAAATGACTAAACAACATTTTTAACTCTTTCTAGAAGTTCTGTGAACCATGGCACAGTAGTGACTCAGCAACACAGAGTAAAGGTTGAAAACATTTAAAAATGACCTAAATTTAAATTCAGGTATTAAATAAAGTTTGCTCTAATTATAAATGCAAATGAGCAGTGTTTTCGTGGGTTTGACATATTAATGACATGACCACATATCAAGACTTATAAATTTGTCTTAAGGGTTTCTCATCACTGAACATCCTCCTCCTTGCAAAAGGACAAAAGTGCCTAATCTCATCCTCCATGTAAGCAGTGGATCAAAACTGTTACATATATCCATGGGAAACCACACAGAGAAACAGCAATACATCTTTTGAAATTATCTCTTGCAGGAACAAATAGCATTTGACAATTAATAAATTAAAATTTATTTTCCTGTTATTATTTTTGGAGCTGATTTCAAATGAGTTCATCAACTATATCCTATTGCCCTTCTGCTCCTCATGTCTCTGCTTGCCATCATGCCCAAATAATATGGAAGGATTTTTATCCCATGTTTAATACATACAAAACATCACCACCATAAGGATCATGTTGGATTGCCCCATTTGACTATGCCCAAAGACTGCACACGAGAAATAATCAGTAAAAAAATCTTGAAAATTTTTTCCTCCTGTAGGTGAGAGGTTCATGAGACCCTGTGGATATTGATAAAACAATTAAATTAGTGGCCTGTTCACTCCAGGTCATGGGAACTGCAGGAAGATGCCAAGAAATTAGTAAAATATGGAAAAAATGTCTAACAATTCTACAAGCTAAGAGTTCGGAATCCTGTATCAAATGTCGTGATTTTAATATGTCATAGAACCATCTCCTGTCCATGAAAGTGCAGGATTTTGAAATGTTCTCTATGGAAGGTAAAATCTGTCTCTAAATACTTAAGATCTGAATTGCCTCAGAGCTTAAACCCTTGAGGAGCCCTACTCTTGGAATGCAGTGACAACATAAGGTAAGCCATAAACTAAAATGAAGAAAAAAAAATTAAAGTATTTTTTCACTCTGCAATGTATTCACAAGACAGTAAGGTAACTGTCATCCCTTAGAACTCTGCAACAAAATTACTTGATAATGATATTCAGCTCCAAAGTATTTGTTTCTCTCATAAGAGTTTAAAGACAGAAGAACTGTAGTTCCTGGGTTGTGAAATAAATTTTAAGTCTTTATCTTTAATGAGATTGTGTTACATATTACCCCAAATTTCCTTTCACTGGACTTCAAGGCACAGCTGAATGCTACCATACATGTCATTAAGGAATGTCTGGGGGCTGTTTTCAGAGTTGGAGGACAGAACTATATGTGGTGATTTCTTTTTTTTTTTTTTAATATAGGCTTTCCTTGCCAGTTTGGACATCCATTACATCATAAAAGTGGCTCAAATTAAAGTTATTCTGCTACCTCGTGGCTGTAGCTTGAAATACCATGTATTCAGTGGTTTAATTTATAAAATTGCACATGAAAATGATACTCATATCATTTGTTAAACTGCATGGTATGCAACGACACTACCACGTGAAAAAAAGACACACAGTTGTAGATTTGCATGGGGAGACACTGAGCACATATTTGTACAAGAACATACATTTATAAACATTCTATTACATAATTATACATAGGAGATATTCAGCTGAAATCTTAATCATTGTTTCATCTTACTGTAAGGAACTCACTATATGGATTTTACCTTACTGAGGAATCTCATTCACAATATATCTCACTGCTTGCTTTTGGTGGCAAGGTAGTTCTGTAATATATAAAAGATGTCTTAGAAATTAGGGACATGTACATTATTTAGGATGATTGTATCCATAGTGGCAGGGTAACAGAAATAATCTGGAATGATGCCAAAGAAAATCCCTGAACCCCAAACTGCTTTTTCTGAACTTTTAAAACAAATGTTGTTGAAACATGACTTCTGTGTGGCTTGATTTAAAGGTGCTAAATGTGTGTGTTAATCCTATTCAGATTGATATGTTAGTACAGAAATTTATGAGCCTCACTGATTTTTGACAGCATTTTAACTTTTCTTTATCTGGTCTAGAGCAAGAGTTCCTTAGCAGGGACAGAGAATATTACTTTTATGTGGATAGCATTGGATAAAAATATGATGAAGCTTAAATGTGAATTAGATATGAATGTTATGTATTTCAAAAGAGCAGACTAAATGGCTTTTCTTTGGATGCATATCTCAAATAACGGATAAAAATTTTGCCACCATGAAAAAACTTCAGAATGCTTGCATCCAGGCTTCCCCATATACCATGTGTTAAGCAGATAAACAGCAATTTCATTCAGCTGTTTCTTTGTACATAGAGTCATCCTTACCTGGCTAGGTGAAAGTTATTTTCTTTTTATGTCCCATTATTTTAACTATTTATGCCGTCTGCCATGAAAACTGTGGTTATTTATTATAACGTATTTGTGACTGTCTGGTGATTAAAGAATTATCTTTGCATTTGTTTTTTGTTTTTGTTTTTGTTTTTAGTTTTGTGTTGGTTTTTTATTTATTATTTTATTTTTTTTTATATTAATCATTGTCAATTTAGATCAGATTTTTTCCACATGGAGGAGTTTTGATTGTAATTATAGTTTGATGCAAAGGGTGCATTCATTCCAGACTCCTTACTCTGCAGGGCATACACCTTGGGATTTGAAATTACTACCCGATTTCAACCATATTTAGAAGCTGAAGAAAGTCTTAACAAGAATAGTCTTTCTATAGATTTATGGATTTTACACATACAGCAGCTGAGTGAGGGACTGGAACCTAAGTGTTTTGTCCCCAGAACAAAGTGGAACAGAACTAAATTTCTACACATTTTATTTGGCAGCAGATGGCTGCTGGCCAGTGCTGCAGACAGCCACAACACTGCTGATTCTGAGGCTATCCTCACCAGGCTGTGTGTGAAAAAAATAAATGCACATTTTTCTGAAGAAAAGCTTCAATGACCGTTTGCCATAAAATAATTTTAATTGTTAAGGTTTAGTTTTTAACCCATAGTCAGTGAATAAATGACTAGCTGCAGTTTATCTTTGACACCTATCACATTGGACTAATGTTATCATGTTGGATTGTGATACAGTTGATATTATTTTTACTGATCTTATGTGTGACTTGACCAGGCTGGCAGCTGTGCAAATTGCATGTGAGGATGCTGTACTTATAATGTAGCCAAATTTCCCTGATATGAGTTAAGCTTTATTCTGCTTCCAATATTTCTCACCACACTGTGCCTTAGCTCATAAAATAGGCAGCAGGGGAAGTGAACATCTGTGGGCTTTTTACTGTGGCCTCTTAGTGCACAACTTCCATCAGACCTCAGCGTATGATTCCATGTCCAACTGAGTTTCACAATCCCTAAGAATGAAAATTCCACATTGTCTCTAAGCAATCTCTTCCAGTCCTTCAGCACTACCATGGAGAACCATTTTTAAAATATTTTATTGCAATTTCCTCTGTTGCACATTCTGAGCCTTGTCTCAGGTTGTCAGCAGGTTCTCCAGTCCTTGAACACCTTAGTGGCTTGTCCTTCTAGATTCTCTCATGTTTATCACTATCAGTTTTTTAAAATCATAGAGCTGTATAATGGTTTGGGTTGGAAGGGGCCTTAAAGAACATCTACTTTCAACCTCCCTGTAGTGGGCATGGGGCATAGATTTCACTGCTCAGAGCCCAATCCCACCTGGCCTTAAACATTTCCAGGGACAGGACATCCACAATTTCTCTGCTCCACTGCATCACCACCTTCACAATAAACACTATTTTTTCTAATATCTAATATAAACCAACTGCCTTTCAGTCTGAAGCATGTTAAAGGTTAGTTGTCTAAAACTAAATCTAGTATTCCACATGCAGCATTGCAAGCTTCTAGAAATGCAATGTCATCTCTTGCATCAATTCTTTGGTCACACTGTTGTTAATATAGCATAAAATATATTTCATTTTCATATTGCAAAAGTACAGTCCTCACTCTCTTTTGACTATGGTGAGCATCCCTCATTCAGTTTGATTGTTATAAGGCACAATTTTTAATAGGCGCTGACCAACTTCATCCTTGAAGGGAGAATCCTCTATTTTTCTTCCCCCTCAAACTAAACCCAGATTGAAGCACTGACCTAAGCTGCTAATCACTTCCAGGTGTTTTTACCTGTGTACTTACAGGGCAGTGTACAGTTGAAGATGTTATTGTCACTGCTCGTCTTGTGTCTTGTTTCCATTTTTACAGTCTGTATACCATAATTACAGCATTTATTCACCTGAGGCTGACAGGCTCTGACTTCAGTCTTGTCTTCCCTCATAATTTAACCCTGCTTTGGGGCTCTAGTTCTGCATTCACCTGAGGATTTAGCAATTCCTCAGGTGAGAACCTCTGTTGATATATTCTACCAGAAGATTTGTTAGTGAGCATTGTCATTTTGACTGGTTGTTTCTGTCTTTGAAATCCACTTTGAGCATCTTCTGCTTTGAAATGTTATATCTGTTAATCTCTCAGCTTGCTCTCAAGGCCAATTTCACCTGCTGTAAAACACTGTTGACCTGCAGCAGGGTTCACTATGTTTTTTCCTTTCTACTTTGGTAAGATATAGCCCCTGCTACATGCGTGGATCAAATATTTTCTAGAAATACCATTTCTAGTTCAGTAGGCTGGGCCTTGGTTTCAATCAGTCACATGGATCTGAAAAACCCACCATTTCTATGAGTTTGAGCCTTAACATTCCTTAAATCTTCTCAATCTATATATTTGGTTTCTTTATGTGAATCACAATATTTAAAAGATGTTCAAGCTTCTTGTGAAAGTTTTCTCCTTGCATTTTTGATTTTTATTAAGGTAATAATATCTGACTCATGATCTCTGTAACTGTCATCCTTTTCAACTTCACAGCCACATTTCCAGATGAGTTTCTACTGACAACTTTATTTTCTAAAACTGCATGTTCTGGTGTTTTCCAGGAATTGCTTAGGGCCAAATATTAAAGCAAATGTCTCAGTGTCAATGTCTTCCAAACAGCACAGGAGTACTCTCATGTTGGTGTGGGCATTAGCACACATCATAAATTAAGTCTGCTTTGAGATTCTAATCAAGGATCTGGATGCATACTATCTTATAATTTGTATGGGTGAAGGGAAATTATAGGGGAAACAAGTTTATTCAGCAATGATTTGTGTAAGGAAGCAGGTACGTAACACAAGAACCATTAAGGACCTCTAATGAGGCATATCAGCCACATGCTCTTTATTTCAGCTTTATGTAGGTAACTAATACATTAAGCAGAAGAATCTTTAGGAAGGCCCAGGAAAAGTGAGATTTGCCCCTTCTGTGGTTCGTGGAGTTACAAAGAGGAGAGTTGTATCTATTGCATCCAGAGGTTGCAAATTAAGTGCTTGTTACTCCATCATGTATCCTTAAATTCTAGCACTACCCATTGCCCACTAGCCTGTAGACTTCCATCACATTCCTGCCTTCATACAGGATATTTTGGATTCAGAGTATCACAGAAGTGGATTTCATCTTTTTGACTTCCTGCAATTAGGAATTTGCTGCAGTTATTAGCTTGTTGTGGCTGACTGAAAAATTTCCACATCCTTCCATCTCTGAATATAGCACTGGTAATTCTAAGATACAAATTTGATTACAACATAAAATAAAATGTCTTTTCAAGCAAATTAATATTTATAAACTATCTACATGAGACCATTTTTCTGTTTTTACTTAGACACATGCATTTTCTTCAGTAGCCACAAGATGGGAGTATTGACCCTTAAAGTTCTCATTTTGTTCTTCAGTTTTCCTTCTTAACTCCTGTGCTGTGCCAGGCAGACTGTTTTGTTGCTTCCTGAACAAGTTCTCTGCAATGAACTAAACTGGAGAGAATTTCTGGGATTTTTACAGAATTTTAGTCAGCCTTATTCCCAACATTAATCCAGGAGGCAAAGGTCACAGGTACATTAAAAGAATTTCTTGTGACTAAGCATCACATTTCTCTGATATAAATTTAAGAGTGGTTTTTTTCCAGTTCTGCACAGATATGCCATCTTTTCAGATAATGGGTCCCATTTAGTCCTCTCACAAGGCTGCAAGCACAAGTGGAGTAACAGATCAAAACACTTGCTACATTTGCAAGTCACCATCTGCAAGGAGGAAAGAACACAGTTTATGTGATGAAATGACTGACTGAGTAATTTTAGGAATGAGAGCTTATGTCAAGAAAACATTAAGGACAAGAAAATCCCAGTTAAATGTTATTATATGGGCAGCTGAACAGCTACTTGTTCTGTCTTTAGGCTTATTTCTGAAAGGTTTGAGCATGCAGAGATGTCCTCCTATTTGTCACGTGGCCCTTAGTGCCTGTGATGGCACTAAAAGAAAATGGATCACTTCAGGAGTTTCTGAGCATTGAGGAACATTCAGATATGAATCTTCTTGGCCTGTGCCCAAAGCATTCTAAACTTTATCTGCACATAATGTGACCCATATCCCTCTTACATCGGAAACACAGCATAAGCCAAGATGTCTTTTATTGGTTTTTCAATTTTTCATAGGCACACCTCTCCTTCTCCTTTGGTTAAAGAGCAAAGTATTTCGTAAAGGAGTGTGTAGGAAGTACCTGGATACCTTGTTACCTCTTAGAGGAGTTTTTATATGTATTCAGAAATCTGTGAACAGCCTTGAAAAAATATCCTTTGTGGCTGATCCTCCTGGTACAACAAAGAGAGAAAATGACTTAACCACTATATTCTGTGTGCAGGTATTAAAACAAATATAAATATAATTTCTGGATTTGTTAATTAGATGTGTGCTATAAAAAAAGCAACATTCTAATATATTTTCCAAGAAACTTGACTTCTATTGAAATAATTAAAATACAAAAATAGAGGGGTTTTTTTCAGAAGTCACCACAAAATTTTAAATCAGATGGGGTTTGGTGTCTTGTTTGTTTAATTCTTTGAGTTTTTTTAAGTAACATGCTGAAGTTTCCTTCTGCTTTGTTCTTTTCCATTCAAAACTCTTAGAATTTACTCTGGGTTTAGGCTAGTTTATTAATAGAAAAACAAAGAAGATGCTTTCTTTGTTTCTTTGGGTTTTTTTCTTTGTATAGATGATGTGAGTGAAAAGTAGTTTAGCCATTACACCTTGCCTTGGTGAATGCCATCTTTTCAGGGTTTGACATCTGCACCTAGATACAGATAATTAGCCAGCTTTGGTCTGCATTTTAACAAGATGAAAACTTGAATCTTCTTGCTCCTATATTGTGGGCACACTGAGAATTTTAGTGCTAATGGTCCTTCTGTGTACACAATAATGAAAACAAAGACTGGGGTGACTTGTGGCAAGCAGTAACACAATTGCAGCAGATATATTCATGCTCTCCACACATGCCTGTGCCTCCTGCTCAGTCTGAAACCTTGTCTTCCCTCACTGTTATCCTACTGGAAACTTGATATGTTGGCCTCTACAAAGATGTAAGAAACTTGTCTTAGACATACAACAATAGCTAAAGAAATATACCTTAGACTTAGACCCACATTTAAGGAATTAAAAAAGAAATCTCACTAAGAAAGGAGGAAAGGAAAGGCAGCATTTTCATGGCAAATGTTTGGCAGGAGTGACCTTGGAACAGTGTGCTTTCTGCCCTCCTTCTCTCATTGCTTGTTTTTTCCCTGGATGTGTGGGACTATGATAAATGACTGACAGTAGGTTTCACAAAAGACTACTTCAGTGCCTCCTGAGTGTGACACTACAGCTCTTCTGCAGAGTGCCCTTTCAGGCCTTTCCAAGGCCCTCCTCAGCCATCTGGTGCATTTTTATGGAGGAGAGGGATTAATTCCCAGGTGAGAAGCAGACGGAGCTCAATGAGTACAGAAAATACAAAACTCATTGTTAGTTTGGTTACATCTTGGCAATGCCTCCAGAAAAATAGGGCTGGTTTTCCTTTTTCTACCAGCACATTTTAATTGTGATTTTAAGTTCCTGGCTGTTAAACTGCCTGGTAAGAAGACATATAGGAATACTTTTGCTTAAATAAGAATACTTTGGATGTACATGTAGAAACATAAATCAGAAAATATAATATTGGAGGTGTGACTTTATTTAAAAATGTTATCTGATTGAAGGAACCACCTTATAGTACAAGGCTGTGTTACCTCTGTAATGACTTCAAGAGGCATCAATGGTTTATGCATAAAGCAAAATTGAAGGTAATTGTGAAAATCATGTTCCTATGTGTCCTCAGGCCTGGAAGGCTGAATTGAAATCTGTTTCCACATTCTGTGAAAAAATCATATCCAAAGGAGAATCACAATTTGGTGAAACAGGAGATGCAAGTTGATAGGTAATGCCATGTTTGGGGCAGCTAACAGTCATGAGAGGCTTCAATGTGCGCCTCATTTTTGGGGGCATTTAATAAAATGTTTCTGACTGCCTCACATACGGGACTTTCTACTGGTCTTTTGTGGATTTTATTGTTGTCCCGTCTCTGAGGGTCTCTTCAGGCATGAGACCTCCCCAGAGAGGGTTTGCAGGTGGTCAGGAGTCTGGTTCTCTTGGAGTCACTGGCAAGAAAGCAGCTTGAGACGATCTTGTGTTGTTTCAGGGCTGTTTATTTATCTTATCTTTAAAAATGTTTCTGCCAGCCCGACACAGGTCCACTCTGCAGGTTGACCATTGCAGAAGGTCCCCTGGGAGGGCTGTGCCAAGGCCTTTATCTACATATACAATATTTACAAATTTTCACCAATGCCATGCAACCTCTTTACAATGTCCAGTTCTTTCCCCATCCAATCTGTGGCTCCCAGGGTGCAACTTCACCATGGATGACACGAAGAAGAAGGAGGAAGAAGCCCACCACACCCAGGATTCTCTATCTTGACCACATTGCTCTTAATATAAACAATCTAAAAACCTACTTATACTACATTCTGATATTCTAATTTACACTCTACTCATCATCATTTACTGTGTCTCTTCCCTCAGCATTGGCAAATTCTCCCAAGGAGCCAAATCCAGCCCCTGCAGCTCCTGGACAGCACTCGGGGGTCTCAGAGGGATCTGCCAGGGGGGTCTTTGCACCCCCAGAAGAGCCAGGGAAGTACCCTGGACTCCCACATATTGTAAGCAAAACAATTCCATGCCTGCCTCAGAGCTCATGAGACAATTCACTAAGGTATTAAATTACCTCCATCGTTTACCTCATATATTAATTAATTAATTTCAAATGCACTGGAAGTCCTAAAGAAACCAATGGTCCTTGTCAGAATTAGATTCTAAAAGAATCTAAAAGGATCTAAAAAGAGATGTCACCCAAAAGTAAGATATCATGTTACTGCAAGGACATTATTGATGAGACTCATTATTGACTCTTTACTGTAGTTGGATTTACTTGGTTTGTTTAGTTATCTAATCATGATGAACTTTTGGTTATCTTACCAACATGAACTTTACCCATTTATTTTTCAGTATGGTGAAGAGTATGTTAGCAAGCAGTATCACAGACATATGAAAGTGAGGCATAATAGTGTGAAGAACTCTAGAGTAATTCAGTCTTTCATCACCAGTAGTGGCTAAAAAGTGGCAAAAAAGAATTCTCTTGAAAGGTCTAAAGACAAGTGGATCAAAACACTGAAGGAATTTTTAATATAATGAAGGTTGTAGACAAACAAAAATATTTCCCATACCTTGTACAAGCTCAGAGAATGTTGTTGAAGAGGTCTATAATGCAAACCTTGTAGAAGTGGAACAGCAACAGACGGCACTTCTGATCTCTCCTCTATTGTTTTTCTGTCACCATGTTGCAATCTGCATGTGGCTATACTGCTCAAGGAGCCTGTCTGATGGATAGAGATCATATGGGCCATGTCCAGCATGGCCTTTTGCCTTTTTCCATTACCTGGAACTGCCAAGACTGAGCAAGGAAGTGACAAGGTGAGTTGGGGCTCCAGTGGAACTGAAATTCAATTTCATGCCCTCTGTAGAGCTAACCTCACTGTAAAAATTGGCCTGACAATTTTACCCTTAATCGTGCCTATGAGAACTCTCTTTGATGTTAGAGATGGGCTACCCTTACCCACCTTTCTTGTCACACTGTGAGCAAGCCTCACTAAATTGGGTAGCAAGATGCAGACCTTTCAGGAAACCCAGACATGAACAGCTTTCCCCAGCCCTTGAAAGTACATGGGATTGATCTGTTTGCTGTACAATCCCCAAGCCCCAGGCTATGGATAAAATTTCTTAGAAGAGAGGCAAAGTAAATCAATTCTGTTCTGTTGCTGGGGTAAAGTTGGTCAATAGATGATATTTTAAAGCACCTCCATCAACAATTTATGAGATTTATTCAGTTTATGCGAAAGAGCACTCCATAATCATCACTACACAGTGATGGCCCAACAGGGTGTTGCTAACTGGATATCATTTAATAAAAGTTTTTCAAGTGCTCAGCATGCTTTCATCAGAGGGTGATTTTTGTTTTTATCCTTGTTTTGTATGAACGTTAGGAGGTAATCAAGAAGTTATAAAAGTTGATGATTTATGAAGCTTTTGAAGTGGTGGGTGAAATTGTAGGCTAGATATAATGCTTATATTGATCACAGTGTTGGTAAAAGCATGATAAGACTGTTGACTAAGCGTACTATTAAAATAAATTTCATGACAGGCTGTTAAATAGAGATCTAGTATTATTTAAATAACTTGATTTTGGTTAATAGTGGTCATGGTCAACACTGGGCAGTATTGTGTTGATAGACATATAAACCTCACAAATATTACCATATTGACTCTGTGTTTTCCAGAATTGGAAAATTAGTTACATAGTTACCAGTCTCACTTACAGCAGCCCCTTATTTTCTTGTATTTCCAGCAGTCTCTTAAGACCAGTAACCTTTAAAATCTTTATTCCATGCCCATGCTTCATCCCAACCTGCTTTTTCAGTAACTTCTGCTTTGTTGATAAGTTGTTTTTTTTTTGTTATGCAATTCTACTTTTACTTCCTTCTGCTTTTGAAAGCACAAAAGTGAACAAATTAATAATTGTTCTTTTTGTGTATGTACTCCCATAGTTAATTCCTATCTCATATTATCCACAATTTAAAAAGAATTTCAAGAACATATTTTTAAATGTTTATCAGTATCTCTAAATTAGTAATTTTTTAACCTTATTTTCTCTGACTGTGCCTTTATTTCCATTTCAAGCTACTTGCATTCTGAAGACTCTGAAGACTCTCTGAATAGTGTCAGAATTTACAAATCTCTTAATGAAAAATCACCACTCCCAACAAACAAACAAATAAACAAACAGCTTTCCCCCAACAAACTCCCAACATACAAAAACAAACACAGCAGAAAAATTTGACCATTTTTTTTCCTGTTTTGACTTTACTTTTACATCTCCCTCCTCTGATTTATTTGCACTCTATTTCACTGCATCCAGTTGAAGAGCTGGTATGTTTATTCCAATGTATTTTCAATTTACTAGTTTTAATTTAAATTAATATACACAGAGAACCACGAAGTTTGGAAAACAATCCAGTGCTATCCATTAGGGCTGTGAAGCTTCCCTTTCTGTCTTTTTAATGTGCAGAATTTGGTTTCTTTATTTTTCTCATATCGCTGCTGGCTGACGTTTTTCAGAAAAAAATACTGGTTTGCATCCTTTTGAAATGAGATCTCTGTTTTTTGGCCACTTTATTTCTCATGTCTGATGTACATGTCATGACCTAAATGTGACATGAGAAAGTCCAATTTTATTAGGAAGAAACTGCAAAATGTGTTTTATACTTTGGGATAGTTTTTCAAAGTAAACAAATGTATATAATGAAAAACACTTTTCAAGAACCTCACCTGAGAGCACTGCTGCCCTGGTCTCTATTTGTGGGTGAACATCTGAGACATGGTACAGATGTCTCCAGCCTATGTTGTGCTTCACTTGAACAATTCCCCTTCAATCTAATCTACACAAGTTTATGTTGATGTTATGACCCTTTATTTTAATATATAATTAAATTAAGTAAAATGACTAGAATAAAATTATCAGTACCATAAAACCAACATGAAAAGGATTAATTCACTCTTTTAATGTTAGGCTTGGTATTTTTCTATTTGTCTACAATCTTCTTTTTGACAAGAATTTTAGTTCTTTTATTTTATTGTTTTCAGAAACATTTCAGAAGCTCACTCAATGTTATGAATGAAGCAAAGTTCACTGGTGTTAGTTATTGTCTTCATTATATAACTGAACAAATGTGTTAAGAGTAAAATTGTTTAAAAAACACAGTGCATCTGCTGGAAGTTTTTTCAAATTAATTTTAAAAATGTTGCTGTCAATAGAAGTTTCTTCATTATTCATACAGACCTCAAGACTAATATGGCAAAATCTTAGTATGTCAAGAAATGCTGTCAAATCTTTGTGTAGCTTTCAAATCTCTTGAAAATATCTCTGGTTATCTCTGGAGTACTTCTGAAGCTGGGAAATTCTAGGACATATTGGCAGGATTTTTCAAAACAAAATGTGTGTCTCTATTGAAAGGTTTGATTCCAAAAACCGTAGCAAACCAGACTGGAGCTCTGTGTTATGTATACAGCAATTATATACTATTACTAGACTAAATTTGGGACTAAAGAGTAAGAATAACTTTTATGAGGGACTAGATTTTCCAGAAAACATAGTAAATATCACACCTATAATAAAAAAAAAACCTAAAACAACTTACTTATTCAATAATTTATGCTCTTTTAAAATTTTTACTTTACCCATGCTTGCTGAAATTTGACACAGCAATATGTGTTGGGGATGAGGGTGGTCCCCAACAATACTTTCTAGGGCTCCTCTGATATTAGGACTACTGTGGCAAAATAGAAGAAGAACAGTGTGACAACCATGACTTGCAATATGAAATACTTTAATAAAAGTGAAAACAAATGTGGGACGAGGCCCAAAAATCTGAACACACTAACCATAGGAGGAGCCAAAGGCTGAAGACAAAGATGGAGGGAGGTCTGGAGTATAAATGTGGGGCAGGAAAGGGGCTGGAGGTGAGGTTAGGGCTAATGGGTATAGGGGAAAGTGGTGCAGAGGTGGGGTAAGGGAAGGTAGGGTCCAGTGGGGCAGGCTGGGTGGGACACTGCATCAAACAAGGGCCAATGAGGATACAAAGAAGGAAGAATATCTTAGGGGCTGGGAGTGGTGATGACACTGGAAAATGAGGGTCGGGAATATTTATGAGGCATTAACATGGGCAATCCCATAACTCCTTGGTGCAACAACTTCTGGGATTGCCACAACTCAACAGACACCTGCCAAGGCCCAGGGTTGGGTACAGATGTTCTTCAGTAATGATTGCCTGACCTGGAGCACAGGCCAGGCTGACTCCTACAAATATAACCATTCTTCTTTTGATAGTGAAGAAATAATGGTGAAGAATAATTAAGCTTATAAAGACATTAGGTATTCTAGGGTTTATTAGGCATATATATGCAATGTCAATGTGAGAACAAGAGGATTGTGAATTTAAAAAGGAAAAATATTTAAATCCTTGAGTTTCTGTAAGACATGCAAGGAAAGATTAACAGCAGGGAGAAAATATGCCTGTAGCCAATAAAAAATTAGGAAAAAATTGTGAAACACATCACAAAGGACTGGGGAGTGGCTGGCATAAGATTATATGCCTTACATAATATGTATGTGAATTTGAAATGTATGTCTGTATTGATGGAAATTAGACCAGTATGCAATCCTTGGAAAACTCATTTAAGCAGAATGAGAATATTCCATGTTTTCATTCCATGATGACATAAATGATAACAACATTGATAAGCCTAAACTAAAAAAAATAAAGGGAGAGAAGATTATATTATTGTTGACTTTTTTTTCCCTGCTATAACATTTAACTGAACCATTCTGTGCAAATTCACTAAGCTGCTGGATCATCTGGCTTGAACTTTACAGGTTCAAGATAGGGAATTGCACCATTTTCTCTTTGTAAAGGTCCTTATTCTCACCTGAACAGATGTGAAAATAATCTTTTGAGGTGTGTTAGAAAATTGGCAATAACTTTTCTATATTTTTGCACTGAACACTGATCTTTTCTAGCATGGATTCCCACATGATATAAACCAGAACAGCTCTGTTGAAGTCACTGGAGCAAATCAATCAATACTGGCTAAGAATTTTGTCCCCAGTCAGTGCTTTGATGGGAAGGCAGAAACGAGACTCTTTACTGTCATGTACTGAGAAAAATCATGTGTCTTACTGGGTTAGGCTTAAGACTGCCCTTTGGAAAAAAAAATAAAAAAATTACTGCCTCTTGGCTAAGCAAAAGAATTGCACAGTTTTGAGTACAAACAATAGAGTCTTTGAACTAAGGATATGCAGGCATGAAACTGTTTATTTACAAGGAAAAATGACCCACTTCTCTAGGAACATGACCCAATTTAATCTGCTAGAGAAAAAAAATTGAAATGCTATTTGACCTAAATTTTTTGAAGCAAAAGTTGTGTGGAAAACAGAGAAGTGCCTATATAGTTCACGAGGCAGCTTCATTTACAGGTCATTTGCTCCATGTGTCAGACAGGATTGTGTTTCTTATAATAGGCTGTGATTAGGATTACCTGAAAACTTCCACAGAGCTTTGATCTGTCGTATCACTCTTTTGCAGCTGTCTTAGGGATGCAAGTACACTGTAAACACTGGTATCACTTAAGTACACTCAGAGTCTCAGGACAGGCTGAGATAACATTTGGTGAGAATGAAGTACCTTTCTCAGACAGATGTGCAGAGGCAGGAAGACCTGATTCTTGAACTGTCAGATCTGAGATAATTTGCTATGATTTTCCTAAGAGATCAGCCTCCAATGCCACTGGTTTTATAAATAGGCAGAAAATTTATCTTTTGATTAATTTAGGAGGCCAGTATGGTAGAAATCTCATATGCCTGCCTGGTCTGAAGAAATTCATGCTCCCTTGTCCATGCAGGAATCTTTCCTGGGAATGTACCTCCTCTGACTTTGACCTATTTATTTTTCTCTACATATCCACAAATGTACTGAATCATCAGAGACACTCAGAACTGGGTCACTGCAGAAGTATTTATTCACTATATTTTGACAGCAAGTCTTTCTATGTACTCTTCTCAATATGAATATGAATCCTGAAATTTTAGACAGCAATGTAAGTGACCTGTGATATTCAAATCAGGTTGTAGTTTTAATTGAAAGATCAGATAAATTAATTTCTCTTCTCATACAAGTTGAAAGCTTCAATGTTTGCAAGTACTTGTTGGTCACTTCTTCCCCAACAGAACTGCAAATGCAAAATGACTAATAGCTGCTTCATACATTTTGCTTCAGAATTATGAAGAGATCCAATAAATTGGAACAAAGAACAGCATGGGCACTCTATCATCCAAGTTTTTTGGCAAAACTGACAATGTGAGATAGCAATAGCAAAAATTGGTTTGAAACTGTGACCTTTGGTCAGAACTATGATTAGTAAAACTATTTGAGGTATGAGACAGTCTTCATCATGCAGATTTCAGAATTTATTCTGTGGTTGTTTCCTCTTTTATGCATGTAGGCCATGTACAACAAATAGGAGAATGGAGTTTTCAATGCTTTTGCTCATTTATTATTTTGGAGGTATTTGTATTACCTCTGTTTGATACTTTGCATTGCCTTTGGATGGGCAGCAAAATGTCCCATGTGAACTTGGGAAAAAACCTGAAAGATGCTCAGAAGTAAAATCAGACAGAAGAGTATCCTCAAAGTACATGGTGACCTGAGGTAGGTGGACATGAAAGAATTTTATTAGAGCTCAGTAATCCTGCCTTTCTTGGTGATTTATATTGCGATGGGTAATTCTTTTGGTGTCATAAAACTTCAGCTTTAACTCTCTGATTACTGCTATTCTGCTAGGATTTTTTTGCTGCTATTATGGTAAACAAAATGATAACCTTTTTTTTGAAGGTGTGTAGTAAAAAGCCTACTGGAGAGAAACAGATTTTCAGTCTGCAGAAATCTCAAATTTCTTTACTTCCTTTAACAGAGGATGCACTGTGTTGTTCATCCAGCCACTGAAATTTACTTTTTATAAGTGTAAAGATGCAGCTATGTGACATGTACAAGGCCTGAGCTGGCCTTTCCTGTTACCCCTACTCAGCTCTATCTATATTGCAGAAACTCTAATAAAAGTCAAATGAGTCCAGTAAGATTGGCAGAAATAGATAGCAGTTATCTCAAGCAGAAAAGTGGACCACACAGCAAAATTCTCCCAGCCCAGGTGTGCATATATCACAAAAAGATTTTAGGAATATCATCTTATCAAATGCATTTCTTTCCTTTGCAAAAAATATTTAAGATGCAAAATAACTTACAATATCTGTCCAATTTGTGCAACTGAATTTCTTGCTTTTTCTGAAGAGATGATTATCTAGCAGTATCAATTTTGACAGTGATTCTCAACAGACAAATGATTTATCACAGATTTTTTTTTGTCTCTTCAGTTGGTAATTTTAAGATACAGGGTTTAACTCCCCTAAAACAAACAGCTCTCTAAGTCATGTTTGAAATTATTTTATTGTTTTCTTAACAATACTGATCTACAAGATTTCCAGTATCATATTTGCCCTTGTACTAAGTGTTGAGCTAAGCATTTATTGTATGTCACAATGACAGATTTACAGCCTTAATTACTCATGGTTGTTGCATCAACCATATGCATCTGCATATGAACTTTTCACAACAGACTCATCTTATTTACAGATAGCATGTGGCTAGCCATGGTCTTTTTAATTTTAAACAGGAATTTAACATTAGAAATCAGAGCTAATTAAGTAAAGATAAGAGCACTGCCATTTGTTATACAGTTGGAAATAAATAATTAAGATTAGTGGCAGGAATTAGTGGAATATTGGATTGTTGAAACTGAGAAAGTTTTTAATTTTTTAAAGGAATACTTTAGAATTATTAATTTAGCCAATCTAACTACTAAAAAATATGTTCAGAATTTCCTCTGACAAACACATAGCAAAAAAGAACTCTGCTTTTAGAAGAGTTTCATAATGAAAAAGGATTGTGGCAGTACCTGGTTGACAAAAGCCTCCACTTTCAAGGTCACCTGCAGTTCCATCTTTCCCCTTGTGTCCCCCTGCCTGCACTTCTCCTCAAAGTGGAGCTTTCATTGTGGTACAACTCCTAGAAAATATGAATGAAGAAAACTTCTTATGGGCATTTTTGATGTCAGGTATAATTGTACAGCTACTGCTTTCTTTTTCTATTATTTTAAATTGGAGTTATTTCTTTACATTTAAGAGATGTTTTTTGCCTACTACAAACCTCCAGTATCTACACTTTAAAAATCTGAATTTTGGCACTTATTCTGGATACATTTATTTAAAAATTATTATTTTAAAATCAATTTTTATTTTCTTTGAAGAGTACCTATGGTTAATATAATATTAGTCAATAGAACATACTTTTCTTTAATGTTTATTTAAAAATACTTCTCGTGTTTATTAGCAGCTGAATTCTTCTTCAAATTCCTCTCTGAAGAATTTATTTAAATGTAACTCCTTCTGGCAAAGCAGAGATGGTAATTTTTAAGAGAAAAAAATTGATTTATGCACGTACTAAGTGCTTCTGGAATAGAGTTTGCAGATTCAATCTTACAGTGCTGCACAATTTCTTACAGAGCTGTGATTCAGCCTCCAGCTTAGGAGTGAGGAATGAAATAAAAAAAAAAAAAAGAAAAAAGGAGACCCTTCTCTCCATCATATACAGAAGATATACAGTGAATTAACATTTGCCATGTTCTCTAAATCATCTTCTAGAATCTAATAACATCTTTAATAGACATAACAGCATGACTGCTTAATAGCTTCTATTTTCCATTGTTGCTTTAGTGTCATACTTTTGCCAAAACTCATTCCAGGAGTGCACAAGTATCACTGCTGAGAGTGGAAGTGTGTTTGCTATTTGGGAACACAAGTGAAGTAGAAGCTGCAGTAGTCTTACAGTCTTCATCTTGCTCTGTTTGCCTCAAGCACTCTGCCCTTCCTCCTGCTGGATGAATCCATGGCTTGCTTTCCTCCACTTGAAATAATCACCTGTCTTCTGGTGATTAATTTAGTTATGCAGATTTTGTTCTGCTTGTTTTTGGAGCCTCAGCCTCCCTGAGCTTTTAATCATCAAATCCATTGCTCATAAATCTTTTTCCATGCAGTCATTTGCTACCTCAACATGGGTGGTGTATTCTGAGCAGTGCACTCCTCATTCAGCACTCCAGAGGTCACACACCACATCCGAGTCCTCATGGTCACTTCTCATGTAGCTGCTCACCCCAAATTCATCTCGTTCCTGCTCATTTTCCAGAAGTATTCCTTCCACTAACTGACTATCTTTGTTCCAGAGCCTTATCCAAAGCTTTTCCTCTCCAAAGCTGTTTTTTTGCCAAATCCAGGTTGCAGGACAGAGCACAGAAAATCAACAGTTTTGACCATTGTTTACTTGGGAGGAAATGGGATCTCTTCCCCAGTTTCCACCTGGCAGGAAAAGTGCTTTAGTCCTAAGACATTTCCTCCATCATTTGATGACCCTACCAACAGGTTATGTGTTCTGCAGCTTCCCCTCTCAGAGAAAAAACCCAAACATTTTATTTTAATAAAATATCTTCCTCCTTTCCAGTCAGCCTCACTAGCATCCTACAGTTCTTTTTGCTTTTGGCAGCTCTCCCAGAACTCTGGGCTGAAGGCAGAAAGAAACCACACTGATTCTGTGGTTTCTAGAATAGACCAAAGCTCCTTATAACATATTTCATGCAGCTGTGCTTTCTTGGCCATCTCTCTCACTTCCCCAGTTAAATCCCAGTCTTTTTTTCTCCATTAGCACATATGGTTTTCTAAGATGATCAGGTCAATGACTCATTGTACACACTTGTTAAACAGGATCATTTTGAAGGTGCTTTGCAGTGAAGTGGTCTGGTTCAGTTTGGGTGTGCTGCAATATAGAATTGCTAGTCTTGACATTGGAAAGAAGAGATGCTTTTATCTTATGCCTCCTTGCATATTGATAGGCAGCTTTTCATGTTAAAATACACTAATTTATTGAAATCTAAACTGTATTAATCACCATTAAATACTCTTAAATATGTTCACTTCCTTCAGGGCTCTGTTGAGGAGGTTATGGAAATATAGATTTCATCTCTGTGACTGTATATGTGTGTGAATCTATACATTTCCATACATATGTATACAGAGAAAACACTTATGCTTTAATTTACATTATTTTCTAGATACATAATGACAGTAGCTCACAATCAATGCCTGTAGTATAAATTCTGAGAAAGACCTTAAATTGCTATTAGAAAATGTATCAGACAGGCAAATATTACACACACACACACACACACACACACACACACACACACACACACATATGTAAAATTCATTTTATGAACAAGGATAATGCAAATTTTATTTGTACTGTAAAAAAAAAAAAGGGAGTTATTAAATTTGTCCATTCATGTTGCAGCGATTCCACACATCTAAGTAGATTTTTGGAGAAAGTAAGACATTTTACAAGTATAAGTAACTTCAGAATGATTTTGGAAAATAAAATTATTTGGACAATATAAGGCCATGTTTGAGTTAGAAAAAAATGTTTATATTATTGAAGGTTAATAAAAGTAGCTTTAGATTTATGTTTTCCTGTCTCTTTTTTATTTTTTATTTTCATAATCACCATGTTCTTAGAAAAGAAACAAGTGGTTACTCTGCATTTGGAGGTTCTCAGAGAGCAATAGAAATGTGTTACAGGAACCTGTCGCCCTGTGAATTCTCAGAACTCTTTCCTGGTGCAGTTCTGCAGATTCTATAGAAGTGAAATGCTTTTTTTGTTGTAATTATAAACACATGTCTTAGGAAGGAGAAGTCACCAGACTTTATGAATTGAGAAATTGTTATTATGACTTAGTGTCACAGGGTTTCCTACAAAGATTGAAATGGCTCTGCCTGTCCAGATGGCTGCTCCCATCTCATCCCTACCTTCCAGTCCCTTTTGTGTGCTGGTGTCAGTCCAATTATATTTCCTGACACCTGATAGCTCTGTTTAGCTGTGGTTTCCAGATCACAGATTTTTCAGTGGATACAGTGAAAATGCTAGGGAAGTGCAAGCAGCAACTTCATTTACATTAAAAGTTTGTGTTCTAGATGCAAGGAAAATACCATTGCTTTGAATAGTACTGTGCTATGAGAAACAGGAAAAATGAAAAATGAGTTTCTAATAGTGAACATTTGGCATGGGTTGTTTCTGTACCATGGAAAAGGGATCTTCTGTCATGCAGCAGGCACAATTAGAGCAGATCAGGGTCTTATAAGAGGGCTCCTGAAAAACATAACTGCTGCACTACAGCTCTGATGTTTGGGGTTGTGTAATTTGAACAGTCTTCCTAGATTCATTACATTTTTTTAATCCCTAGGGTTAAGACCTGAGAGAATGAGCTAAACACTTTACAGAGCTAATCATCCATCCTGAATTTTTCTTGAAAAAAGATAGAAGGATGCATCTGGGATTTTGCTTCATTTGACTAACATTCTCTCCCTGTTTCATTGACTAATTTGGTGGTTCATCTTATAACTGTTCCTAGCCTCTTATATCTCTTCCTTGTACGAGCATGGGTCTCATAGAATCTCCTGTCTTCACAGAATTGTAAATGCTAAAATTTATTTCAACATGCAGCTTTTACATACTTCATCTTGAGGGTTTGATACTGCAGCATTACAGCACTGGGTAAAAAGATTGCATGAAAAGGAAAACCACAAGTATTTGCAGCAAAGCTCTGCATTCTTTTTTGGTACAGGATTTCTTGGCCCTGTGACACACCAGGGAAGACACCCTTTTTCAGATTCAGGCTGCCATTTCTTTGCAGCTGTACTCTAATATGAATTTTTGAAAAGATTGCATGAACTATGGCTGAACTACTCTTGACTGCTTTGCTGCTGAAAATTTTCCTTCAGCACAAAACAATTAAGTTTTGGTTCGTAAACGCCCCACAGTACCAACTAAATAGTTGCTGGATGCATCTGTATGTATTAACTATATATGAAGTTCAAGAATGTTACATTTTTAATGGGATAAAACATTCTTATTTCAAGAAAGGAAACAAGTACCTTACTTCCATTTACAGTATGATAGCATACAAGAGTTGGGAAGAAATTTTTCTTCCCTTATGCAATTATCTAGTTACATTAAAAGGGTGAAAGGGGATTTGATTTCCACTGAAATCTCAGGTGCTAGCCTCTGTAGGAAATATGATGATGACTGGATTAGATGAAGTAGCAGTCTACGCTAAGATGAAGACACCGATTATTCATGGATTTTAAGACCCAGAAGGGACCATTATGATAATTTAGTCTGACCTCTTGTATAACATAAGTCTTATAATTTCACACAGTAATTCTTGTGCTGAGCTCCTAACACATTCCTGTGCATTAGTAGACCAGTCCTGAAGCCTTACTTTGGCACTGAACAGAAAGTGGAAGTCACTAAGACAGAAGAATATTTTAGTTCTTTCCCTATCCTACTGGAAAGAATGATAATTTCACCTGAGTGCATAAGAAAAGACAGTCAGTAAAGGTTTTAAGAGCACAGAGGTGCTCTTAAGAGCACAGGTCCATATTTTTATCCTGAAATTTGAATACCATTATATTCCAAAGTTTAAACATAGTGGTTTATTTTAAATTGGTGAAGAAAATTATGGAATATTACAGCTTAGACTAACTGGAAGTGACTCATTACTTTTTGTGAAAAATTTTTTTCTGCATCACCTTTAGGACCATTGAAGTGGCTAGGCACAGCTGGTTTATGTGTGATGGAGGAGGCAGTGGGCTCCAAAATTATTTTCTTTATATGTTTCTAAATCTATGTTTGTCCATTTTTAGTTATAATGCAGTTTAGTCTTCATTGCAGTGTTAAAATATGAATAAAGAGTAAAAAGGCCATATTCTTGGGTTCAGGTGGATCAGATCAGTGATATTCAGCTAATTTGCACATAATTGCTTCTGTTTATACCTCTGTACATCAGGTCCTTAGACAGAATTGGGTGAAACAAGAATGTGGGAAAATCTGTTTTTCTTGCCATCTGTGTCGGATGGAGTTTTTTGTTTCTTGGTTTGGTCAGATTTTATCCCTCTATGTGTTGTTTAGTCTGGAAAGTAAACTTCAACGGATTGTTTTCCCTTTCACTTGATACAGTTTCCTTCCTATTTCTCAGGTACTTGTGTTCTCTGTGAGTTTGAGTTTTCAGATATTTGTATCAGGGAATGTACACCTTTTATTGCTAGTACTGCTTTTTATTTAAAGTGTATGGAAAGTATTACATAGTGTGTAATTTGTAATTACATATTACAAATAGTGTGTCCGAATATACCATTTTTTTCAAAATGCATACATAGTTACATTAAAATATTTTTTGACCCATCTACTCACTTACGAGATCACAAAAATGTTCTGACTTATGACCTGAGATGTTAATGCCAGAATAAAGTGCAAAAGAGGAAAAGGAAATATATATGGGTGACATTTTAATTTATTTTTCTGGTTCTTGGTGGCCGCCAGAGAAACCAAACCATCTAACTTGAGGAAAACAGTAGGATTTAACCTGCTGCATCATTAGTTCTGAACATCTTCCTTTTCCTCTGCTGTACATACCTACCTGTTTGCCATATGCACCAGAAGAGTCTGAACTTTATTTGAACAGGAGGGAAATTAGAGACGTGGCAGATTGACACATGGTCCTGACGCAGTCGTGACCCCTATACTACCCAGCATAAAAATTTGTAAGTGTGGATAAATTTCACTGTGTGTGACCAAGTTACAAGTGTGTTTGCAGACATGATCAGCTGACAGTCATCAAGTGTGGAGATGATGTAAAGTTTTAGGCTCTACGAATGTACATTTTTTAGGAAATGGACTACTCCTTGATATGGAACTTTGCAGTTTGCAAGCTGAGTGCCTCAGGCAGCTTGCCAAGAGAACTTGTGATCACTAACTCCCAAAAATTTGTTTCCTAAGAAGTCTTGAGCTCTGATCTCGGCCATACTGGAGATATCAGTGACATCAAGTGACTCTTGATTGCTTTCCCTCCTGGATCATCACTCCTTTACATTTTTGAACAAACACAGAGCAATAAAATGTATATGAATTGTGCCACACATCGTCAAATGAACTGATTTCTTCTATTCACTAGACTAAAATTGCACCAACCGGCACAGAACTGGAAACTGCAACATCATGAGAATAGGACTTGAGGATAAGACCCAGAAAAGGAGTATTTTCCATTGATGCCCATTATCATGTAATTACCCATTTCCGACTGGTTCTTTTATTATTTTTGTATTTTTTTCAGTCTCATAAAGATAAGCACAAAGCAAATGATAAGTGCATTATTCTTGCCACCTAACATTATGGTACCTTATCATCAAGATATTATTTTTATTTTTTTGTGATTTTTCTAAATTTTTACTATTCTTGATGGAAGTAGCCACACGGGAAGACAATCACTCACTTTGGTGATTGTATTTCTTTATTATTTCCTCAACTGCTGTTCTTAACTCTGAAAATAAACTCTATTATTCTTTTTATGTCGAAGAAACATGATATTTATTGTTATTATGTAATTCACTTTTGTCCTTGACTTTGATTTTTAAGAAAATATAGAAACCATGCTCGTTCTGTTGCTACCTCAACCAGCTAACATATATAAACAACCTACAACATAAGCAATAAAGAACTCAGAATGCTGCCTTAGTCTTTGCTAACTCTTAAGCACAGTATGAAATGTGAAGATATTTGTGAAACGGTAGTCTCTTTCTGGAATTAACACCGAAACATACAAAACCAGGAAGCATTAACCTGGAACTATAAATAAGTAATTCCCAGTAGTTTTTGCATCCTAATTATTCAGCAATGAGTATATATATAATAGGAAATATATTTGCTTAGAAGAGAAAAAGCTCGTCATCCTATCACACACAGCCAAGCCCTCCCCAAGCAGAAGAGAAGGAGCAGCTAAAACTTAACCTCTGAAAAGGAACCAGATATCTTTAGTCTGATGCTTTCAGAGAAACACAATTATGAGCCAAATAATTTCCCCTTTTTTCCTTACTCTTACAATCTGTGCAGAGCTAGCTACCAAAAGGAAATACCTGTGTGCTGAGACAATGAAACTGTGCACAGCCTGTGTGAATATTGTAGATGTTTCAAGATATTTCCTATGATTCCCTATAATTAGGCTCCTGCTGACATATTGTCTGTCTTCCAGTGATGATTCTCGCTTTGAAATGAAACAGTCAAAACTGTGATGATCCAAAGGACCATTGGGCTTCTTGAATGATAGGAATCTTTATTTTTTTATTTTCTGGGATGTCTCTATCACCAGAAAGAGCCATCTTCTGCATGCTTGCATTTTCTATGTATCATGAGTTTACTCAGAACATTCAGCATAGCAGATGGCTGGGGACCTTAAACTGCATGATATGAACTTTAGAAAAGGCCAGTCTGGACCACAACACCAAAAGCCAAACAAAAAAGTGTGATAGCACTGGAAGGAAGAGAAGAGAGATATAATGTGTAAAATATTGCAAATGTAACAAAAACAGAAAAAAAAAATAAAAAAGGGATGAAACTGGTTTGTGCAAGAATAAGGGAAAATGGGGTGGAAATTTGAGTCTTCAATGGTAAGAAAAATTGTGATTTTCCAGAACTGTGGGTTAATTTTTTTTTTCATCCTTTGGATTGATGTAATAATAAAATTTTTAAGAGTGGAAAGAAAAAAAACCATGAAAAGTGCATAAAGTTTCAAAGTTTTATTTCATAATTTGTTCAAAACCAGTTTCCTCTTAGTTTAATTACACTTTGAAATCTAAAACTTTGTTAGCATTATAGCATCTATATTTAGGTGTCATGGATCACCTTCTGTTGGGAAAATGTGAATTTTAAATCATATACTGTATTGTAAAATATCCTAATTTGTTTAATGTGTTTTTATCTCTTGCAATCATAACAACCCTGATTCAATTATCTCAGTCGTTACTCCCTAGTTTTACTGCAATAGGATTTTTCTCTTTGGTATATCTGATATGCAGAGGAGTTGCCTCCTGTTATTTCCTTCAGGGATGGATGGAAATGCTAATTTTCTAGGGAGGAAATCTTTGTCTGCTGTTTTATTAGTAATATGACTCCAAATCATCTTACAGGTGTTATTCAGTGGTGAGGTTAGACTCCATCTCAATCTGATAAGGAGTTCCTAATAAGAGGAAATTAGGTCAGTACTCACAAAAAAAATTAAGTGCCATATGTCCCGACTCTTCATAATGATCATTAAATCCCAAAAGGACATCTACACAATACATGCAATTTTGAGAAAATAAAGAAAGTATTTGTGAAGCGGTTACAGTTTTCTGAGAGCTAATTAGGATCAAGATATTAGGTACTCTTGTTAATATGAGTAGATTTAAAAAAAAATGCCATAAGCAGAGAATTCTGTAAATTGATCCTTTTTATCAACCTTGATATGATTACTTTTTATGCATGAACATAACTAAATATGAAACAAATTGATATATTCTAAAATATAATTTAGAAAAAAGAGTTATTTACTTGCATTTCTCTGTTTATGAACATTATTTAAAGATTCGTTTCATTAAAAAAAAAAATGGCTTCTGTTTTTAGATTTGAGTTTTCCAAATCTCAGAGACCATATATATAAGGAATATGATATAAACTGTTCAGGCATTGTAAAATATCCATTATTTATCATTACCTAAATTTGAAGAATTAAATATTTCAAGTATCTTGTAATTTCATATTTACTTTATATTTATGAAATTAGAAACCAAAAGTGTATTGTATTGGTGACAATGTGAGATTTTACACCAGAATTTAATGTTATATAGATCTGTGATCAGATACTGGTGCCTTTTAGCAGCCTATCTATGGAAAAGAGAATCACTATTCTATGAGAAAGAGAACCACTATTCTCATGTGACTCGCCCTCACCACAGCCAGTGTTCATCCAGAGTGTTTTATATGATGTTTGTTTGCATGCAACAGTTTAATTTTAAAAGAAGTATTGGAACTCAGTGCTTTGAAACACAATTTGGGTTTGCTCTTTATTTTGATAACTTTATTTCAGCCTAGTAATAAAGGAGTAGAAAGAAAGTGAGAAATACACTATTAGGGAAATTTGATTATCCTGCTTTCGTCAAAGCAGCACAAAATTGAGCATTGCAGAATTTTTTTTTAATATAGGTAACCCTATGAACACTGGGAGCACCAACAGCAAATGTGTGATAAATATGATTCAGACAATGTAAATGCAGACTGCAAAAGTCAATTGTTTTAGTTTTCAGCGGAAGTAAAATTTAGTAACATAAACATTGAAAAATCCTAACAATACTATGGAAAATATACAGTTAAGTGTGCTAACAGATTTTGGAAAGATAAAAGCTAATATAGATGCTTAAACTCAGAGCAAATATCTCAGAAGCATAGGAAAATATGGTAGTTCTCTGAAAGAAAAACCTTCCCTGGTTTTAGGAAGACACATTTTTCATCTGCAAAATAAAACATGTATTCTAAAGAAGTATGATGGTGCTATTTGTCTTTGATTTATTTTAGTATAAAAAACACTATTCAGAGAGAGATTTATTAACAGAAGAATTGCATTTCCTCACCCCTAATTAGCTCTAGGGACAAATTAAATTTTATAGCCTTCAGGAAAGTGCAGTCCATATGTAAGTCAGGATGATCCAGTGATGCCATTACTATTTCTATGTAGTAGCACATTACCTCTTTCTAGTTAAGATTCAAGTATTGAAAGCATTTTGGTTAGAATTAAGTGTTACACAAATAATTTTTAAGTTTTTATATTCTTGCCACCTCTGAAAAATCAAGCAGTTTAACGAGGTCTTGTCCTGGTTGCAGCTAGGTTAAAGCTAATTTCTTCTCAGTAGGTGGTAAAATGCTGTGATTTGGATTCAGAATGAGAATGTTGATAACACACTGATGTTTGGGCTTTTGCTAAGGCTTGTTTATCCTAAGTCAAGGACTTTCTTCCTCTGTCTCATGCTCTGCCAGTGAGGAGGTATGCAAAAAAACCTCCCCAAAATCCCAAAACTGACTGTGAAGGAGCATAGCTAAAACAGGGGATAGGAACTGACCAAAGGAATGTTCCACACCATGGAAGTCATGCCTAAGATATAAACTGGGGAGAGTCACCTGGAGACAGCAGATCTGGGTTTGGGAACCAAACCCATCGGTCAGTAGGTGGTGAGCAGCTGCATTGTGCATCACCTGTTTGTTTCCTTTTTATAATCACTATTATTACTTACCATTATTATTGCACTTTCCATTAGTATAAATTATTAAACTTTTCTTATCTGATAAATTTATTCTTCTTTCACAAGTTCTTCTCCTCATTTCACCCGGGTGGGAGGCAAGAGAAGAAAGAGGTTGAGTGAGGGGATGTGTGGTGTTACATTTCCAACTGGGCTTAAACCATGACAAGTCTTGAGCATTGAAGCATTTAATTTTAAGTTTGATGGAACTGGGATTGTATTTATGTTGTCTGGGACCACCTGCAAGAGAATTTAGATCTTGATAGTTTTAGTCAACCAAAAAACCAAGATAACTGAAACATTTGACTATGGAGGTCTGCCTTTGGTTCATTCCCTGTGCTTTTTTGTCTTTTGTGAACTTCAGCAATTGCCTTAGGAAGAGGTCTAAAGACAGATTGCTATTTTTTTATGTGCTCAATTATATATGCTTGTAGATTAAAAATGTAATGTTCTTCCAGTATTCCAGAAAAACTGTCAATTCCTGTAGAAAGACTATAGGTATACCTCAAAGTTATCTTAAACTTTGAAGGTTTCATTCGGCTATGAATGAAGAGCTATGCAATTACTATATCTTTCTAAATAAAACCCTTTTTTTCCTAAAACCAGCAGTACTCTAAAGCATGGTTATTCCTGTACTGGAGAACAGAAGCCTGATGATTGAAGTATGCAACTTAGCCAAAGAGCTAGAGATGTAGCAGGAGATTTGCTGCTTTAAAAACCAGCCACTTCACTGTAGGGAATGAAATTTTATTAATGCTGGTATGTTTACTAAATTCTAAAATTTGTTCAAAAGAACAACAGTAGCAACAAGTTAATCTCTATTAACTCCAAGTATTGCTGACTGTTCACTTATTGCAGCACATTATTATCATAGAATCATAGAATGGTTTATATTGGAAAAGATCTTAAAGATCATCTAGCTCCAAACCCACTGCCATGGGAGGGGAGGCTTTCCATTACATCAGGTTTCTCAAAGCCACATTCCTTTGGCAAACACTGATAAGACCAAAGGGCATAGCATAAAGCTGTGTCAGGGGATGCATAGATTAGATTATTAGAAAAGTTTCTTCACCAAAGGGTGGTTGGGCTCTTGAATAGGCTCCCCAGGGAGGAGTCAGAGTTCAAGAAGTGTTTTAAGGCACATGGTGAGAATCCTGGGGTTGTCCTGTGTAGGGTCAGGAGCTGGACTCAGTGATTCTCGTGGGTCCCTTTCAACTCAGGATACTCCATTATTCTATGATACAGTCTGGTCTTGATCACTCCCAAGAACTGGTCAAGAAGACTTCTTTGGGCCAACCAATTCCATCCTCACAGTAAAGAATTTGTTTTTAATATCTAATCTAAACCTAACCTCTTTTAATTAAAAAGCATTTCCTCTTGCCCTATCACTACATGTCGTTGTAAAACATCCCTCTCCAGGTTCTCCTGAGGGACCCTGCTAGGAACTGGGAGCCCTCTATTAGGTGGAACCTTCTCTTCTCCCATCAGATTCCCTCCCCACCCCACCACCTTTTCAGTCTAGGAGATGCTCTCCAGCCCTCTGATCATCTTCATGGCCTCCTCTAGACCTGTTCTAACAAGTCTTGGTTATTATGCTGAGTGCCCCAGCTCTGGTGCAGTGCTCCAGGGGGTCTCAGCAGAGCAGAGCAGAGGGGCAGAATCCCCTCCCTGCCCTGCTGCCCACGGGGCTCTGGATGCAGCCCAGGACACGTTTGGCTCTCTGGGCTGTCAGTGCCATGGCTGGGGCATGTCCAGCCTCTCACCCACTGCACCCCCAAGCCCTCTCAGATCTGCTCTGGACCCAGTCTCCACCCAACCTGTACTTGTGACTACTTGGGATTGCCCCAACCCAAGTGCAAGACTTTCACTTGCTGTTGTTGAACTGCATGAGGTTTGCACCACCTCTCAAGCCTGTCAAGATTCTCCTGGATAGCATCCCTTCCCTTCAATGTGTCAACTGCCCCACACAGCTGTCTACAGACTTGCAGAGGGTGCACTCAATCCAGCTGCCCTTGTCACCAAAAAAGTAAGACAGCACCAATCCCAAAACTGACCCTGAGGAATGTCATTAGCCTCCACTTGGGCATCAGGCCACTGATCACATCTCTTTAAGTGCAGCCATCCATCCAATTCCTTTTCTATGATGTCCATCCATCAAATCCATTCCCTCTAGTTTAGAAGCTAGGATATAGTGTGGGACAGTGTCAAATACACAAGTGCAACTAGATGGTGTGCTTTCCCTTGCTGATTAATGCCACAGCCTCATCATAGAAGGCCACCAAATTTATCAGGCGTGATTTACCTCTTAATGAAGGGGCTATTACCAATCACATCCTTATATTCCACGTGCCTTAGCATAGTTTTCAGGAGTAACTTCTCCATGATCTTGCTTGGATCTGGGGTGACACTGACTTTCTCCATGTCTGTCTTTTCTCTTTTGAAAGGATGAACTGTCTCTGACTGTGAGCAGTTCTTGTACTTTGGAATATACTGATGTGAGCCACAGCTTCTGCAATGGATTTGAACTTAATCTGCATGTTGCATCTCTGTTGTATTGATATGACTCATTTTAAAACAAATGCTTTTGAGCATGGCTGTCTTCTGAACATGGCTTTCACAATAGGGTGGGCAGCCAGATAACAGAAACACTTCAGTGCTGGATTTTTATGGCTTATAACTGGAAGGGAAAATGGCTAAAAGCATTAGTCGCTTTGCTATTCAGAGTTTTGACTGCTTTAGCTAGGGGGGCCGGATTCATGATCCATTTACTGTTTCCTGTCCAGTATCTAGTTGGTGCATTATGTTCCATGTCTCATTTCATTAGCTGAGCCCTACATGATGTCAATTGAGAAAAGCAGTAGCTGTACATTATAAAATCCTTGTAATGGTATGACAATGACAGTATTATAGTGGTCTTTTTCTTGGTTCCAATGTACATTTTACCATTAAATTTCATTCCTTCTCAGATGCAGTGATAGAAAGAGATTCAACTATACCCCAGCAGGAGTTGTAAAATTTTCCTTGAAACGTTACATAAGGGAGCACTTGATAGATGGAAAATACTGATATTGCTTTCAGTTCCCCAAATGTAGAATAGTAATCTTGGTAACCAGCCTGACAACATCATAGATATTCACTTCCCTTTGGGAAAAGAAAAAAAAAGTGGGGGGGTGAGGGGTTGACAGGGAAAACAAACCCTATTTTCATAAAGTAGAAATTATAAATTGTCAGAATACATTTTTATTTAATCTGTATGTCAGGGAAAAAAATTTGATGAGGGTAAATTTAAGGAAGTCTTATGAGAGATCTGTTTACACCTAGATTTGGAAGAATTAGTGCAATGAAATTGGTAAGATTTAGAAGTAGGAAGGCAGGAAACAGTAGGAAGAGTCTGTTTTGCAAGAATTGGGTGCTCATTCCCAGCCGGATTGAATTTAGACTGCATATTTATGAAAAACAATTGTGAAACTTAAAAGATCTTATTTCATGCCCAAATTAATGGAAAAAAACATGTAAAATGGGAATTTCTTGTACAAAACAATTATTCATTGACTTAACAACTGCTTTCAATAATCATAGAAAAAATAAAAATACACAAATCTGAAAAAGCAGAGAGAATAATTGGAACCAAATCTTCATGTCTATCACCACCTATACCCAGAGTGCTCCATTTTTGTGCAGGTTTCTCCATTTGCTTATCTTATATGGGTAAAATGAGACTGTAGCAAGGGCTGCTGGGCAGCTATGACACTGTCTATTGAGTACTTGAAGGTTTCATGAGACATTGCAGCTACAAGTGCCTTTTCTACTAATCAAATCCAAACCTCTGTGAGATTTATTAGGGACAGAGTACAGAATTATATGCCTAGAGCTAAAAAAAAAATCCAATCTGAAAGTCCAGCTTCAATTCCCTATAGTTTTTTTGTCAGCCCTTTATCTCACGAACTGATATTTCCTAGATTCATGTGCACAAAGTAACAATTTTGCTCCTAGTAAGGAGGGTGGGATGTGTGTGCATGTATGGATATGTATGTGTGTATTGTTCTCACTATGTGAAAAGAAACCAAACATTTTTAGAGAAATTCACAGTGGTATGAAGTGCATGGCTGAAGAAGAGGAAAGTAAAACTGGACTGCACACTTTGCAGCATTAAATTCATAGTGTCTGGTATTAAACAGGATAAATGCATAAACTCGTGTATTTTTATAAAATGTTGTGATAAGGAAATATTTTTGCACACATTGCAACAAGGCTTGCTTACTTTATTGTATCATTAAAAACAAATGTATTCCTAAGGAGTTAACCCCACAAAAAACTGGTCATGAAATCCTTTTAATGCCTCACATTTTTCAGTGCTCTTTATTTGAAAAGGAAATTGGGTTTCTCTTGTCTCCAAACAGAATAGATGCACACAATCATTCATTTCTTTTTTCCTTCTACACAGTTTGCTGCATTGATAGCTAAGTACAGATTTCCATGATTACCAGAATACAAAACCTTTTCTTCAGTCTTTCCACTTCATGGCATGACATTTCTTAGTTTTGCTTCATGTTGTTCTGCCCTGATCTGCCCATATCAAGTCCCTGATTCTTTACACAAATATCACAGTCTTTTTTATGTCTGGACCGGAGCTCATAAGAATCACAGAAACATCTGTAATTATTCTATACCATTGTATACTTGGCTAACCTTTGAGGCTGCCAAAAGAAATTGGAGAACTAAGCTTGTGCTAGGGTTTTTAGCTATTTTTCTTATGATATTAGTAGTCATCCAGAAGCAGACTATTACAGAGAGTAAGCTCTTAATATTAGAAAAGATTCCACAGGTCTGGGAAGGTATTAAATACAGACAAGAAATAAAAATTCATTGAGTATAGTCTTGAAGACCCTGACAACTGTGAGATTGCTATTACTATATGGTTAATTCCTAAAGAATGTTTAAATCTGGAAGAGAAAATATGTTTATATTGCAGAATATATTGCCAATATATTATTTGTTAAAAGAGGTTATGCATTTTTCTTTCCAGCTTTTCACTATGTATTTATTAAGAAAACATTCTTAACTGTATAGTATTTTGTAAAAATAGTGGACAAATGAAGATTTAAGAACAGTTAGTTGCCTTGTTGCCATGGTTACCAAGAGTAATTGACACTGATTGCTGAATACAGTAAAATAGAAACAGAATGTACCATTTTAAAGAGGGTACATATAGAAAATTTAGAAGCAAATTAACACTCAAGAAAAGAACAACAGCACAATTTATTTTCAACTGAGTTCCCTACTTGATATAGTTTTCGTGCACAAAGCATATATTAAATGTGGCAGGGTGATGAAAAAAAACCTCCATCATTTGGAAGTGGTTTTAAATAATATCTCTTCAGTTCTGTAGATGGAAGTGCATGTGTGTGTGTCTGTGTGAATGTGCAGACATGAATATCTGTTGTAGGGCAGCAGACAAATAGTGTCCTTTATTCCAGATACTGATAATAGCATACAGTTTTATCTATACTGTGTGTGGTAAAATGCTTAGTTATTATTCTAGATTATAGACAATTTAGGAAGTCAGGTTGTCTGTTTCCAGAGTTCTGCTCCATGCTGTAATTTCAGATAAAACTCTTAAATAAGGTGTGTTACTATAATAGAAACAAACAAATGGAGAATTGTATGTCTTCACACACAATGAATTTGAATATCATAAGAAATAGACTTATGATTTTGAACAACTAGAACAAAGAATATATCTGAATTTTGAAAAACAGCAGTGTGTTTAGCCTCTACTATTTATGCATAATAATACCAGTTAGAGTTCATTGTGCTTTAAGGTTAGGAGATGGACAGGAGTAATGAACTTACAGCTCATTTATCTATGATTTTCTTCCAGTAGAAAAGGCTTTAAAAGGGACTATCACACCCTAAGCTGGAATGCAGGAAACGGTGATATTATTTAATACTCTGTTAGTACCTAAGGTGCATTTCTACAGCACTGGAGCTTTTCATAAACTGTTAATTACCTTGCAGCACTACAGGCTACAAAGAAATATTATATGCAATGACTTGTACTGAGGAAATTGAGGTAGATTTTTAAAATATGTGTGATGGATTTGAGACACGGAATGACATAATTTTCAATTTTTTTTTCAAAATCTCATGTCTTCTCAGGTTTAATTTTTTTAAATCTTGCTGGCTACTAGGAAGTTTTCAAAATCCGGTTTCTTACTTGGGTGCCCAAAATTAGGCTATGTCATTAGCAGATATAAAAGTTGAATGCTCAGAGTCCTATTGAGCCACAAGCATAATCTAATTTATTATTGAACATTTTCTCTGGGTACCTCATGCATGCAATTTAGTTGGCAACCAGTTTAAAATGCTCCCTTGGCAAAATATTTGAAATGCTCACCAATGCAGCTTGAAAAATTTTCTTTTCACTAAAAATCAGCCACTCAGGGCAAAAAAAAACAACCTGGATGTGACTTGACTTTATTAATAAAGAAATATTTCACCAAACTCAGGGCCTTTTCATGAGATCCCAGTGTAATGACAAGAAGAATTGAAATTATGAATTATTGTGCCAGTGAATAAGAAATAATGATCATTAAGACAGCTCTGTGGTAGCAATCGTGACTTCCAATAGCAACATTTGCAGGGGGTTGAATCAGAACTCCCTTATACCCAGACTGTTGTGATGAAAGCCTTCCCAAGCTTTGGGACTGCAATTCTTTGCTTTGTCTCTTTTGGTTTTCAGTAGAACTCTATCATTTCTCAGAATTCAGGTGGACCCTACTTACATGTTTCTTTGTGCTACAGTATTGAGTAGGAGACATCACAGCAGTATATATTTAACCATTTCAAGCTGGAATAAAAGAAACATTGTTGAAAATTAGGGAAAGGGATTGATGGACTAGGTTTTTCTGTAAACCAGCCTGATGAAGCAATAGATTCAGAGCTGGGAAGGCACCTCTAGCCTGAGCCTCATGAGCTACTTAGATAATTAAATACCAGTAGAATGCCAATACTTTCTACAGCATGTTGCTCTAGGCAAGTTACACCTGAATAACAAAGACAAGAAGATTAGAGTGAGCCCTCTTTAAAATGAGAAGGGAATTTCTTAGGCTTGTTTCTTGCAAGGGGAGGAACTACTTCAGCTGCTGGGGTTAAGGAACTGAAGTGATAATCCTCAATCTTCTCCTTCTATCCCGGTTTAACTTTGATGCTTCATTTGTCATTTTTCCACTGCTCCTGTCACTCAGGGATCTGGGATTTACTTTGTGCAAACTGAAGTTTACTTCTGCATAAATTAATATTGGGGTAGCTATATAACTTGGGGTATTTCACTATCCTTATGACCGACATTAGCTTGACAAGTCAGGAGAACTGGCTTGGGGTGCTAGCCACACTCTGGACACATTCTCTGCAGAGGGAAGCTGTGCAAGAAACCATCCCCATCATCTGCCTCTCGCTAATCCCCTCAGGGGACATCTGTGCTTTCAGTCATACATGATTGCAGTGTTTGCTGTGTGTGAAAATGGACATTAGTTAGCTTTAGAGGTTGAAAACACACCCCAGAAGCAGGGTAAATAAGCTTAGCAAGGGTGTTCTCTGTATCTGCTCAGGGCTTGCAGCAGTAACCCTGTTCTGTGTACCTGATCTGAATTGCTGCTGCCACAGCTGCACAGACAGATCCTGAGCTATTTAGGAGGCTTCACGGTCCTATTCTGTAATTGTGGGTTTGAGTTTTCTTTTCTTTTATCTTCTTTTTTCCCCCCTCCAAATACATATACCAGCACATCCGCCCCTTTTTTTTCATAATACTCTGATGTCATAAAATCACTTTGGTATATCATACAAATGTGCCTGATTATAGAACTAGAAACTGGAATTTTTAGTCTTTAAAAAACAGGCTGACTCTGTAGGTAAATCTGCAGGAAGCATTTCTGTTGCAGTGACTGTTTCAAAATATTATCTACAGGTTTAATTTTATTATTGGTCTTAGTTTTCTTCCAAGGATGCTTAATAAGAAAGGTCAAGGTATCATCAAAACATTGACAGATTTTTGCTGAATGACATAAAACTGTCAGAGATGCTGAGCTTTGATGTTCCATTAAGTGATCGATGCGGATTACTGACTTTTGGCTAAATGCTGCTCAACTCTATAAGGTCAATATTTGTTAGTTCATTGGTAGAATAATTAATCAATCAATACAGGATGCTTGTAGTCAGGAAAAAATATTACCAAGACTGAATGTCTGGCATTAGGAACTAAAATTATTTCATAATGTCTTTGGAGTGTTATTAACTCCCTGTTTACAGAATTTATTTGTAACCATCACATTTCTAGTGGAAGGAAGAAAAAACAGCCAAGCAAAGAGCACTTGTAACCTTGAGCTGCAGGAAGGAAATGCCTCTAACAAGCAGAGTGCATCATCATTAGTTCGTCCCTTTCACATCATCACACTCAGCTTGGAAAAATAATTGCATGCAATTTTTCTATTTTACAGTTGGGCCACATGACACAATGTTCTTTCTTTAGAGCTCCTACTCCAGTTCTCCCATCTTGTCTTTTTTTGTAGTTGTTAGCACTGCTAGTAGCCTCTCACATGTCTCCACTGGAAGCTTTTACTGCACTGCATGTACAGTGCCTTCCATGACAAGGCCCTGAACCATCAGGCAGAACTTTTATAACACAGACTGCTGCAGTAATAATAATGAATATAGATAAAAGGCATCAATAGGTACACTGGGTATTTTCCAGATATAATAGCTTTAAACGTCACAATTCTATTAGAGTTTATAGTCTAATGCACCTGACATTGCTTTCAACTTACATGTAAAAAAATGTGTATAGACTTCTTGTCTAGAGTGCTAAGATGGGCACTTCTTCACCCACTTCATGTGTCCAGGATGTTTTCAGGCTCTGAGAATTGAAAGAAGGAGTTCTTTCTCACCGATTTACAAAAGGTGCTTTTAATGGGTACTTCAAATAGTTTAGATGCCAATTCCTTCTTTATATGATTTGTTTTTGTACATGCACAAATTAAATAATTGCTGATAATTGGGGATGCACTCAATTGTGAGATCCAAATGTCTTGAAAGTTTAGGAAATTACATGATGAATGTTTGAAGAACAAATAGTTGACACCCCTCATTAAGAAAGGGGTGTTTTTCTCCTTACCAAATGTAAATATCAAACTCAAATTAATTAATATCTAACCAAGCATAAAACTAAGCTTAATAAGTGGGAAAAATAGTTACAATAGAGAGAATAGTTTTGCTAGGATCAGTCACTCAGAACTTGGAAAAAGTAGAGAACAACTTCATGGGGTTTTCAGGGGTCAGAGACAGTTTTGTCAGACTTACATGCCAGCTGGCTCTCAGATTCTAGACTGTAAGGGCATTTCCCTGGCTTTGGTTCTCAACTAGGCCATGCTCTGGTGTTATGCAACTCCCTCAGTCTTGCAGAGTGCTAGAAAGATTCTGTAAGGGTGAGGCTGAGCACTGCTGTGCTGTACTCCATTCCTTGTCATGTCTGAGAGGGCACATTGTTCAGAGAAACTGAGGCCTCACCAAGTAGCAGGGGTGAGAAATTATGGTTCTTTAGATCCCACTCATTCTGACAGCAACAGTATAGAATTTTTCTTTCATTTTAGCAGGGAAAAATGGAAACACTAAGAGCCTACATATCTGGAATTTAGACCATGGCAGGAAACTACACCCAGATCTACCAAACCATGGATTTATTTTCAATCAAGTGAAAATATATAAACCTCTTGTAACTTTATTAAAATTATTAGAAGTATGATAAACTCTTATAGGAGTTTTGATTCAAAGGTTATGACAGTTATGTAACACATTTTCTCACACTTATCTTAAAATTATGTATTTTGGAAGTATTGTTAATTGGTAACTATATAATTTGATAAATTTTTTTTAGAGATATTTTGTTACAGGAATAATGATTTGTGATTTGCTACAATGCAGTACAGAAAAGACAGGCTCAGAGCTTTTCTCTCACACTTCTGGTTAGTATAAAGGTTTCATGAAAGGAATCACCATACATAAAAAGAAAATTTCCTTACTTAACTTCTGTGAAATTTTTACAATTTGACCGTTTCACATATTACCTGAATGGTTTATTGCTTTCTGTTTGTCTGTGTAGAATTAGAAAAATGTACTTCATACATTTCAAATCCTGTAATAAATATTTCTGTTTGCCTTGCAGTGTCATCTACTCATTCAAATTAAGATGACTGTAGATGTCAGAGGGTGTGATCTTTGTAGAAGGGAGAAAGAGCACTCCAGTGAAGTTTCCTATGTACCATGTTTCACTGGGTTGTATTGGGTTACTGTGCCACAGCTTGTTATACTGCATTGCAACTAACATGTCATGACAGAAATAAGTCACTAAGGGTATGAGCTACCAAAACACTTAGCTCTGGCAAACAAAACTGAAAATGAAATGGCACTGAAATAGGTTTTGTACCTCAATTATCATGGATTCCCCTTCATCAATAGTTTTCATACAATGACTAGAATTTTATGCTGACAAAAGGCTGTCATGATCCAAACTGTAGCTCCATACAGAGGTTAAGCATCCCTCTGAAATGGGAAAACCTTCTCTGTTTGAGAAATTATTCCCAATGTCAAAATTCTGTAAAAAAGTTTTTGCCCTAATATTGGACTTCAAAAACCTCTCTAAACTTACACTTTACTGCTATTAAGACCCACTCCTTCACTCCATCAGGTTGTAGATATCTTGATACTGGGTGCCATACAGATACACAGGAAGACATATGAGTTGGCATAAATTATTGGAAATTTGGAAGTATTAGAAGGAAAACTGGAAGTCCTGAAAAAGCTACTTTCAATGACAATCAATAAAGAAATTATTTTGGTTCTGATGAGGTTGTAAGTTACAGCCTAACAACCTTTTCTATCACGAGAAGCTGGAGAGCTTCCCAAAGGAGCTAATGTCATTGTCTGTTTTATAGAAAAGGACAAAAATGGATCAATTTGTTCAGAATGACCCAGGAGATGAGTGGCCAAGGCTAGACCATGGGTAATGTCATCATAGAGCTGAATAAATGCTACTTTGTCTGCTCCATGGGGTACACTTTTTATGGCTTTTGATGAAAACACTTTACTAGGAATTAGAACATAGTCAACATGTACTCAAATGCCATGTTAAAGCTGGCTGCCTGTAATTTTGTTCTTTTTTTAAGAAAAAATTATTTTAATTTTTTTTAAAAAGCATGATAGTGCTAAAATATTCTACGCTTCTGAGAATTTTAGCTGTTGGAATAATAATTTTTGAAAAAATTTTGTGCAGATGAAATTTTTAACATTAGTAATTTGCTCATTTTTTTAAAACTTTACTTCAGAGGGAAATATCTTCTTTCTGGGAATATTGTTCGAAACCTATTTTTTCTGACAATAGGTCAGAAATACAGGCCAAGAAAAACCTTCAAGAAATTGTCAATCTTTACTTATCCAACTTATGTTTGGTTACATTAAGAGAACACATATATGGTTTACCACTATTTAAATGTGAGTTTTGTCTTGAAACCTGCCAGAGTGAGTAGCACTCAATGAAAAACCAGAAAATCAACAACAGATAGGAAGAGCTCTTACAAATAGGATTAGTGGATGCCTCAGAGATTTTATCCAGTAACCTCTCTGGATGGTATCTGTGGTTCATATCCAGATGCACCTTCATATGGAGATTGATAGTTATGTTTCAAAGTGGGATGGTCAGCAGCTAATTTCTAAGACAGGTTGCCAATACAGAAGAACAGGAATAGCAAAGAATTTTGAAGGCATGACTTTTTCCCGGATTTGAAGAACCTAAAGTCCTTTGTAGAGGGTAGCTGAACAGAACTAGACATATGGAAGTTAACTACATGTATATTGTATTCCTCTGTATATTGACATATATCTTCGCATATTTTTAATGGGCAGATACAGAAGATTTGCAGGAAGTCTGATTACATTACATTTAATAGTATCCATTATACCCAATTAGGAAATGCTGCAATAGTACAAAAGGATAGGCAGCCTGTATATTATGAATTCTGGTGGGAGGCACTAAACATGAAAGTGTTGTTCTTTGACTGCCTGAGGGCTGTCTTAAGTGCTAGGCTTTTGATCTTAGTGACAGTTTTAAAACCCTTAAGCAAACCAGAACTAGGAATAAAAAAGCCGACAGCTGTGGTTCACCTCTCTCTGTCTCTCCTTGCCTTCCTATTATCCTAAACCCTTGAAGATCTCTGGAGAGAGACACAGCTCACACTGCATGTATGAAACGGCACTCATCATGTGTCTCCTGGAAGTGCACTATGTATGTCTTTTTGCTTCTCTGGGGTTATTGAGACGACTAAAAGGTACGACCCTAAAGATACGAGCACATTACTGAAAGAGCTAAGGTGGTTCAAGTTTATAGTGTATGTGGTATCCTTATGTCTTCATGAATATTGACATCTTGTTGCTATATTGTATTCAGCGTGCAATTTATGGTATAAGTAAATTGAACTGTGAAGCCAACAATTAACTACTTTGTGCGAAAAAAAAAAAACCCTGTTCATAGGAACAGGGAAGGCTTGCAGACCACATAAATAAAAATATAATTTTATGATACAATAGTTATTACATGTTTAGAAAGTTTCATGTTACATTTGGCAAATGACAATAGATAAAATCTGAACATGTCAGGTAAATAGTAAGTCTATTCTGGCTAAAGATGCTGTTGCTTTAATTATGACATTCATCATCACTCTAGGAAAAAGCCAAAGTCTCTAAGTGTAGATATACAAACACTCAGATTTTATGTGCAAACACAAATGTCTGCTTTTTAGCAATGCAGCCATGTAACTGTCATTTTTGCAGGTGCAGTTGGAAAGATATGTTCAAAAATAGGGTTATAACACCTACTACAACATAAGCTATTAAGATCTTTTATGGAAACTCTAATGCTACCTATACAAATTCTTTATCACAATCAGTTCTGCTGAATAGCTACATGGGGAATTGTAAAGACAGTAGATGAGCCATTCCACTGATGGCCTTGGAGGACATTGTAATGATGTATTGCCTGAGATTGTCAGTGCTGTGGCTTCTATACTCTTTTCCCCATATACCACTTTCTAAAGTCGTCATAGATTATTGATGAGAATGACTGATTGTATATTTGGAAGTGCCCCTGATAGAAATTTTGCTCTTATTATTGCTGAGAAGGTTTTCAAATTCCTGACTGTAGGTAAAATGGAAGTAAAAAATAAATAAAAATAATTTTCTATGATAGCAGATGATAAATCTTCAGTAGATTTCTAGTATTGATGGCTGACAAACTAATAAATCATTGGAGAATCCCCTTAAACCCAAGTCAGATATTTTTTAACTGTAGGGAAATTTTCTATCAATTTCAAAAATTAGAACAATCAGAGAGAACTGTGTTTGTGGTAAATTAAATGCTCCTTTCTTTCACTTGGTAGGCTTAGGCTAACATTATTCACTGAGTTTCTGTAGAAGATGAAAAAAAACACACTGATTTTTCAAAGATCTGTACTGTTAATGGACTTACACAATTTGGTCAGAATTGCTTCAACTATAGTATATATGCACACAGTGTGCATAGTTTAGTAGCAAACAGGTAAATAACAAATAAATGCAGTTAATGGGCATGTAGTGGGCAATAAAAATATATTTAAGGTTTTCCAAAACAACATTTTAGCAATATCCTCAATCTGGATTTGGTTGTTCCAGTTTATTAAGCCTGTTAGCTGAGAACTGCAAAAAAAGACTGTGGCAAAAAAGGAATTATGGAAGACATTAAATGATTCAAAAATTTTAAAGTGGACAGAAAGGAACACTGTTATTACTACTAGGCCCAGAATCAACAAGGAAAATGACAGAGTAACTGTAAGGGTTAACCTAGCTCCTGGGTCCCTCTGAGCAATGAGAAAAACATTTAAACTGAAAAATCCCCATATAATGTATAACTGTAATTCTGTATTTTAAAGACAAAATATTTCTAAGATTGAAGCCTAATAAACTGGCAAGTAATGGAGAAGAAATATTATAGCACTATATATAATCCAAGGAAGCTTTAGAGTTCTGTGTATCTTTTTAACTTCCTCTCAGTAAGCTCCAATTTGAAAATATACTATGTAAGAGCTTTGCTCTTTAGAATAGCAGTTGTAGAGCGATTGCATTGAATGTGTCAAATTTGTCAATATATAACTTGTAAAATATTAATTTCTAAAAGGCAGTTCCTTATCATCCTGTTCATCGCATTTGATGATGCTGACAAATAATTTTCAAAATTAAACTTACTTTAGTAGTCTCAATGACAGAAGTCACACCAGTAATGCAATTAATTTTAAACTCACACAGCTTAGTAACTATATTCTCTGACTCAGAACCAGACAATTCAAAAAACTCTTGCAGATTTTAAACCCCCAGCAAGATTAGAATTTGGAGCTTGATAGAGCCTGGTCTATATATAAAATAGATGTTGCATGAAAGTCCAAGAGCGACTACCTAAACACAGGAAATAGTGGTTTCTGGATCTAGCTTGCAGATTGAGACCTGTCATATAACATAGAGAATTTATTTTAGACTAGTCTTTAGTAAAGCACTTTTATAGAGGTTTTGATAACAAAAGGAATTGTCCAATTATGTTTTTACAACCTAGCATGCTCATTAAAGCACAACAATGGAAATGTTATCCTGTATTAAAATGGTATAGGATGGTATTTTTTTAAGTATAAGAAAGGCTCATTTAATTTCATTGAGGTTTTCATGTCCAAAATTTCAACAACTGCAAAATTATTTTCTGTCATATACAGAAAAGATGAAAAGATTAAAAAAAAGGCGAGGAAAAAATATTGGTACAGATTAACTCATATGTACAGTGATTGTAGTGTAAATGGACTTTCCTTTGTCCATTGAATGATGTTATCTTTAGCAACCTGTGTTACTTAGAAGCTCCCTAATTTACTACCATAACTGCTTCAAAACGCTCCTCATTTCTTTCTTTTCAAACAGCCATTTTTTTTCTGGTACAGTTCTGATGACCTTGATGGGCATTATATCCTGTTTCTATTGTCCTAATGCCCCTCTTTAGTCTCTGATAGGCTTCTGATAATTTCCTTGCTATGTTGGTAGGTGGGGACAATTTTCATAAGGTAATTAGACTTCTGTAATATTTCAGATAAAAATTTTATGTGGCCTCTCATGTGATTCTTAGTTTATTAGTTCTAATATTTAGTGAAAAGTCAGTAAGGTCAAAGTGAAGGCAGAATCAATGAAGAAAAAATAATGAATAGTTATTATGCATAAAAAGACATTACCACTCTCTATGAATTATTTTTTCTGTTGAAATAGAAAGAACAACTCTATTAGTTTTTGAAGGACACTTCACATACTTCACAAACTTGCATAAAATAATTTTACTAAAATTAATAGAAAAAAATATGAGAGTTATCCATTTAAAAAAATGCTCAATAACTCAGTTATTAAACAATGTGTGCAATGTATCCAAATGACCTGTGTACCTAAAAAATCCATCTCAGTTTTTTTTGTTGTTGTAATTTAAATTACTAACTCAGCAATGAATTTTTAAGTCAGTAAGTGAAGAAGTTGACTATAAATTCATTGATTGTGAGGAATGTGGCAAAGGGAAACATCTGACAAAAACAAGCCCACATTGAATCACCCTCTGAATCTTCACTTGCATATTCCAAAAGAGGGCAGCAAATGTCTGCCTATCTGGTGCTCTCCAGTTCTGGTCAGCAGTGGTCACTGAAGGCAGGCTGATCCAAACCCTTCCTATATTCACATCTTTAAGCACCTGTTATGAACAGGAAGGATTTTTTGGGGAAGGAATGAAAGCCTGATTGGCTCATCTGAGCAGTCCTTTGAAATGGTAACAGGAGGAAGTCACTGTATGCTTGATGTTTCCTTTATTCTTTTCCAGGTCTGGTAAAATGCAATTCGGAGCAGACACAACAAAATAATCTGTGCAGTTCAGAACAAAAACTCTCACAGTTTCTTCTACATCAATATGCAATTTCTCATTTTGTTCTCTCCTCTAACACTGAAAACATTGTACAAATATAAATAGACAGCCCTCCTCACCTCAAAGATACAAGCAGAAAACAGAAAAAATATTTGGATTTGCAGCACAGTAAGGGGCTTGTAGAACCAAAGTGCACCTTCAAAAAGGAAGACTAGAAAAAGCAGGGAGGAAATTAAAACTTTAATATTGAAAATTAACACTTTGGTTCCAAAATGCTTCTTAGACAAAAATCTGAAAAGTAATGGAGATATATATAACTTATTGAATATCTTACTGTTCACATTGCTACTCCACATAGAGATGGCTTACTAACTCTCATGGCTGTGAATGTGCATTGTGATGTTCACAATTGCACACACACATATTTTTGTGAATTTCCTTTCATCTACTTAATTTTCCAGTTGTTTGCATGGATGCTTATTAAGAAAGTAGCTAGACTTTAAACACAGTAGAATAAAAAAGAAAAAAATATACTATAATATAAGAATATAAAAGCAGTATCTCTCTTTTTAATAAGGAGAAAAAATTGGAATTTTAAATAACTCTAGGGTACCTTTGATTTTTTTCTTTTTAAAAAAGCAGGATCTTCAATATAATGAGACAATATGCTGACTTTTGCAAATTTGGAATATATTTTATAGAAAAGTGTGTAGGAAGGGCTAGCAAGGATAGAAGGCACAACTATAAGCTGATGCTAGACGACACATGGTGCATTAAGGTTAAAATACCTTGAAATATCTTAGTAAATTCTTGTACTGTTGCACTATTTCAATTCCATGTGTTTGTTCAGTATGTGAGAAGGCTCTCACCCTGTCCATTTCCAGTGTGTTTTCCAGTGTATTAATATTATTTTTCTCTCATCTAAAAGCTTTGGGCTTTTCTGTCTCTTAATTCACTTGCTACAAGTTGCTGAAGGTCATGATTAAGACTTTGCATACTTTGCAGAAATGCACAGAACAGGGCTAAATTCAGACTTAAATCAGCTTCCCTGGGACCTTGTCCAGCTGAGGTTTCAAGACTTGCAGGAATAATGGAGATTTCACAGCCTGTCTGAATAAGTAACCTGTTCCAGTGTTCAAACATTTTCAGGGGAAGAATTGGCTGTATGTCCAGCTGGAATTTCCCGTGTTTGACTTTGTATCTGTTGAACCATTACATTCCACTCTGCACACACCAGGAGAGAGATCTGTGTCTTCTCAGTGGCTCCTTTTCACACACAAACACATCCACGGGAAGACTTGGCTAGGAGAACAAAAGATGAACTCGTTTTTAAGACATTTCCCACTGGGTGCTCCCCTGTATAGCTGCTCCCAGGCCAGCTGGGCAGCGCAGATGCAGGAAGGTACTCTCCCTCAGGGGCAGGACACTGCACTTGCCTTTGTTAAGCTCATGAGGTTATTGTCTGCCCATTCCATCATTTGAGCGTAATGACCTTCAGATATGCACAGAGAAAGGAGAAATGTACTGTCCATAACTATGATGGACAGAAAAAGAGGTCATGGCCTAAATTGTGGCAATAGAGTCCTAGGATGCTGTACAGTCCTAGGATGCTGTACAGTCCTAGGATGCTGTACAGTCCTAGGCTGCTATACAGAAAATTCAAGTATTTAGGCATGTAAAACACAGAAACTGGTCACTAAAAAGACCAGAGATTCAGTAAAGGGAAACAATTCAGATCCTTTCCAGTACAGCTGTTTTTTTTATATGGACCCTAGGAATTTACTCTCAGGTTGATTCACCCAAATGATGGAATACTTCAGATATCCTTATACCACGCATTTCCATAAGGAAATATTTCTTTCTTATAAATATAATATAACAGAAATACCAGCATTTCATTTATTCAGAGAAGAAAATATCAATTTTTCAATACTAGACTAAAATCATCTAAGTTAGAAGCAAATGGAAGTTAGTCTTATTGATAAAATTTGAAGTTGCCTTGCTTTCACTCTTAATTTTTTTTCACTTATGGAGCAATTGCTCATTTAATTCAGTATTTTTTAATTCTCACTCAGTAACTAAATAAATGTAAACAATTACAATGCTTATGTTGCTACTGCAACTAATTGTAATATTAAATTCCCCCTGTGAATGGAATTTTAATGTTCTTGGTGGCATTTTGTCAGCAATTTTCCTGCTGTTTAAAAGATCACTGTCTAATGGGATTAAGGTGGATAATCAAATCTCAAACTGGAATTAGGCTATGAGGTTTAAATGCCTGGGGAATACCTCCTTACTAAATATGAATGAAAGATGTTCTGTGCACACAGAGAAGAAAAATAAACGGAAGGCCATAATTTCATGCTATGATGTTACCCCAAATATCTTGAAAAGAAACTTAGATTCCTTTTCTGACAGTCAGACCGTTAGACAATTTCAATGTCTGGGATTGAAATAATATTTCAAGAGGTTTTATGGTATGTTACATTAACTGGGGTACATTGCTGATGCCATAGGATTTTAGATTTTGGCTTTGGCTACAATTTTTAGTGCAGCATTGAACCCATTGCTGTTTTAAAACAGTAATTTTTTATATGTTTAAAAAAAAATTTAAGCATCAGCTATGTTTGAGTGCAGTTTGTAAACTGGAACAAATTGATAGACAGAAATCAGTCTGTAGAAGAGTGCAGGCATCACGAAACAGTCTTCAGTGTTAGGTTTGGTAAGATCAGGGGGCATAAATTCTGTAAGGTGTTTTCTCCCCCAGCTTCCCTTGCCTCAGTGTTCTATCCAAGGAAAATATTTTTTCCATCAGAAATAAAAGGCTAATAATGTTTATTTACATTATTATTATCATAGCAGTTGACACAGTTATTGGAAGACCAAAAGACACATTTGGGGAAAAAACTTGAGCTGCACAAAAACTGAGATTGGTAGATGACACATGTTCTTTGTAGTTTCTGTGGAGATAAATATATAAGAGATATATAATGTATAAGACATGTTCATTATTGCTCAAATGTAATTTTCCAGAATATTTTCAAAATTATTCAATGCTATTTTCTTATTTCTAAACTAAGACTTATCCTTCAGTAGTACAGAGGCCATCTTCCCAAGATAATAACTTTTGTCTACTAACACCTGAAACTGTACTGACATATACCAGCATATATCCTGGCATCTGTAAATAACTGAAAAATAACTTAATGCACACTTTACAGTTGTGATTAGATACTGACTTTTTAATATATTTTGTCAGGTTTTTTCACAACTAGTTATATTCCAGTCTTAGAACAGAGCAATTTAATGAATTTCATTTTCAATGCATTTAGCATTAACTGTTTTAATCTAACTATTTTAACTTAACTAACAGACTGATTTTTTTCTGCAACTGTTCAATACTTATATGACTCCTCTAAAACATTAACTTTAGACTTGCTATTGATTCCTGTAAGACAGAAAAGTCTGAGACCTTATGTACCTGTTACTCAACTGAACTTGTTTCTTAATTTTCTCTAAAGACATTTTAAAAATTTGATATTAGGGAGTATTCCAAGTACCTCTATGGCAACTGAATAATATTTTTTAGAATTTAGCATTGAATTTGATCAGAATGTTAATTTGTGGAGCTGTCCCAGTTTTGTTTTCAGGGCTGGAGGATAATATATACCAATTTTTCCTTTCCTTTCCTTTCCTTTCCTTTCCTTTCCTTTCCTTTCCTTTCCTTTCCTTTCCTTTCCTTTCCTTTCCTTTCCTTTCCTTTCCTTTCCTTTCCTTTTCCTTTCCTTTCCTTTCCTTTCTCCCTTTCCTTTCCTTCCTTTTCCTTTCCTTTCCTTTCCTTTCCTTTCCTTATCCTTTCCTTTCCTTTCCTTTCCTTTCCTTTCCTTTCCTTTCCTTTCCTTTCCTTTTCCTTTCCTTTCCTTTCCTTTCCTTGCCTGTTCCTTTCCTTTCCTTTCCTTTCATTTACTTTCATTTCATTTCATTCTCCCCTTCCCCCTTCCCCTTCCCCTTCCCCTTCCCCTTCCCCTTCCCTCTCCCTTCCCCTTTCCCCTTCCCCTTCCCCTTCCCTTCCCTTCCCCTTCCCCGTCCCCTTCCCCTTCCCCTTCCCCTTGCCCCTTCCCTTCCCCTTCCCTTCCCCTTCCCCTTTCCCCTTCCCCTTCCCCTTCCCCTTCCCCTTCCCCCCTTTGCCTTCTTTTCTTTCAAACCAATTGATCTTATATTATTTAATTCGAAAATATGTTTTACAGTGCTATCAATAGCACTTCTTACTGCACTTCTCATTTTAAGGATTTAAATTTTGATTTTATAGAAAGTCCGATGAATTGTGGGATTTCAAGATGTTATATTGAAAGGATCTGCATTTTACTAAATATGAATTAATATTTACAGATGTAATTCCAACATGTTTTCTGACAATGAAACCATAAACTAATGCGATAAAAAAACTTGTTTTAGGCTTTGAATATTTAATCACTTTGATGTGTGTCTGATTTCTGCCAATTAGGAGAAACCACACTAGTATATTCAGATTGTCCTGTGTGGTCTTAACATATGTCATAAAACATAATTTCCACAAGAATAATTTACTGAGGGAGTATACAGGAAGAATCAAATCAATATCAGAAATAGCAGATGTCATTATTTAAAATTGTAATAACATACATACATATGTGATTTAAGATGGGTTAAGTTTTATTAAGATGGACTAAGTTTTAAAGGAAAAAAAGCTGAGTAGAAAAGTTATTGCTGTCAATTTAGAAATCACAATCCACATGCTACAGGTTTAGGAAAAGGACTGCTGTTGTCCATCTGGTACAAAAGGTTTTGCTTAATGATTTCCCTAGAGCTATATTGATACATATTGTTTGAAAATATGACCCACAGCTTCCAGACTTCAACACCTCAACAGTGCAAACCATGTACAGTAGAACTGTGCATGAATAAAAATGAACTAGCCCATTTTTACATGGTCGCAATAATAAAAAATAAAAACTGATCTGTAAGATGGGTGGAAGTGCTTGGCAGCACTGAAGTGTCAGCAGAAGCAAGGTCTTTACATTTGCTTACTGTCCTTTTCACAGTGTGTTATGCTCCATGTAATATATTTACTCTGGATACATTTGCCAAACACAGGGGAGACAAGGGATATAGAAAAATCAAATATTGCATCTTATAATATTTAGCATATTTTCATACACACACAGCCAGGGCATTGAAAATACAGACTGAAATGGTCTTGCAGGAGCCAGAAACCCAGGCCTTGACTGTCTCTCTAATGCTGTGGCCTTGAAATTCAGTCATAGAGAAATCTGTCATAGTCAAATCTGTCAGTAGAAGCTGAGATCTCAACCACAGAATTATCAGGTCAATTATCCCAGACACTATTGTTCTTTAGCCTTCTGGTGGTCATCCCAGTATCTCACATGGATGTTAGTAATTTACAGCACTCTGTGCTCTGTCTTGTCTTTTTCAGTACAGAACATTACATGCAGTACTCACACACCTGTTGGGGCAGGGTATAACCATGCTCCAGCCCAGGCCTCTGTGGGCATTCCCCTGCTGATGTACACGAGAAAATTGATGATAAGTGCATTAATGCACCTTTTGCTGCTGATACTGCTGATTGAACAACCTCTTTCTGTTGCTCATCTCCACCATCTTCCCAGGCATTTTGCTGCCCTTATTCCCCATTCCTGTTTTGCATATCAGCTGGGAGATCTCTGATTGCCGATTAACTCTGTTGAGTCTCCTGAAACATAAGCAATTTTCTCAACTTTGAATGTCATATGTTCAGATTGCAAGTTATAATGATAATAGTACATTTGGTTCTAAAGTGTTTTGCACCCACTTTCATTGCTTATTCAAGTCCTATAAATAAGAAAATTTGAAATGCATCTCTTTTCTACTGCTGTTGATTGACTGAGACCCCTGAGGAATAACTGTCCAAAGGGTTTAATGGTATGACAAATTGTCCAGCTTTAAGTTTGCAGGAGACATGCTATGAACATCAGCAGTGGATTCATAAGAAAGAAATGTAGATATGATAAAATTTACTAGCTGTGCAAAGAAACAATAAATTTTATTGAAACAATGCAGGGTAATAAGGCATTTTAAGTACCTCTCAATTTAGTTTCTTCCCTCTTAATGTAGATTGCAAGTTTTGAACTATCCATTGGGACAACAATAAGTTGCTCATGCTCTGTGTCATTTTTAAGAACATAGTTAATGAAAGAACTTAGCTGGGCCCATTTAATGACCTTAGTTCCTTTTTTGTTTGGTTAATGACAAGTCTGCTGTTTTTACCTAGCAAAGTGGAAAGTCTCATCATCTGAGTGTGATCTTTTCATTGAAGGCTGCATCCCCAAAGAATGCAAGCACAATTGAAGGGCTACTGATGTTTATTCCTTTACAGAACATGTCAAGGAGACTAAGACAGGTGCCACAGTCTCAGGCATTACACCCCAAAGTAGCTGACTGTTGACCAGGCATAGAAGCATACCCTATACAATGTGCAATGTTAATAAGAAATACCATTATTAGGGCAGTTGATCTATCTATCTATCTATCTATCTATCTATCTATCTATCTATCTATCTATCTATCTATCTATCTATCTATCTTTGTCTGTCTATCTATCTATCTAATTTATCATGTGTATGTGAGACTATGACACTCTAGAAATTAAACCAGGAATTAATCAGCACAGGCTGGGGATGAACAGCCCCAGCCCAGCCCTGCCCAGAAGGGCTTGGGGGTGCAGTGGGTGAGAGGCTGGACATGCCCCAGCCATGGCACTGACAGCCCAGAGAGCCAAACGTGTCCTGGGCTGCATCCAGAGCCCCGTGGGCAGCAGGGCAGGGAGGGGATTCTGCCCCTCTGCTCTGCTCTGCTGAGACCACCTGGAGCACTGCACCAGAGCTGGGGTCCCTGCACAGGAGGGACAGGGACCTGCTGCAGCCAGTCCAGAGGAGGCGACAGGGATGGTCAGAGGGATGGAGTACCTCTCTTATAAGGAAAGGCTGAGAGTTGTGGGAGTGTTCAGCCTGAAAAGGAGTTTAATCTGATTGTAGCCTACATGAAGGGAGCCTACAAGAAAGATGGAGAGAGGCTGTTTGCAGCATGCAGTGACAATGCATGACAGAATGCACTGGCACAGGCTGCTCAGGGAAATTGTGATGCCCCATTCCAGGCAGTGTTCAAGGCCAGCCTGGATGAATCTTGGAGCAACCTGGTCTAGTGGAAGGTGCCCCTGTCCATGGCAGAGGGGTGGAACTAGGCAGTCTTTAAGGTCCTTTCCAGCCAGGCAAATTAATGATTCTATGATAAGTTTCAATATGCAGTGATTGCCCTACAACTACAGTGCAAAAGAGAGAGACCTTTGCAACATTAACTATCTTTGCCACTCCCCAGCTATATTATTTTATATTGGAGTGAAACTGGGCACCAGGGAAAACTAGATTTTTAATACCAGAAATGTTAACTTCATGGAGATCTTTAGATTGAAAAACTTAATGTAAGTCATTTTAAGGTGCATGTCATTTAGGCTTCCCCTAGCTAGTAATGTCCTTTAGATTGTGATATACTTCCATAAAGTGTATTCCTGCTCACCTTTCCTATCAACCTCTTCTCCTGCATACAAGAATGAGAAGAGATAGAATTTAAATAACATTTTTGAGAAATATAGTTTATATTATAATCTTCTATATAATAAAATGCTGCTTTTATAAGATTGATCTTCACTTACAGAAGATGCACATTCTGAGGAGATCAAAGGCCACATAAATATGACTTAACTTCCTGTCTGGTTTTGATACTTATTTAAAATTTTTACTTAATTTTTCACAGACTCTACTAGGTTATAAATGAATCCTGCAGGATAGTATCTTTTCCTTTGGAGAAAAATAGTTAAAAATAGTTAAAAAATTATTCATGCCATCTATTTCTTATTAAATATAAGTTCTCTGAAAGCATTTCTGAAAGTTAAATATTTGGAACCTTTTCTGGCCTTTAATAATACTTTTTAATTTTCACTGAGTATTCACTTTACACAAGAGTAGAGTGTTCTGCTGTACTGAAACTACTGATCTGAGGAAAAAATCATAATTGTTGAAAATTCTTATGAATCCTAAGGGAAATACACTCAGTGGGTCAAATGGTATTTTCACTTACAACTCTGTGTACATAGAACTGCTTCACTGAAAACTGCTTGATTCCCTACACCATAATGCAAGAAAGAGCTTTGGGCAAAGGTTCTGCATCCAGTTTAAAGTATAAAATAGTAACATTTGCAGCTCAGCATTTAGATTAACAAAACAAGGGCATGGATTATCTGAGAACAAATTCCTTTTACTTTTATGAACTAATATCAATAAGTGCAGCACTGAAGGAATTGATTCCTCCCACAATTGACTTCAATTTCAGTCTGTGCCATGGCCTGTTTCACCTCTGTTGCACAATATGAACTGACCCCAGCTGCATTTCTTCATTGCTATTGGATTTTCTGTCTCCATTCTTTTTGTCAGAGTTTCTCATGAGTCCATTTGGTCTGGAAGAAAGGTTTCTTTCTTTCTCCCTGTATTGTTTAGTGATGGAAGTGATGTCTAAAATTTATTTTTTCTTGTCTACCTGTGTTTTTGTTAAAATTTTCCTCTCTCCTCTGCACCCTTTCCTCTCCAAGGCTCTGCCTGCCAGTTTCTGGTCTCCTACATTTGTTGTGCTGTGCCTCCTCCTAGGTGGTGAGTGCTCCTCATCATCCTCCTCCTAGGGCTGGTAGAGTCAATTTTCAGAGGCTGGAAAATCATGTTCTGCTGCCACTTTGCTGTTTGAAACAGCTGGAGGATGATTCTGTGCTTTTCAAATGTGAGTCAGCCCTGACACAGTTTTTTTACCCATGTCTTATCTGACAGTTTAATAATATGCCCACTTGTGAAAGTTATGCAGATAACAACTATTAGGAAAAGGAAGAAAAATGAAACTTCTCAAAGGAGTGTATCACAACTCAAACTCAAAAAAAACCCCTGTATCCATTCATACTTGGGAGAATATTAGAGTTTTTTATGTTTAATACCTGGTGAATTACCAAATCAATATCTTGAAGCTAATCCTAAAATAACGAATAATACTTGACAACTGACCAATCCTGTGTTTTGCCGAGTTTTGGTACTTCCATAAGAATTTCTAAAACTGAATATGAAATAAATTTGAAAGTAAGTTTATTTGGAAACTGTCAGAACAGAATTTACATAGTAGTTAACAAATAAGAGATTAAATTTCCCATGGTGTCGGCATAGCAAAGGCACATATGTGACTTCTTCCCATTCCATCTAGAGAGTAATGATCCCTTTTTTCCTCTTTATTACTCTTTCCCTTCTTTTATGCACTTTACCCTGTAATATGATACAATTATTGAGTTTGTTTCCTGCAAAGAAGATCTGAATATGGAGTAGGTCATCACATTATCTAACAAATGTTATTTCAGATTACAGACTAACTATATATGCATGATCTTACACAGGATTTCTGAACTGGCTGTATAATCTCCACCTCTCCAGACACCTGGCTCATGGGAAGAATATTGCCCTTATAATAAGGTCTAAACTCAGCTTAGGTCTGGTCTTTCTTCAAACATCACTGGCCATAGCAGCAATCACATATTCAGACCTTCCCATGGGCTTGTGGAAATCATAGCTTAAAGCCCTTGCTGAAGAACTGGATGCTGAGGGTGGATGCATCTATTTTTATCTGACCAGAGATTAATGCCATGGGCCTAACAAATGCCACAAGAAATATTTCAGAATTGAGGTGTAATAAGGAGTATTTAGCTCCCCTGGAACGCAGAGGAGCTGTTACAAGTCAAATGTTGGATAACTAAAAGTTACAGTGCCAAGAACAATGCTTTTGAAAAGTTAACCTCTCTTGCCCTCATGCATCAATAAATTATCACTATATTTAGTAGTGGTAAAATGTGGGTGCTCTGACACCTCGGTCAAGTTAATGAAGAATGTTTTGATCATATGAATAGGATAATAGAAGATATGAAAATAATTATTATCAACATTTTAGCTCTTATGACTTGCTATTTTTTGTATTTTAATATCTGTGTCTTGTTTTCTCTGATGTCTTCCAGAATTAGCTTATTTAAATCGTATTTTTCTTTCAGCTGTTTATCTTTATTCTTAGACTGTTGGAGTTTATAACATCAATTTAATCTCTCTCTGATGTTTTTCTCCTCTTATTTTAGTAGTAACAAATTTTCTTCAGGAACGAAGCTTTAATGTCTTTTAACGATGCATCATTTACAAAAGAGTGCTCTGGTTGTAGCATATCCACTTCTGGTTTAATTAGACTGCTGCTCTTCTAGGTTCCTTTCATCTTTCAAAATATATCCTGCCATTCTCTATTTTCCCCTTGCACTTCTTCTATCTTGTTTCTAATTATCATGAGAGTCGAAGAGCTTGCCCACTTTTAATGTTCTTTGGCTTCACAGAGCCTGTATCATAGCTTGCAGATAACAGGTGCTGGTAACAAACAAACCTGCTCAGTGAGCTCAGATATTTATTTTTCCACAGGAAACAGCAACAACAACAATGAAACAATACATTACAAAAAAATTAGAGGTTCTTTACAATAGGAGAGAAAAATATTGACCTGATTACATTATTTATTTAGTAGCCTGCTTGTATTCTATACTAACATAAACTTTATCTTGTTTCTTTAATCCTGGAGAACATCCATGTGATATAACATTAATGAGTTTCTCTGTATTTTTGAATATGCTTTGAACACAGCTAATCTTCCAAGTGTCTGTTGACCATGATCTTCATTTTCTGAAGACTACCCAGAGTCACACTTTACCCTCTCTTTCATAGTTAAGATGAAGCATCTGCTGCCTACTTTCTTCATTAGCATCATAAAGAGCTCGAGTTTAAAAGCTAGAAGGATGGTGAAAGAGTGCAGTATGCACTTGAAAGGTAAGTGTCCTGGAAAACTGGCAACCTATGCCTGTAGAGTTTTTACTGGGCTCTCTTTTCTTCTCTTCCTCTGCCTTTTTCCTTCTTTCACAGAACAAACGTTTACAGTGATCTTGTACAACTGATTAGTGCAAGAAAAACAAACTGCTTATTTTTGAAATGGAGATATTTTACTCCATCCATTATTGACCTTTTTTTCCCTGAGTCTTTCAAATTTCAGTTTTCTGTGATCTAGGTGAATAATTAGAGCATACCCAATTCAAAGATTGTTATCACTGTGGAAAGTATTGATGGTTTTACTTCATAAATGAGAGAGGACTGACTAAAGAAAGATTAATAATCTTTGAGTAATGGAAAACATAAATCTATTTGTTTCATAACACTTACCAATGGCTCATATTCAGTTGTTGGTAATTTACTAGATTAAAATTTAACACTCAGAGAGCCACATTACTTTTTAAAAATCATGGACAAATAATTTGAGATTAATTTATATATATATATATATATATATATATATATATATATATATTTTAAATCTTCATTATTGATAAAGCTAATTTACTGAAATAGGATTGGCAAATCTGGACAGCTTGTGATCTTTAGTCAGTGAATCCAACCTGTCCAGTTAAAGGCAAAGTTTCATTGCTTTTTGCACAAGATGCAGTAGGTGATCATTTAGGAACAAACAATCTCTAGGGGTTGAAAAAGGACAGAAAGGGAGAAGCAGTCAGTGCTGCACAGAGAAGGAACTAGAGCAAAGGTATATTATTTACTTCTTTACTTTACACAAAAATGCAGCAGTGTCCTACACCTCCCAATTGGGCTGTCTTTCCAGAGTTCTTCATGGCATATAAAAAGAAAAGTGACCACAAAAAGGTGAGGAAGATATAGGTTTTCCCAGGCTTTATGGAAAGGAAAATATAACCCAACACTCTTTTTCACTTTTTATTTTCTATAATTCTGGAATGAAATCTACATGGAGTTTCTGTGTTTCCCAAATGCAGTGTTTCCAATTATAAATGGCAACTTGAATTAAAATTGTTGCTGTTCCCAAGTATTAATTTTAAGGTGACAACTGTCGCACTATTTTATTTTTATTTTATGTATAAATCCCTTCTTGAAGTTCCTATCTGAATTACTGGTAGTTGTATTTTGCATAGATTTTAAAAATCATGGTAAAACAAAGTCATACCATTTAGCCTCTGCAGAGCTGTAAATTTTCACTAGAATTGCATTATTTTTTCTATTTTTAAGGAAAAAAATAGATTATCATGATTAAGTGAAAATTAGCACTTGCAATCAAGGTTTTAATTCCTAATGAGTAGTTTGGAATTGAGTAGAAATGTATTTTCTAATACTGCTTAAATATGTTTGTTTATACTAGTCCAGTTGCAAGATGCAATTGAAGACAATGCATTATGCTCTATACTGTATTCAACCAAGAGAAAGAGTTACTTAAAATAAACAGGTGCATTAAATTACCATTAACCAAACAAATAAGAATAAACTATTAATCCAATTGTGAAATATATATAAGCAAACAATTTCAAGCATTTCCCTTTCAAAGTGCTGGATGAGAGGATGATGACAGATGGCTCTGTATGACATATCCAGCTTCCATTACTCATGTTTGATGCCAGCCCCACAGTGTCACATGAACTTTCACATCAAAAGAATTTTAATAACCAACTTTATCCCTGCTCATGGTAGGCAATTGAACTAGGTGATCTTTAAAGTCTCTTGCAAACCAAAACATTTCATAAGTCTATGATTCTAACTTCATCTGTGAATTTTTATCTGAATGAACACTTTTAATTTGGCTACTTGTGAAGCAGGAACACTGCCTACATTAATAATTCCATTGTGAAGTCAAGGCTTAAAGGACTTCAACAACTGCCCTTGATACTGCCCAGTTTCATGCAAATGCCTGAGATTTTCAAATGTTTGGTATATGCTCCTCTCAAAAATGTGATCACTCAATATATGCAGGCAGTTTGTACAAATGTAGTAAATCTAAGATGATACATGCAGCTCATGTGCCTGTTTCACATGACAGAAAGACACTTAGGACTCTTAAATAGATATGCAGTCTTCCCTGCTTTTATTGCATTTAAAGAAAAAAAAAATAATTTCTTCATTTGGCAATCAGCACTCAATATTAGAATCATAGATCCATAAAACCATAGAATTATTTAGATTGGAAGGCATCTTAAAGATCATCTAGTTCCAATCTCCCTGACATGGGCAGGGAACATTCCACTATACCAAGTGTCTCAAAGCCCAACCCAGCTTGGCTTTGAGCACTGCCAGGATGGGGCATCCACAGCTACTCTGGGCAATCAGTGCCAGTGTCTCACCACCCTCACAGCAAAGATTTCTCCCTAACATCTAGCATAAACTAGTCTCTTCCAGTCTGAAGCTATTCCCCCATTTCCTGTCACTACCTGCTTTGGTAAAAAGCTCTTCAGCTTTTATGTTGGTATCTTCTAGGTCTATCTGTAGACTCCTTCAAGCTAAGCATCCTAACTCTCTAAACCTGCTTCCATAGGAGAAATGCTCCAATCCTCTGGCCATAATCATGGCCCTCCTCTGGACCCACTCTAAGAGGTCTGTGTCCTGCTTATGTTGAGTATTCCAGAGCTGGATGTTCCATGTGGGGTCTCACCAGAATGGAAAAGAGGAGCAGAATCCCCCCTCTCACCATGCTGGTGACACTGCTCAGAATGCAGCCAGGGATAAAATTGGCTTTCTGGGCTTTGAGTTGGATGTTACCATCCATCAACATCCCCAGGTCCTTCTCAGAGCTGCTCTTGATCCATTTTCTGCCCATCTGGTGCCTGTGCTTGGGATTGCCCCAATTCAAGAGCAAGACTTTTCACTTGGTGTTTTTGAACTTCTTGAGACTTGCACAGGCCGAGCTCTCAAGCCTGTCCAGCTCCCTCTGCACGGCATCCCTTCCAGCAGGTGATTCTTCATTCTCCCAGTCCCTGCTTTTTCCTTCCGTGACTTGGATGGTGTGGCTGAAAGACTTGTTGGTGAAGACAGGCAAAAAAAGGCAAGTCTCACAGTCCAGGGGATGCAAGTTTTCTGTCTCCTTCTGGAGAATGCCCACACTTTTCCTTGTCTGTTATCACTGTCCTGGTTTGAAAGGACAGGTGTCTGCCAGTAAGTGCAGAAGTTTCCCTTTGGAATAGAGACTTTGGTTCCACTCCCCCCCAAGTATTATAATTGTTTGAATCAAGGACTCTGAGGCAGAGATAAGGGGGTGGGAATAACAGCTCTTTTACTAATATATCTAACTGTACAAGCAGAAAACAGTAACAGTTAAAATCGCTAACAGAACAGAATAGATAACTCAGTGTCAGTCCCTTTAGATGCAAGCACGCTGTCTCTGTGCTTAGTCTCAGGCCGGAGCTGCCGAGGGCAGGCGGGAACGGAGGCAGGAGTGGGGAGGGGGCGGCAGTGGCCACACCGGTCTCGGTGGGAACGGGCTGGAGCGGCGGCTCCTCGCTCACCGTGTGTGTCCGGGGGATCAGCTGTGTCTGTAGAGGCAGGAGGCTGGAACGGGGCAGATGCAGGGCAGGTGATCGCAGAGGGTCTGGCTCTCCTGTGCTCCACAGCGTGGCTGAAGATCCCGGGCGTCCTGCTCCCAGCTCGCTGGAAACACGAGTCCCCTCCCAGAAGCCTCAGAGGCCCCTCCGGGAGCCGTTCCCACCCACCCCCTTTTGTCTGGACTCATCAGAGACCCTGGGTGTAACCCAGCCAGCTCCATTGGCATGATAACGGGAAAAATTCTTTCAATTGACACAGTAACAGAAAAACACTCAACCCCCAACAATCATTCACCTACTTAGACAAGCTTTCTTTGTTGCCTTTGACATTTCTGGGCAGATTTAATCTTATCAATGTCCTAACCTGATTCTTGGTTACTTTTACAGCCTCTTTTTATTTATTACAAACTATATCTCCCTGATTCCACTCTCTACAGGCTTCCTTGTAGATTTTGATTTTTCATCCCACAGGTCTCCTGGATTTTTTTTGCTAGACTTGCTCTTTGTAGGGATGCATTTCTCCTGTGCTTGAAGGAAATCATCCTTGAATATCAGCCAAACTTCGTGGGTCCCTCATCCCTCCAGGGCTTTATCCCATGGTGCTCCACCAAGCAGATCCCCAAAGAGGCCAAACTCTGCTGCCCTGAAGTGCTGGTCAGTGAACTTGCTATGTACACCCTTTGCTGCTCTAAAGATTTTGTTTCCTCCACTATTTCATGGTCATTGCAGACTAGGCGGCCCTGAGTTTCACATTCTCCACCTGCCTCTCCTTTGTGATGTGAACGAGATCCAGCACAGGACTTTTTCTCCTCAACTCCTCACAGAAGAAGGAAGTCATCATCAATGATTTCCAGGAACCTGCTGGATTGTTTTCCCTCCAACAGCTATCATGGAGGTTGAACATACCCATGTGGACCAGGTTTTATGAACACAAGGCTGATCAAATCTGTCTGTAGAGACTGTCATCTGCTCAGGCCTCCTGTCAGCCGGTCTGCACCATAATGTCCCCTGTCCCCACCCTCCCTTTAACCCTGACCCATCACTTGTGTGTCAGCTCCTCATCCACCCCAGCACAGCTCTGTGCTCTCCAACTGGTCACTGATATAGGAGATGATACCATCTCTTCACCTCCCCTGCCTGCCCTTCCTAAAAAACCTGTATCCTTCCATTCCAGCACTCAGGCCACAGGAACCATCCCACCTCATCTCCACTATGCCAAGAAGATCACAGCCCAGCAGGCACATGTGTATCTCTAATTCTTCTTGTTTCTGCAAAAATTGAAAAAACATGTTTTTCTTCTCCTGTAGCAAGGAGAAAATGTATTGTTTTGATAAATCTTAGATTTTTTAATAAATTTTATTTCTTTCATGATATGTGCAGATACAAAGAAGATGATGAAAAAAATTCTTTACTTGATATATCTCTTTCTAAAATCTATAGATGTTTTACTGGTATGGAGGATCTAGGATTGAACAAAAACCCATGCTTTTTAGGTCTTCCAGTACATTGCATTAGGGAGAGATCATTGCTTAGAGGTATTTTCTAAGTGTCTGATTTTCCATTAACTTAGATTTGCTTAGAAAACTGTAAGATTTCTGCATTATATCCTCATATGTCCGCTAACACTGTTTACCTTACAAGATTCAGTATAGTGTTTTCTCACTTTTTCCATTTTAGCAAAGCTTCAAGTATCATCAGAGTAGCAGATGAAAAGGACCTAACAGGAAGCTGAGTGACCTGTAAAATACTTTGAATGGGAAATATTTTTGTACAGAGACAAGAAAAACAAGTACCACATAGTCTCTTCTTCAACAATTTTGGAGTCAGTAAAAAACTGATAATTTTGGTGGGAAAGGAACTGTTGCCTTATGGCAGTGTTCTTCAGCTAAACTCATTAGGACAGGTAGTGATGACTCTGTAATCTGTGCTTTTTGCATTGAATAATATTTAGAAAATCAGAAACATTTCAGAAATTTACAAAAATTGTATTGCAATATATCACTCTTTATATAAAAAGTTAAATCCTATATGAGTTACAAAAAATAAAAAGAAGAATAATTTTGCTAGTCTAATACAATGAAATTGTATATTGCATTTATACAATATAGGTGTCTGTAAAAGTAGTAGTAAATGCTTTGAAAAAAAATAAAGACACATTAAAAATTTAATCAAAATATGAATTTAATAAATTAATTTAATAATTTAATAAAAATTATGAAGAAGGGATATAAATTTAATGAATTATTTTCTGGCATTTTAATAAGCTCCTTTTTGATTTGATTGATAATATTTAAATCTTATTTCCTTCATAATCTTAATAATTTTTCTACTCAAAACACTGTTAATATACCTAAATAATAATGCATGTAAAATAGTAGAAAATTTATTTTATGAATTAGGGTCCTTCTAATTAGGCCATCCAAAACCCCTGGTTAGTTCTACGTGCCTAGTTTGAATTTATTTGCCATGCTATTGAGACACATGTCAATGTTTGAATCAAAAGCCAATTTCCTGTTGGTCAGTATTTACTTCTAGATGTTGAGCTTTCATGCAAAAAAAGAAATTAAACTTGCTGCTACCCAAGGTGAGCAATTAAACTCTGAGTCGTGCTAGGCACTGCTATGGCCATGGCTGAAGTGAATTTTTACACTGTACTCTGTATTCTGAACACAGCTCCCAGATAAAGGCCTGTGAAAGCACAAAGGAGTGTTCATCTTAATATCCTACTGGGACTTGAGGTATTTAATTCTGCTAATCACAGAGGCATATCATTCTAGGGAGGCTGAAACCTTCCAAAGATTTGAAGTGCTGAAAATATGGGTCTATGCTCAAAATTCTGCCACCTCCAGACTTTGTTTCCTTTTAGGATTTGGTGGCAACTCAGGGATTTTAAATTTATGCTGTCTAATTAGAGTGCTATTTAGTTATTTAAGGATGATTTAATTAACAGTGGCTAATGAAAGGAGAAAGGATGCAGGGAGAAGAAATGATGGATTACAAGCTTTGTGAAATAAAATTTAAATGTATTTCTAAGCATCGCAATGTGACTGTCCCTAAGGAAGAAGTGCTGACATAAAGTGCATACATCAAAGGACTGTGTATATGCTGGAATACATTTCCCTTCTCTCCAAAATGTCACTGAAATGTGAACCACTGTTTTCTTCCCACTCTTTATTTCCCCAATTTGCATGTCACTTCCTTCTACCTTCATAACTACTTTTATCCTTCCTTTTTCTCTCCAGCATGTTGTTTATGTGTGACTGAAAAATGAAGGCCAGGGGTCTTGTTTATAGGAGTGTGGTGTTTCAAAAATATCATTATTACTCTATTCCTAGTTAGAACCATGGCAGTCCTTGCCTTATGTATAGACAGACTAGACCTGATATGTGAGTTGTTTACACCCCACAAATCTGATTGTAATTAACAGATAAATAAAAATAGTTCATCTTGAGCTGAGAAAGGATTTTATTTCTGTCTAAATCTTTGCACAATGCAAAATGATAGACAGGCTTACAGTACTGGTGCTTCAATCCATTGATCTCTTTTTAGTATTTAATGAAAACTAGTGCAAGTGCAGAAACATAAAAAGTGAAATAGGTTATTATTTAATGAATAACTGCATGGACTAAAAAGTTTCACTGATTTCTGACTTCTGAGAAATTTGGAGGAGCAAGCTGAAGGACACAAAAATAATAAAATTCCCAGAAAGCACGCAATACACGGTGCTAATTATCAATGTTCTGGTGTAGCAGAAAAAGCAATCTAAAAATTTCACAAAAACTGTCAGAACTTTTGTACAGGGCATGGTTGTTTCGTCTCAGACCTTGCAACCAGAAGCATTTTAGGATTCCTCTCTTGAATAGATAGAATTTGCAGATTATCATCTTGCAAATGTTTCTGATTTGTTGATTTGGAGCAGTAAATATCTGGAATATTGCAACACCCCACCAGGGACTAAATTGTTTCTAGGCAAAAATTCAGCCCTTCTTATAGCTGTTGGGAGAGTTATCCATATGCCTTTTTGGGAGAACAACTCAGACCATCTTTGCTTGGCCAGTGAAAGAGAGAATCCAAGCTTTCTGTGCATGATGGTAGGCAAGGTTGGACAATCACAAAGACTTGGTGAAGGAATTAACTACAGGGTTTAGTCCTTACTGATTGTATTGTGCTAAAGTTATCATAGAGGATGATGATAATTTCTTGCACTAGATATGAGCCTGACACTGACCAGTAAAGGCTGTTTTTATACTACTGAGTTGGAAACACCTCATTTCAGACCAAAGTGCAAGTCACCCACTACCTACTCTTCCCTGTGAATGAAAAAACACTGCTCCTTGAATGAGAAATTACCAACTCTATTTCATCTTACCAAACCCTGCATGCCAAGTGACAATAAACTGAGGCAGGTGCAGCCTGCCTGGCCCAGCCCAGCAGTGTGCATTTCATTGCACTAGATAGCCATTTAAAGGTCTGTTCCAACTCAAGTTATTCTAGAGCTCTGTCATTCTATAACAGGCTCTTCAGCTGCAAGATGTGCAGGGTGAAGTCAGACTAGGGACTGATGTTGTGAAATAGAACAGCCTTGTGCTGTAGTTTGCTTTTGCAAAATGCAAAACTATATGGACACTGTGACATTGTGAATTATTCTCAGGATATACTGAAATGAGAGGGTTGATCAACCCGTCTAAATCAGGTTCTACTTATCTGTAAAATTTGCTATCTTAGCTCTGCTGAAGTGCATGTTCTTTGCTCTGTAAGCATAATATTTTTAAATTACAAACAACATTATTTCATGGTAATTGTGATTCCATTCCAATGTAATTATTAAAGAACAATGACTTTGAGGAGTTTCTCTAGCAAACAAAACTTCCACTGGCTTTATGACTTATGGCAAATCAATAACATTCACTTGACAAAATATAAACAACCTGTGAATAGTTGGTTCACTAGAATGAAATGGGAATCAGAAATTCAATCAAGTTTATTAGTTTATTATGGAAGAAAACAAACAAAAAAATCTTTGCAAACAAAAAAAATACCAATTAAATCCTGCACCCGAATTATTTAGTTGGACAATCTTAATTGCAATACAGTAGTCTTAATTTTGGTTTCTGACTCTGTTGTCCTACCTAAGGTCTCTCAAACAGTCAAAAATTCCAGAGTGATGAAATAAATTAAAAATACCCCAGCTAGACAGAGGCCACTCTTGACATAAACTGTTAATAATGAAAATATGGATCAACAAAGGAAACACACTGATGTAGTATGTCTGAAAGCTTATTGATTCTCCAGTACATTAGTTCTTTTCACCAAAGAATTATTGTCAAAGAATGAGTCACAGGACAAAATATAACATTCATTTTTCATTGTTCTTATTTATAAGATTTTTAAAAAGTGATTAATGTATTTTTGATTTATTGTATTTTAATTTAACACACTTAAGTGCAAAGCATGTCTCAGAGAATGTTACATATCAACAGATCATAGTGGGAAAGAAAATTCAGCAGAACATTTATATACACATATAACTACATCTAGAAATACATATACATATGCATAAAAGACAGGAGGACAATAAAAACATGTAATTATAAATAATAGTTGAACTAACACAGGCAAAAAAGGTTCTTTTTGGAAAGTAGACAAGGAAAGACTTGTCTAGAAAAGGAAATAGCAGACATAGGTGCAAATTGTCACTAACAGAAAAACACAATAGCTGTAATGTGTGCTGAGTTTATATGTTTTTCAATTCAGTTGTTCTTTATTATTAGATCTTCTTAAGTTTGATTGTGTGAAGCTGCTGTTAACTGCCCTTTCGAAAGATTTAGGGAAAACTGCTAGGATTCATACCTTCTTTGCCATTTTATCATGGAAAAAAATCCCATGTTGGGATTAGGAATTCTATTTAATGGAAACAATGTGAGTGAAGGAAAAGAATTGTTAGCTTAGTAAAAGTGTAAATGCAAAATATATGGTATCGCAACAACTATCCTGAGCACTCAAGAGTTCTCCTCAAAATCTTAGTTTATTCCAGAGATCCATCATGGTGATCAGCATTGACTGAAGATACTCCTTCCTCCATTGATTTCTGTGATAATAGCTCTCCAATAAGTCTTAGAAAACTGAAGTGTAAAGGCCCTCAAATATGTCTGTCATACATTGAATTGTCTGCGTGTTTGCTGAAGGATCACAGGGCTCTGGATTTTAAATTCTCCATATAACTTGTAGTCTCATTTAAGACTCAAAAGGAAAAAAAAAACAAACCTCAACAATTTAAACCAGGAAGCACCACTGAAAAAAATGATAAAAATATTTTGGTTTTTTCTACTTTTGTGAGACAGAATCAGAAAAAAAAAAAAAAAAAATCCTTCCTTCATTTCAGTTGGAAATGTGATTTACTAATAGGCTGCTATATTACACCTAGGGCTACTCATGCTGAGGAGATTGCTTCCCTCATAGACCATGTAGTTAATGAACATTTATAGATTTTATTTTTCCATACCAAAGCTGTGTTATTCCAGCATTCTAACTGAGCAGAATGGTAGCACAAAGGATCTGTTTTCACTGTTGCTGATCCTAAGGCTTCCCATGGCTGGAAGGTCAGAGCCTTGCTGCCCTGCAGCCTCCAAGCACTGCTCCTCTGCTCAGAGCCCAAGGGAAGGAATTGGACTTGCTGCTTCAGAGAGATGGTGGATTTGTTCAACCTCCCTTGACAGCCCAGAGTCCCCTGAGATGGAAAATTAAAACATCTCCCTAGGTTAGGTGACATTATGCTTGACTGACCCACTTACAAAGAGAAGTCAGAGACTCTCCCCACTTCTGTGACCAAAGTTGAGATTTCATGAAAGAGTCCATGCAGACTACAGAGGAAATTTGTTTATGTGGCTTTTTCAGACATGATGCACAACACTGTCAGGTGCTGGTATTTCCTAAGACTCCTGTAGACCTTTCTTTCTCATTTGTTTTCCTAATCAGAAAAAACCTACTCAGCCTATTAACCAGTTGAACTTTGCAGCTAGCTATTCTGTAAGAATACATGAAAAGAAGAGTTATTCACAGTCCCTGACAGTCTGCCTTCAGGCACAGCTTCAAGGTTATATGCAAGTAAAACTGTTGGTTCTACAAAGTCTGTATAGTAATAACAAAATGCAAGGTTATGGTGTACATTGATTGACTTGGCTTGCAGAAATCATATAAAAGAGTCACAAATTTTCCACAAATTTTTTGAAAATAGTTAGATAGGTTTTTTTTGTTGTTGTTTTTTTGTTTTTTTTCTGCAAATCAGAATAGCAGTGCTTCATACTGGTACAAGTGTACCTTGCTATATTGCCTTTCTGTCTACTTAATTTAAGATTTAAGTATATCTGGTTAAATAATCACATCAGTTGAGGGTTTAGAGCTGAGTTAGAAAAGGGTATAGTATTTTACAGAAACTGGAATTAAATTTTTATTTTTGTTATTACATAAAATTATTTATACTAATATCCTATTTCTTACTCAACATATAGGCAATACAGGTTAGCATATTTTAAATATTTGACAGTGAATATTGCACAATTAATCACAAATAGCAGAATATCAGAGAAGAAAAATATGATTGTATAGAAAGTATTTTTCACCGACAAAAAACCATGGTCCAATTATCTAAATTATTTTCAAAACATTTACTAGTGTAGAACTATTATGATACTAGTCACATCTTCCACACTGCTGTGCCTGGTTCAAATCCCTGACAATTTTTTCTCATGGCAACTGAATTGCCAAAATTTAATAAGATATGTCCAGGCTGGTGATTTGTACTCTAGGTCAGCATTACTGTAGAATTTGGAAATATCTTCAGCAGCAGCTATTGCTGAAGGCTTTGGTACCCAGATTCTTGGGAGAATGTAGTGTGCCATTCTGGTGCTTCTGTCAGTGAAAGACACCTGCTTAATTAATATAAAAAAGGAAATTTGATCCAAAAAAAAGGACAAAATAAGAACATTGCAATTTCAATTGTAAAATCAAACAACAACAACAATAACAAAAAGTTTCATCAAATCCATCAATAGCCAGTATTGTGCTATTAACTTGTGGTGCTTGTTTTTCTAACCTTTATATTACAACTGAAATTTGAGTATATTGAATTTAATATAAAATCAGAGTTTAATTGAAATATAAAATTTGAATAGGAATATTGTTACAGCTGATAAATTTTCTTTCAAGTGAAAATTTTAAGCAATTACAATTTAAACTGATGAAAATCAGTATTGAAATTGTTGAAGTCAAGAGCAGTTGAAATGGACCTAACACAATCCTTATAAGCTTGAAATTAGAGACAATTAATCAAGCAAAATGTGTGGCTCTCTATCTCTGTAGTTTGCAAGGCACTGTAGGCTTTGTACTCTTCCCTAAAACATCACAATGTTCTTGACATTCTTTACAACAATTTGCTTGCATTTCATTCATAATCCATATTTCTCTTCTCACTGCAGGGCTGTGATTTGGTTTCCTGAGGTCCAGGTCTCTCCCATGTCTCAGTCTCTGCTGCTAGGACTAATGGTTAATTACAGACAGAAGTTTTGGTTCACCCTTTAATGATATTTCATTTCTGTCATAATGTTGACTGCAGAGTTGAATAGAAGGTGAAAAATATCCAGGTTTTATTAGATTCAGCCTCTAAATAGAGAACTTCTAGACTGCTTTTAGTGGTCTTCTTGGTAGCAGTTGTTGACTGTTTCTTGAATTTCGTGATAACTAGCTAGAAATAAATTTCCTACAAAATGAATCTCAAATTGTCCCAATTTACAAGTTATCAGTGCTGAATTAAAAATAATGATTTTTATAAGTCAATGATAACTTAGTCTTAAATTAATACATTTTTTTAGTCTTGTTATCATATTACCATGTTTGGATGAACCATGATGCACCTTTCCTGTGGCTCTTCACAGCTTTTTTCTGCATTTTATGAGGGAGTAATTGCAAGTCTCTTAATGGGACCCTTAATCCTAATGAATTTTAATTGGTAGCTGATTTTTACATGGGAGATAAAACTTCATGAGCCACTGCAGTTTTGCTCATATTTTGATGGCCTACCAAGCAGTACAGGATTTCTGTATTAACTAACACAGCAATACTAACATAAAGGAGGATGTGTGGACAGCAATGAACTGTCTCTGAGGGAAGATGGAAATGAACTAATGAAATTGAACCAGTCTTTATTAGAGGAAATCTGGCTCAGATACTCAGATGTACACTATGAGCATAAACCATCTCTCATCTGGCTGTCAGAAAAGTATACAAAACCAAAAAGATTAAAATAAAAAACTCCTACCAAAGTCATAAAATATTTCAGTTTCTTTGATGGTGCTAAGGGAAAATAGTGTTCAGCTATTTACACCTTCTTGACAGTTTTGAGCCTCACAAATATTGCAGAAAACTGGATAACAAAAATTTTTACTTAGTTACCCTTATTCTTTTATATGGACATGATAAACATCATTTTAGTTATTGGACAAAATTATAGATGTGTATAAATTGAGAACTGGCATTATTGAACAGACTATTTGTTCATTTTATGCTGGTGTCACAACAGCCTGGTTTGGACAGTTCACTTCCAATGTCCTGAGCCAGATTCACCCATCAGTGGGACACTTCAATCAGAGCAAACATACTTCCTTGCCATGTCCTCCCAGATATCCTGAATAAATCGAGGAATCTCCAGCCCAGCTTATTAAGCACCATCCTTCTAATAGCAGCACCCATCTATTTGTATTGCTAGGTCATACCAAATCATGACAATGGATCCTCTGGATGTTCACCAGAAGGTGTGTCTAGAGGCAGAAATTAAGGCATATTTGGTGGTATGATCTGTCATGACCTTTCAGAGCTACAGGGGCAAAAAAGAAATGATCCACCATAGCTGAGCAGAAATGTTGCCAGTGACTTAATATATTCATATAGGAGTTAGTATTCTATAATCTCCCACACATATCAGATAGTAATCTCTGATATTTATAATTGTCTTTGCTTTGCCTGAAATATTTTCAGTACAGAGTAAGTGATGTTGGAAAATCTGATAGCCCTGCCCCTAGTATGGACGCTCAGAAATTCAGCAGTATCATCATCATCTTGATCACTGTAAAGGTTGCTTGGATTTCAGGAAGGATATTATTATTCCTCCCTTTTGCTTCTGATAGCTGCCATCCCTTAACCCCCAAACAATATATTGGTTTTATTTACGTGAGAAGTAAAGGCCAATCTTAATTCTCAAGTACCACGAGCAGCTTGCAAATATTATTGCTTGGTTGTTTTTTTATTACAGATGCTGTAGGTAATAGGTACTTCAGATTTGCTAAAGTGCATGATTGCTTTTTAAACTGGGCATTTCTTCATAATAATGCATTGTAAATAAGTTGTTGTACTGTTAAACATCGCCACTCTTTCACAAGCCTCTAAAGTTCTTAAAAGCACTCACTCTTATTTGGCTTTTAAAAACTAGCTATTAATATTTACATTTGTGACTGTGCACAAATACATAAAATCATCACAAAAGCCAGAGGTTTATGTTTCTGCCCTTCCATTCACCAGGTCAGGAAAAACTTTTAGATCTGTCTCAGAGGATTTCTTGCTATTACAAATATGAAACTAGGATGTTAAAATGAAAAAGAAGCAAATTTAATAATAATAATAATAATAAAAAATACTTGCAAGGGACAGAGCTCAGCTTGATGGCTTCAGAGAGTGGAAGGAGATTATGTTAAAGCATAAATGGAGTTTTAACATTTTTAAATCCAGAAGGTCTAATCTAATCTAATCCTTTTCAATCCAATTTTTTAAATGCAGCCTAGACATCAGATTAAAGCTTGCACTTTTTTAGGCCATTGCAAACAGAATCAGCATCTGTGCTGCCTTTCTAATATCCAGCATTTCAAAGGGGATTTTAAATGAATCAAAAGAATAATTATAAAATACAAACAAAGGAAGACCTATAACTTAGATACCAGGAATGTTATTTTTCCTTTAAAGTGAAACAAATGAAAATTTTATAATTTTGCCTTTTCTGGTAAATGAAATAACTATTAAAAATATAAAAAGGAAGAACCTATTCCTGAGGTCATATAATACTATCAAGGCAATGATTTTAAGTAAGAGGGTTTTATTGGGAAATAATTCCTCTTCTTTTGTTGTTTGACAAGTAGATTAGTGACAATATTTCCATAAAATCAAGAATTTGAATTTTGTTTTGTTCTGCTTTGTTTTTGGATTTCTTTTTTTTTTTTTTTTTTTTTTTTTTGCTTGCAACTGCATTTTGAATTTCTAGAGGACTTTAAATCCTTGTAAAGTTCAAAGTAATATACTTAAGATTACCGTGGCCCATACAGCAGATATGTGTCTGCACCAAGATTTCTAAGATCTCTCTTGCCTCCTACTTATTGCTTATATAACAAATCTGCATTTTTATATTTCTTTTATGACCCTTGTTTTTCTCAGGAGACCCCCAAAATATTCTCTGAGATGCTTTCATTTAGATTAGCAAATTCTTAGTTATTATGGCAGAAAAAAGTTTAAACACTGTAGGAAGATGACCACCATCAATGTATATATGAACAGGGATTTTTTTATAGCAAAAAGTTGTTTAATTTAGCAGTGAAAATGTTGAAAATGTAACCCACAAATGGTAGGATACTACTGTTTTGAGATTTGTGGACCCCCTTAAAATTCTGTAGTGGCAGGACATATTTTTTTAGAAATATCATGCACATAAATGTGATTTTGTTTTTCATATACTTCTTAAAAGATCTTCAAGAGCTAATCTTGCAGTTTCTGCAGTTCACTAGTCTAAACTGGATCCTGTGATAAAATTTTTACTTTACCGAAAATACCTCAGAATAGTTTTGTTTAAGGGGATCAGCTGTGGTGGACAGATAAATGAAAATTATTTACATTTTTCTGGATTAGTAATTATTCAAAGAGAATGACCATGGATTTGGATCTGAGTGGCCTGAACATACACTGAGTAGCTTTAAGCCTTAAGTTCTTGACAGAAAAAACAAAAACAACAAAAAAAACCCCAAACAAACAACAAACCAACAACCAGTCAAAAACCCCAAACCAATTAAAAAAAAAAAAAAGACCCAACCAACCAATCCCCCAAAAGCTAAAGCCAACAACAAAACAGAAACACCACAAAAAAAACCCCAAACCCCCAAACAAAAAACCAAAAAAACAAATAAAAAACAAACCAAAAAAGAACACTCTAGGATATTTTTTTTCTTAAGGAGAACAAATCTTTTGCAGCTCAGAATAGCAGGTGGGACTAAAGAACACTTTTAATTCCAAAACTTAAGACAATGACAAATAATTAAAATGCACTTGGAGGCACCACAAATTCTGGCCTGTAAAATCAGACTGGAATGAATCTTAAGTGTCTAATTCCAAAGCCAATAAAACTGATGGATACCCAAAAGACTGGCAAATTCAAGATAAATTTATACTTTTTGCCTTTTGTATAACATCTTGTAATCAATTTTGGGGTGAAATAAACAGTATACGAGACAAAACGTGCTGTGCAGTGTTTAAAAGTGTTTAAATATGTAGGAAATAATTAGGATGCAGTATGATCTTTGGGAGGTTATGTTTCCAGGTATACTCCCAAGTGACAACAAGTAGAGAGAGGGAGACTGGGGGAGTATGTAAAGGAGATTCTGAAATAAGTGGTATCTAAATCTTAAGCAAAGACACATTCTTGTAAATATTTTGGCTAATAGACTTTTATGGTCTAATCTCTCTTTATTTTTTCTTTCTCCTCCTCCTTTCCATATGCTTTCCATAAGCTATCCAATTGTTCTAAGATGCAGTCAAGAGGACACACATAAAGAAACATCTCACTGATGATAAGGACTGCTAGAGTGAAGTGGGAGAACTGAGAAAACTTCCCATATCTCACTCCAAATCTATGCAGGTTGGCCACTGGAATGAATGTTTGTGCACCACAACCTGCTGGGAAAAGACCTGAGTAAACAAGGAAACAGAGACTGTAATGCATTTGAATTGAGGCTTTTACCTGGGAATCCAAAAGACAAAGAGTTTGGTTTGCATGTGAGTACAAAAAACCACACTATTGTTCAGACAAAGCATTTCAAAAAGGAGGATGCACTTAAAGCTGCAACAACACTATGACTACCAAAGCATCACGAAAGTGAGCCAAAATGTGGACTTACCTGTTTCCCTTTACACAGTGTAGTCTTTAGTAGTACACTGTTTAAAAAAAATACCAACAAGCACTAAAGTAATTTAGTTGATACATGGGAAAACACACTGGTCAGGATTTTTTAAGAAAAAGAGAGAATATATCAAAAATGTGCAGTCATGTGGATCATACATTTAAACTATCAAAATAAAATTCAGTTATTATGTGGATGATTACCTAACATTGGTGTAGTAAGCACATGTGTATTTAAAGCACCTGGTAGAACAGTTAAGATCTGAAAGGATCTGCACATTTCTGTCAGGTAGAATAACAAAGTCATTTTTTCATGTGTTCTAAAAAACATTATAAGGAGCATAGAAGCCGCCAAGTTAGGAAATGTAAATTGTCATAGTCAATACCTTGCTTATATTTGCATTTTGCTCATTTTGTGTGAATAAATATCTGCACAGAATATTGGGCAATGATGAATCCAGATATTAATTTTACATCATAATTCTTTCTTTGTAAGTTGGCCTTTCCACTTCCAAAATTACACTCTACACCATGCTGTCAACCTGAGAAAATAAATAGACCCCTATTTATTCAAAACAGGCATGAGCTATTCAGCCCAAGTCTTCCCCTGACCAGTGAACTTTTAATCTGTTTCTACTTCTGGACTCGCAAGGTCTTATGTGTACCATGGCTAGGATCTGTCTAGATATTTATTCATTCATTTAAAAGCATCTTTCATCTATTAGAAATTACTGACATTGGAACAGGACAGTTGCAATCTTGATTTCCTATTTACCCATTCCTTTCTGGGGGCAGAACATGATCCCTCCAGCTGCCTTGCCCTTACTGTACACACCATCTAACAAATAATGCCTGCTTTTGAGGCCATGGGTGGTGGACTGTAATCAGAACGGCAAACCAAGACTTTTTCCATTAAAATGGGATATTAAAACTTTATATTAAAGCCTAAGAAAAAGTCTAAAATATCCCACATCCCTTCTGCTTTTGTATATTAGTGTAGTCAAGTGCATAATATAACTCATATCAATTAAATAATGAAAGGCAAGCTCTGCTGGTTGCAGAGAGAAAGTTTTTATTATACAAAACAGTGATAGCTTTCTTCCCCCTGCTTCTGACTTTCTGTTGACATTGGTGTTGCTTATCATTTCCAGCCTCCCACACATATTGATTACCTCTCAAGCTGATGCCCTCTGTTCTCCCTTGACTTGCTGCTTTAGCTTGCTCTGTAACACTTGTACATTTTTAGTTACTTCTATTCATACACATGGACCAAATTTATCCTTGGTTTTCTGCCAGGGAGTTACATCAAGTATAAATTTTACCCTCTCAGTCTTTCTTACTGCTTCTGAAATCAGGTTTCCAAACAGATGAAGACTGGGTACCCATGATGAAATATTTATAGTGTAAGACTTGACCCTGCACACAGAGAGAAACACAAGGTCTTTAATCAAAATTAGACCTTCTTCAGTGGCACAATCACATGATTTTAAGTCTGTGACAGACTTTCTGTCCTCCACTTGTTGCCGGTGGTATCTGCAGTTACCGGATTAGCACAGAGGTTTAGGTGATTATTCTCTGCTGTATTCTGTGTGAGCCTTCAAGGCTGATTTGAAGTTTTCTTTGTGATCCTGTTGTCTTGACCTGTTGGTATGTCACTGAATCCTCCAGCGTAAGTCTGAGGAGGACAGTGTCCCCAGGGAATAGCTGAGAACTGTGCCAGGTCCAGCGACATTTCAGCAGTGCCCTGCCTCTCCTGGGAGTGATATGGAAACCTCTGTGACAGCTTTACACATGAGCTTTATGTGAGCCTTCTGTGACTCTACAGGAAGTGTCACATCCAAGGAATGCACATCTCTTGGGTCATAACGTCACATAAATCCTGGAATATAATTTTATTTAAGCATAATTCTTACTTTTAAATACAGAAAATGCAACAGATGCAGCAGAGTTTACTCACTTTCCCTCTCAGGTTACAGAAAGACGCTGCTGAATTTGAAAGTATCTGAAACAATTTTGAAATGACATAAACTGATTAATTTATGCCCTATATGGCTTTGTACTTAGTGCTTCACTCATTATCCTTTAACTTTTTCTGTCTTTAGGAAAAACTGACAAAAATGGATGGATTTAGAGCAAATTTCTTCCCATCACATGCCACCCTCTACACATTTTTTGGCTATGGCTTTTTTTTCCAGATAATAACAAGGTTCTGCATTCCAGTTTATTGTAGTGGGAAAGAAATAATAAAAAGTTCATATCGGTTCACTGGTAAACTATGAAATTGTAAATTAGTTCAGTTTCTTTGTTTTTGTGTAGGATAGAAAGGTAACAACTTTAAAAAATATTAATATAAACACAGTAAATGTTGTAAAAAATTAAGTATGACTTCTATTTTTATTATTTGAACAACATTAAGGAGAGCTTACTAAGGGCAATATTTTTAAAGATAAGAAACCTTTCACACCTTACTGTGGTGGTGTTCACTATGATACAATGATCCATTTTAATATATTTTTCCTGAAGTAACAGATACAAACAAATTTTCTCACAGTGATTACAAATATCACGCACTTTTTATATATAGCTATATCTGGATTTGCATATAAATTCAACCATTTAATGGGAAGTTGGAAAATTATGTTTTCACAGTGATGGAAAAACTGACTTTAAGAAATTGACATAGTTTTCAATGCAACCACTGAAAAATATATACTTTCTGACAGACAGAACATCCAGGATATTGAAAGCACTTTTTAAAGATATCTCTGATCACTCCATTCAAGAATATCAAGAAGAGTTTGTGCAAAGTCCCACAGAGAATGATTCCTTACTATCCCTGGGAGATTTATTCTAGCAGCATAAAATACTCCACTAGCAGAAGCTTTTACACCTATTTATCTTGCATTTCCCCTTTTTAAAGAGTTATTTTATTACACCACCATCTAACTCTGACTTATTGTATTATAGTTTTAAATTATATTTTTAGCTTGTTTTATGAATTACTCTGGGAATCTGACTTTTATGGTGCTTGTGAAGGCTCTTCTTTCCTAGTTCCTCTCTAGTGTGGGGGCTAACAGTGATCAAAAAATCTAGATTAGAAACAGAATTTATTGGAAGGACTACAGTCTGACATACAGTTTAATAATTATATATTGTTATACAAATATTAAAGTCCTTCTGTGATGAATGTAACCTGCAAACAGGGAAGGCAGTTTGGAGACAAAAAATATAAAGTTAATCGGTTTTGTTTTCCATATTCAAAACAAATTAATTGCTATTTTCCAGACAAATGTATTTTTCATTAGTTTTTAAAGTTAAACCATGAGGATGTTAAATAAATATATCACTAACCATAAGAAACACAAGATTTGAAACCTTGACTTCTTTTCCTGGCAGAGGTTCAGAAATATGACGTTTTGTTATAATGTTCTTGTTGACATATGAGATTGTCAGAAGCCTTGTCAGTAAGCACTTGGTGTCTATATCACGGTTCACTAAAAAGGCCTGTTCTACTGTCCTATTTTTAGAGCAAAGAACTGGAACAAAGGGATGCAGACTCTCACCTGTGATCAGGAAGCTCCTAGGTCTCTGATCTTAACACTGGGTGAGCTCTCCACTATTGGCCTTATTATCCATCATTATAGAGAGGAATGATAGTATTTGTAGCATAAAAAAGTACACAGAAATATAATAATCACAAAAGAGCATTGATCTGGAGAATGGAGCTCTGACATGAAGCATTTTCACTGAGCAGATGCCCTTGCTGGGGTCTCCTGGGATCTCCTGTGGTTGGAGGGCAGTTTGCTACCATTTGAGGCTTGCCTTGCTGTTACTTGCCCTTTCCTTGCCAAACACACAACTTGGTTCAGAAACTAAGCCATCTTTTTAAAAACTATTTTTTAAACATCTTTTTAAAAATCTATTTTACAAACTCTCTCTTGCTACGGCTGCCAAATCTCCCAATTTCAAAAGGTGCATATATTCTGCAGTTTAGTATGGGAGGCAGTTTATGTCTACCTCTGGCAGTAAAGGAGATTTACACCTCAGCTGCTTTAAAGGTCCAGAGTGAATATAGAATTCCACTCGTACATTGTGGATGTTATCTAAACTTGGACTCAAGCAGGTGACCTATGTAATGACTTGGACCTCAGCAAATAAAAATAAACTCCTAAATCAGGCAAATTTCTCTCCCCAGATAAGTATCCTATTTCAATGCATCTCACTGAACTCAGATTCTTGCCTCACAGTCACTAGCTGAAAGCTGTACTAGCAGAACGATGTGACCATTAATGGTATTAACATGAAAAGTGCAGGAGGTTATTTGCCAGCCATTCAAATGTTTTTGTTTTGTTCTGTACAGCACACACATTTGACAGTGTTCTTTCGACTCATGCATGAAAATAGTTTTGTCAGTTATGTTATTTTATGTAAAAATTCATCACTTTATTGTCTCTCTTTTATAAGAATATCAGCTACTGGTTTATTCCTAATAAAATAAACTCATGTAATTTTTGGTGAAATACTCTGGAAGAATAAGATGGAATACTCTGCAGCCAAAGGAAATATTTCCTTAAGCCTTCATAAAAAGAATTACGGTGATTAAAATCATCAATCCTGTATCAAATATTATCAATCCTGAGCCTCTAAATAATAAGCATTGTTTGGAATCCACATTCAGCCCCATATGATGGGAAATTTTATATTGAGAATTGCTGGTACCAGAAAGCCCATGAATAATCACCATTAGATATTGACTAAACACTTAGGTTCTTTTGAAATCAATTTGTCTAGAGAGATTGAAATACCCCTGGGTCACGTTTAAACTGAATGCAAAACATTGACCTCCATCTGTTTTTCTATTTAAACTAAAACCAAATCAAGCAGAGAGGAGGAAGGATTTCTAAAAATCCCAAGATAAGATGTGAGGGTTTGATTAGGCTTATCATGGTTTTCATACCCCAATACAGCATTCTTTTTATTGTATTAAATATTTCAGGTATAATTTATTTTGTATGCAATTATGCTAATTGCAGTGCTTTAAAGCCTCATATTTGAATATCACTAGATGATCAGGAGGCATTTTCATGCTTCTCCCTTAAATGCACATCTATACTTGACTCTGTTTACCTCCCTATCTTTCGAAAAACTAATTTCTGAGATTTCTGTGGGCTTCTTGGCCACACAGAAAGCCACAGTCTGAGCCAAAGTACTCTGCAGAAACAAAAGGTCTAAGAGACAAGCAGTAGAATGTGGAATACCTGTGGAACAGTGAAAACCATATTAGAAAAATATAGATGCAGGGCATTTCAGGGGAAAAGGAGACCAAAAGTTCAGAGGTACAAAGTGTTATCAGCTCACAATGGAACACTGACACATAACGAAGAGAGGGAATTGGCTTAGGCAGATCTTGAGGTGAAAAAAGCAATCACCAGGCTTTCTACAAGCATTTTAAATTTTGGAAACAGCTCTGACATTTTGTCTGGTAAAATTTACATCTTCACATAAATTCAAATTAATTTGTCTTTGTGAAAGATAAATACTAAAGCCCAGGTGCCATTTTGGATGTGCTGATTCCTTGAGCTCCATTGAAACCATGAAGTATGACTGAGGTCCCTTGCTGCCCTGCCATAGGACAGGGGTGGTGCCTGGCAGGGATGGTGAGGGTAGGGGTGACCTCTGAAATTTTCTATAAGGGGACTTGAGAGTAAGCAGGATCTCAGAAGGAGTCCAGTCTCACAGGAGGAATTCTTTCTCCACCCAGACTGCCTCTGGCCATCTGAATTTATATAACTTCAACTCATGGCTGTGCTTCCCTTCCTGCTCTGCTAATGCATCTGTTATGATTACTTCACTGCCAGTACTGGTCCCTGTATGCCACCAAACTTTAAGGATAATATGCCTGCCTTGCTTCCTTTGCTGTAGAGAGCTCCTCAGTAGTGGCCTGGGGATCAACAAGAGCAGGGTAACATGCTCTGTATGGCATAAATGCTGTTTTCCTTGCATTTCCTGTTGGCAAGCTGTGTTAGAAGGATACTAATTAGATGATATTGTGGTTCCACAAAGTGGATGAGCTAAGTGCCTTGGCACCAGGTGTATGTAGTGAAGAACAAAACAGCTTGGGCTTGGACAGGCTTATTCTGCTGGCCCACATGTGAAACAGCTGTCCTGACCCTGCAGCATCACACACTCTGATGTGTCCCTCTGCCCTCACCTCAGATGGTTATCACCCTTAGCAGAGTGCATCATCCTGTATCACACTCTCCTCAGAAGGGCTGCAAATGAGATTTCTCAGCTTCCCTGCTTACTTTCACTGCTTTCTTCTCAGTACAGAAAGCCCACCAGAAAAACCTACTCAGCCATGGAATGGTGGAGCAGAAGAAAAGCACTAGGAATACATATGAAGGATTTGCCCATGACACGCAATTGCACGGAAGAAATGTCAGAGACTGCTGTTTCTGACCCCACAGCCTTAAGAGAGCAGGGTTTTCCTAATGGGGAAGCACTGTTCTGGTTTTCACCTCCACACAGGAAAAGTCAGCAGACTCTCTACATCTGTAAACAGTTTTTAGATGCAGGAAAGCTCTGATGGATTTGCTGCTGCGTGGCTAGGTAGTGGGAAATGACAAAAAAAGCCTTCATTAAAGTTTATAGTCAAGATATTAAAGTACTAGGTTTGAAAATAAATATTGTTTCCTTTGCATATTAAACCCATTCTATCTATATTACCACCTTAAACTTATTAGAATATATTAGCATAGCTTAAAAGTTTCACAACTAAGGAGAAGAATATGCTTAGGGAAGCATACAGGAGACTTTAAAATTCATAGTACGATGTATAAGAAAAGTGCCATTAATATTTAATACTGGACTCAGCCTCTATCACTTTTGTCTGAAAAGTATATACTACTGGTTGGCAGAATCTCAAAGTAGGATTAATAAAGAAATTAGAAAAATTTTTCCCCAAACCTTCCTCCAAACCTGAAATAAACCAACTGAAGAGATCTCACTGGAGAAGAAAAAAAAAAAAAAAAAAAACCAAAAAAACCCAAACAAACAAACAAAAAAACAAAAAAACCCAACCTAGAAAGGCAAATATTGTAAATGATGAATAATGATGACCAGTGGTAAGGAATTTAACATATATTCTTCAACTTTTTCTATAAATATAAGCACAGTGAATCAATTAATTCCAATGTAAGGCAAGGAAATAGCCTTTACTAACAAAATGAGTCAGCAGAACTTGTTACATCCTGGTAGAATATGAATGCCACTGAGCTGAGTGAAATGTTCTGTTTAAACATGGAAAATCGTTTATTGCAGGGTTTTTTCTGTTAAAACATTTGTTATTTGTTAGGAAGAGGCTTTTGACAAGATGGACTGTTAATCTGATCTGATGTGGTGATTTGCATATCTGCAATATGGCATTCAAAGTTGTTTTAGAACTTATATAATATGAAAGCAAAGCAGGACAGGCCAGCCAAGGGTTTAACATTGCCAAGTGTGCCTGAGCAGCTCCACACATAAGAGTGCTCCTGTCCCTCCCTCCCCATGTCTGACAAACTGCATAGGTAGGAGGACAAGAGATAAGTACCAGGTGTACAATTAGCAGCATCAAATGAGGAGCAATTGAGACCATCTAGTATGTTCCCAGCATAGGTACAATGCAACCAATCCAAAATACAGAAGTGGTATAGATATTTAAGAGATGGTTTATTTGCAGTGTGTGCAAGGACACAATTGCACAGCTGTGTCTCTGTCATTCTGGTAGCTGATTAGTCTTGTCTATTTTGTAACTCCTTAGAGGAAATATAGAGATGAAGTGCTCCCAGAGAGCTATGCAAGCAAAAGGGAGAATAAGGAGGAGTTCAAACTCAGGTGAACAAAACCATTTTTCAGGGTTCAGATGTCTGTGATGGAGATACACAGAACAAAGGAAGAGGAGAGCCAAGCAGTTACGTACATATTTTTCACTACCTGTTTGCAAACCAGTTCATGTCACAGGGGATGTTCATGTCCCCATGCCTCTGCAGATCCTTGATCTTGATATAGTTGAACCCACCAAATCATGAAACACTTGTAGCAGGAATATGTCAGATTTTGAGACAGCCTGAGAGATCAGGGCCTGAGAGTTGGGGTGGTGAGGAAGGAATGTCAGGACAAGCAGCATCTTCAAGCTGTCTAAATTCCTTAGAGTTTTAAACCTAACCCAGAGCCTGAATCTTCACTCTTTACCAAAGTACAATACTCAAGATGTTACTGCTATTTGTGAAAAGAACACAACTTATTTGTCCCTTCAAACCCCCTCATTTCCCTGTATTTGCCTTCACTAATGTATGGTAAATGTGGCACGGTAAAAGCATACATAGCCTGTAAAACATACTTCCTTTTTAGCCTGCACATTTGTACTCTATGGAGGATTTAGCCCTTATCACCCACTCACTGGAGTCACACGTGAATGCACAGCAGAGATTTGCCATTAGGTTAACCATTAACCAACAACTCTTATGAACCTGGACACCAAAATTCGTGGCTTATACAGCTTAGTCATCATCCACCCTGAAGGAAGTGAGGGGGACCTATAAATCACTCCAATCAATTACCCCCTCCCCCTAAGAAATGTAGTCAAAGCACTCCAGAAATAAAACCATATGGCACAATCATGTCAGCTCTGTTTATATAAGCTGCTCCTAGAAACAGCAGTAGTGCAATAGCAGATTTCCATATACTGAATCAATATTTGAGTGTTTGAGACCAGGTGTTTTATAAGATGCCATTAAGTGAGCAGAGCACATTAGCAGGTTCAAAACAGACTGTGGAGGGTTCCTCAGCCCCTGTGTCTCCACTTGCATTCCTCAGTCTCACAGCACCAACATGTACTCTCCAAGTCCTTTTGATTGGATTCAGCAGAGCCAGACAGATTGTGGCTATCATGCCTTGTTTTTTCTCAGGGAGTTTCATGCATTTAGGACCAGCAATAAGAAACTAATGAGCTGCTTGTTTATTTGACTAACAGGTCGTGGTAGATGTGCTCATTGGGTTACACAGGCTTTCAGAGTCTCATTTTTGCATTGCATTGTTTCTAGGTTGCAGTGCGGTGGCTTTAGCTGTACATTAATGAGCCCGCATGGTTGGAGACATTTGTCTGTCATTCAGCTTAAGACAGAAAAGCACAGGCTGTGCTGACTGGCTTACCAAGTTCTTGGTGCAGTTGCAGATGTATGGTTTGAAATTCAAGGTATAAAGTTTTACTGCACTCTTATCAGTATGGAATTTAGCTTGTTTGCAAGAAATATAAGATGTGAAGTCAAAACTATATAGGAATTATTCTGGCTATTGCAACTCTGTTGTGTTGTATCATATATGACTATGTATTTTTGCATTATTTATCATTTTAAGCCACTATCTGAAAATCAGTACATTTTAGAGTCTACTGAGAAATTTATATTTTCCTAGAGATACGATATAGGAATAAAATCCATATTACCTTTGCCTGTCCTTTTCCCGTGCAGCAGGCTGAATTAAAAGTGAGAGACCAAATGTTAAATTTTTCAATATTTTTCTCAGGGAGAAGCAAACTTATTGTCTACCAGGAGCTCTCTGAAGCTCCCAGGCTGTTGAGGTGATGGATGACATAAATACATTTTCTGATTTTTTTCCCCTCACTCTCCACTGCTGACTCCCAAGTCAGCTCTATCTAGCCTTCTACTAGAATATTGGAGACTCTTGCCTCAGTAGTTGTGTTGATTCCAGTCTCTTTGATGATATACTGTCAAATTTCTCTATATAACTATTTCACTGTATAACTAATAATATTAATAAATATAATAAAATTATTATTATTATTGGTTATTAATTTCTAGTTATTTCAAGCAAATAATCATCTTGTTTATGACAACTTTTGTATGTTAACAGAGATTTCTTTAAAAGACAGTAAATTCTACTGGTTAGAATTTGGGCTTGCAGGGACTCAAGTAACTCAACTGTGCTTTGTTTGTTTCTTTTTTGATAAATATTTGAGGAGTTGATCCAAATATTGATAATGAAAAATACTTTTTATTCCTTTAAATTTGAGGTCAGAAGTCTCGTTAGGCTTTATCTATCAAAAACCTCTAACTTCTCACCCAAAAGTTTAGCTAGAAATTGTGATTAAATCTGACTTGCCATTTTGCATAATATTCAGCTTACAAAATTTGACAAACCACTGCAATGGCTGAGTGCCATCTTTCGGAGAACTACTTGTTTTCTAGCATTGCTCCCCATAACACCAATGCAAAGTTAATTCCACTTTTGGAAAAACATGGAAGAAATTAACTGGCAAAGGGTTTTCTTGTGGTCTAGCAGTGTTCAGCAGTTCCCATGCAGCTCTCTGGGGCAAAAAAGATAATACTGGCAAGAGCATTTTATTAAATCAGACTAGAACCTGGTATTGGTGGGCTCCAACAATATGCATTTTTAAGAATTGACCTGTAATCATATGAATCTTTATTGTCTCTTTGTATGTGTGTATGTGTGTGCATATAGAAAATATTACTTACCATCACTATGTCTTCAAATGAGAGACTGATAATATTTCAGTTATAGTCAATGCTTTTGTGGCAGATTTATCATAGTAATCAATGTGGAGTTTTTATTTTTGTGAGATATTAGGAAATGTTTGTGAATTTACTTTATGTTTCTTTACTTTATAGGTCTTTTAGGAGTGATATTGCAGTGCTGAATGAAAATAACACATTGCTCAATGGTTCAGATGGCACTCAGATGTCACAACAATAATACTGTACAGGAAGGGGAATAAAACAAATGTGAGAACTCAGAATTTGCTTCTCTGGAGAGAAAAAAGGGAAAATATATTTTTGTGTGCTATGTCATGCTCCATTGCAGACTCTTGATATAAATTTTGCTGGGATAGAACCTAGATACCAATAAGTTTGTACGAAACTGATAGTTATGCAAATATTGTTAGAAATAAGATCCTTTTTTGGTTCTGTATCAGGTATATAGTAGTATAAATACTGTGGCTACAAGCAGAAAATATGTTCTCTGATTAGCCAATGCAGAATAGGCAAAGGATTAAAAAAAAATTCATTTGCTGAAATTTTAAAATATTCTTAAAAAATGAAATAAAATATTGCAATTCCTTTGTAAAAATGGAAAAAAATAAATAAGCTTAATTTTTAGGTAATTTTATTATATTTCATTTATCCTCCAGTTTGCTTCTGGGACCAACATTTAAGAAAGATGCTGCAAGTTTCCTCTTGTTAGAACTTAGGCAGTACTTCATAGGAGTTCTACAACCACACTCTATCTTGGAATTCAGAATGTATCTGTGTTTCAATACATATAAGAAACCTGGACCAGATCCTAATTAAAACATATCTTCAGAAATGGAAGAATATGCATGGATTGTATTGCAATAAAATTCTTCAGCATGGTGATTGAAACTCACTTTCAATTTTAAAATGACAAAGGTCTTTTTCCATGAAAGGTTTTGTGAACTGATAGTCCCAATTAGTTTGAAAAAATGTTTAAGGATCAGAATTACTTATGGGACAGCAACTTTAATTACAATAAATATCTCAAATAGTTTTTAAATTCTAGCAGCCTTGCAACCCAAAAAGCACATGAGACCAAACTGGGATTGTCAATTGAAACGTTTAGTGTTCTTTTGGGCACTGAAAAAGAATTGCTTAGTAAACTTCTCACAGTTTATTAATGATGCATTTTGGTAAGACCTTATTAGAAGTTAGAGACTGCTGAGCTCTGATTTATCCTCCACTAGCAGCTGGATAGCATGAAACCATTCACTCACTTCCCACAACCTTCTTGCTGGTGGGATGGGCAAAGAAACCAGAAAAAAACTCTGAAGGGGTGAGACAAAAATAGTTTTATAAGTGAAATGAACTATAATAATAGTGATAATGACAATGACAATGATGATGACAATGATGATGATTATGATGACAATGATGATGATGAAAAAGAAAGAAAAGTAAAACTTCCAAGAGGGGCGTGCTGCCCATTGCTGCTCAGCACCTGCTGAGCGCTGGCCAGCCCGTTCCCCAGCAGAGCCTGGCCCCTCCCAGAATGAGCTTCCCGTATATGGAATATCCCTTTCATCCCCTTATGGCCAGGTCAGGTCAGCTCTCCTGGCCATGCTCCCCCAGCCTCTTGGGCACGTGATCTCTGCAGAGCACAGGACACTGAAATGTCCTGGATTTAGGGTGACACCACTGAGCAACATCCCAAACATCTCTGAGTCACCAGCATGATTCTCACACTGAATGCAAAGCACTGCAATGTACTGGCTGCTAAGAAGAAAATTAGCTTTATCCCAGCTAAAATAGGGCAACTGTTAATACAATATGCTGTCAGATACAGTAAGGTAAATGTCAACATTTTATTTAGAACCATTAAGTAAAACTTTGACAAGTAATTTCAACTTTTTTCACCTACACAGGAATCTTTCATGTATACACAGTTATGTGAATGTTTGCCTATGAATGTTAAACCTTTTCATATTAAATATTCTTTCTGCTTTGTCAGGTTTTTTAAGGCAAAAAAGATGCATGTTTTCAATTGTAGGAAGCTTTTGTGCTTACTAATGTACTTTTGTATAAGGTAGTAATTTAAAAATGACTGTTACATTTCAGTAGGAATTAATCTGAGGCATTGTTTTGACCAAAACTCCACACAATGAATGTTATTGAATCATGCGTTCAGTTAGATATGAATAAAATAAATCCTGCTTGCTGTGTTTAACGATGGATAGAAATAAAAAACAAGTACTTAAGAAAAATGAAAAATGCTAACATTATTCTTCCAAAGTGCGAACATGGGAAAGGAAGATTTTGAAAGTAAAAGAAAAAAAAAAAAAGAAAAAAAAAGGCAAAAAAATCCCACAACTATTTTAACCATCTCAAAAATAATGTCTTCTTTATTTAAACCCAAATAATACTGCTTCAACTATGAATTCTTCATATTGAAGTGTCCTGTATGTGCTCTTTCTGTGAACAGCAAATATGATACAAAACACTGTCCTAGTTAAAAAAATAAAAGCAAACCCCTTCAAAAGTCAAAAGAATTACAAGCTAGCAGAAAACCACTTAAACTGGTTAGTGTGCCAGCTCTCATACCCAAGCTATTTTCCTACATGTATAGTGATTGCACTCAAGAGACAACATATACAAAGTCAGCCGAGTTTTCAGTGATACTTGGTCTTTGATTTCTCCACTGCCAATATACTCTGCTTAGCAGGGGACAGAGAAAACTATTTCCTGGCTATTGTTACAATTTGGTACATCTATTGAACTTTATTTTCTCCTTTTTGTTCACCAGGAAATGTGTTTTGTAGCATGTCTATCATAACTTTACCCTAATAAGCTCTGAATTAACCATATTTTGACAAAATTCTTCTAATCAACTTCTATACCTGTCTATTCTTCTTGAGTTGACATCAAAATCTCTTAGGAATGATCCTGTCCTTTCTTCCCTTTATTAAGTTTATTATTGAACCCTGGAACATATTGATAGATATTTTGAGATACCTGACATTGTTGGTTCATGAAAGGATATGCATGGAAGTTCCTTTTTTATCATTTTTCTGTGATGATCTGTCATGAAAAAGTATTTAATCCTTAGGCTTTAGCTACTGTATTTCAATTGATAGGATAGCTAAGTTTGGAAAGGATCTCAATGTGTCATTCCTTCAATCTATGTTCACCTAACCTGCTTGTGATTTGTTGGAAAATAAAAAGGAAAACATTATGGTCCAGTTCAGAATTCACCCTCTGACCTACTATTTTTTACTGGATCTAGTAAAGGCCTAAGTTCCAAATGGAAGTAAAAAGATAATTTAACTATTTAAGCTGATAAAAATATTTATTTAGCAAAACCCCTCATCTAATGTAGAAAACATATTTTGTTTGTTCCAGTGTTATCTAGAAATACAAAAAGGTTATGCCTTCAACTCTGGATTTAGAAGGTATCAGTTTTTTCACCAGTATTTTTTTCTTATTTTCAAGAAATAGGAAGACAACATAAAAACACTCACAAGAGAATGACCCACAGGTTTATATTTGGGCTTGGTTACTCACTTGATGATTGAACTTTGTTACTCCTATCAGCTTTCCTTCCTAAAACCACAGCTAGAAAAATAATGGAGACTTATTTTTGCTTTAAAATTGAACTGTAAAATAGTAGGACATTGTCTTTACATCTAGCATAATAGTTTTTACTTTGTTGGTGATTGTAGATATACTTCAAAACAGGGGAAAAGAAAAAAACAAATTTAATCAACAGTGAAAGCAGAAGGGAAGGATCCACTCTTCAAAAGCTTTAAAAAGGTCACACCCCACCTTCTGGGAACTGTATAATCCCTTGGCTAAAATAGATAGGTAGCTAATTTCTAGAAGAAATAACAAGATTTCTCAAGAAACAACTATTAAAAAAATGAATTATTTTTTTGAAATTTACAGCAGGAAGTCTTGGAGAAGTGTGTTTCCAAAGACCTACCTCAAAATTGAACATCCAACAATGTTGTAGATTTATTTTCACAGTCACCAGCACTAACCAACATCTGCACTGGTAGACTGATTCTTTCTTAGGGAGGCAACAGACTCAAAGCTGAACACATAGTTTTGGCTTGGGCTTTTTTTTTTTTTTCCCCAAGCATGCCAAGTGAGGGCATGCTTGAAAAATTATCTTGCTTGGACAAGAGTAAAACAAGACCTTATTTGTAACATTGATGCCTTCCAGGCATCTCTTCCTTATTGGAAAAACTACAAATTTGTACATTCTGCATCACATTGGTCTGAGATAAAGGACTATCTGAATTTACCACTTGACTAAAGAGTGAGTTAGAAGAATTTCCGGAGTACTTTCCAATTTTATATTGCCATAATTTTATTATATAAATTGATAAATTATATTGCAAGTATAAAACATACTATTTTGCCAAGAAATTTTTTTTTTTTTTGTGAGATAACAGTGAACTCAAAATTATGAGCTGTAAATCCTTGCACTTTTAGAAAAAGATAAATACATCTACAGTATGAAAATATTCTCCTTAATCCTCTGTTCTCTTCCTGTGATAATCCACATTTTTAAGAACACAGGCAACTATTAATACTTCATTTGTGGAATTATCTTTCTGATGGTAATAAAATACAGCAATATTTCATTTTAGAATTCAGAAGTTTTGCTCTGGATATTGTTTGTGCCTGTTTACAATTGTTTATTTTGAATGTATCAATAAGTGTAACAATCTCTGACAGGAAGACTAGGAAAACCAAAATACTTTCAGGTAGAAAACATATTTCCATCCATTTGAAACAGCAGCCATCATGCTGATGAAAACAGTTTGTCATGTTCCATTTAAATTTTGATCTGGCCTACAAGTAAGATTTTTGTTACTTTAGTGAGGATCTTCAGAATATTTCAAGAATATGAGAATATTATATGAGAATATCATGGAGGCATATAACTCTAAATATGCTTCAACTTTTGTAATCATTGCCATTATTCAAGATAAGAAGCTTCTCAGATTATTTTGAAAATAAAATGCAGGCATACACGGTCTCTTGGCGACATGTACCACAGTGAAGAGTGTCTTGGAGAAGAATACTGTAAGCAACACAAATTAGATTATTGTGCAGATAATCTAGGAACCAAGCCAAAACTTTGAGAGTGCTCAGTTATATCTGACACATTGTCTTGGTTTAATTTAGGTTTGCAGATTTTAATATCCTCAATATCTCTTTGAGATAGGATTTAGGAGCAAAACCAAGGCAGGCCTAAAACTGAAAAGGGTATAAATAATAAATGTATTAATAAACACAGAGAAAATAAGAAATTTTGAGAAAGATTTCTGGATCTCTCCATTCTGCCACCCACCTTCCGTATTTCTTAACAACAACATACAGACACACTTCAGCCAGTCTTTCACTTAAATAACCATTTCAGTTCACTCTAGAGAGAGAAGTTCCTCCTTGTTTTGGCTATAGGGCTCTTTTCCAAGAGAGGAATAAAGTTCTCTTGTGTCTACACTTTCACAGTTTGATCCGCCTGGGAAAATCTGCAAATCGTGGAACTCCTCCCATCTTCACAGTCTTTCCAGAGCTGAGTTATGGGTCATGTCAATTCATGGGGTATTACTTTTAAGACAAGCTGCTCAAAAGCAAAGGTTCTCTTTCATCTCATCTCATCTCTCTCTTTTTTTTTTTTTTTTTTTTTTTTTTTTTTTTTTTTTTTTTTTCCTGTCAAATTTCTCTGTTCATCTTTTCATGCTCCAGAACAGAGACTCTTATTCCCTCGGGGCAAACTTTTCTCAACCCCTCATGTTATTTCTCCACTATTTATAGAAATTTTCAATATAGTCCAGTCCATCTCAAAGCTTACAAAAAAGTTTTTTCAGCCAATTTATTCACAACAATTTCTTCCCACCTGGAAACTTGGTTCTTACTTCACTGACTCTAGTATCCTTTCTGCTCTATTCCTCTCATTCACGGGAGGTCAGGAGACCTGCAGTGTTACGCGAGCATGGAAGGGTTGAAATGGCACGCAGAAGGTGAAGGAGCCGGGCCAGGCCATGCTGAGCCGGGCCAGGCTGCGCTGGAGGAGCTGCACAGTGCGGGCACGGGAGGGGCTCGGCCGCGTTTCCCCCGGGCTGCGCGGGCAGCGGGGGCTTCACCCGCCCACGGCTGCTCCCAGACGGCGGCAGGGCCCCGGCCGAGCTGTGCCCACGCTGGGGAAAACCAGGATCTTAGCAAAGGGATCAGTTTCCCCTGGCCATCAGGGCCCCTAGCTGAAAACAGGGACCCAGGAGGCTCCCCCAGCCCTGCCCGGCCAGGCCGCATGGGCAGGGGCTGAGCCAGGCTGGCTGGCCTTTCCTCTCAGCAAGCCAGAAGGCAAAAGAGCAAGTTCTCACTTTTACCAATGGAGAAAAAGTAACCTTTTAATTGGTTACCCAAACTGTCAATTATTAAATCAGCTTTAAGATTGGTCCTCAGCAACTCACGGAGGAAATTCTCATAGATAAGAACCCATATGTCTGGGCGTCTGTGCCCTTTGTGCCCTCCTCCTATGTGACTTCATGCAAAAGCAGCACACACATCCACTCATTTTAAGTGATTATTACCTTGCAACTTTTACATGCTTTTACTTTCCTTAAAGTTAATGTATATACTTAGTGATTTCTAGAATAAGCTATGTTATAAAGGATTTTGAAAATACTGAAATGGAAAACTTCAGACTATTGATTTTATGTATAGATACATACATAATATATTTCCATTCACTTTTGATCAAGGTTAAATTCAAAAAAGTTCAAAATATAGAAATCCTGTAAATCAAAAATGCAAACTTTCAAAAATTTTTCTATTTTATATGCTTTATATACACATGATTTGGCTTCACTCAGCATTTACAGTTTGTAGTTCACTTTGGAATTATTGACCACACACATAAATTTGGACAGAAAAGTCAGGGAAGAAAATAAAGCATATGGTCTCTTTCAATAATAATTCATAGTTTGTTAAAATTCAAAATCTTTCTACTGTTTTTTCATAATGTTAGTTTAGTGAAGGAAAGAAAAAATCCATCTTATTTCAAAACTTTAATTTTCTTTACATTGTTTTCTGCTGGATGTACATGTTGCATATGATTTCCAGTCTAAATGAATCAAAGGGACTACATCTTGCTCTTAGAAGTCCCTCAACTTTTTTCACATTTTGCTTCTTTAGAGTCCTCTTTTTAATTTTTTAAATCAAGCTTTTCTTAAACTTTAATCCTGACAAATAATTGTTTTAATTAGGAATGAACAACATCCTTTTATATCCATGTGGTCTTTTTATACTGACTCTGAACTGAAGATCAAGATAAAGAAGTGTGTACCTTTCTGCTAGTATAGTTGGTATGTATTTTGTCAACATTGTCCTATTCTGTGTTAGACAAGGATCACTCCTTTCAGGGATGTAAACAAACAAATTTTTCTGGAAAATTAGCATTCAGGAAAAAAAAGTCTTTTTTCCTGAACTCCTTTCATATGCTGTCTAATTCAACTTTATTCTCAGCGGAGAATTCATTATCTTTATTTGCCACATAGAACAGTGAAAAGATACTGATACTGGCTCTTATCTAATAACATTATTGTTTCCACAGTACCCTGGCTCACCGGAGTGAGAAGAAAAGCTTCACTGTCATCTCAGGTATGTGTAGTCCAGCTTCCCAACTGGTAGAAAAAGTTGCTGACTTGTTACAATTCTCTCCTGAAAGTTATTGTAATCATTGGAAATGGGTTACTAGGATTAATGAACCTCTTGTTTAACAGATATTCTTCTCCTTAAAGGTCCTATTCTAACCCAGGACTCACAGTGTGTGGAAGCTGTTGAAATACAATGTCTGAAATTCTTTGCACATACCAGCAGCTATGACCCAAGCTAGTTTTAATTTATGACTTTGCCTGAAATATTAAATATATACACCCTTCTAATTTTCTGGCATATTAAAAAGTTCAAGGGACGGAAAAAATGTAGATTTGACACGTGTAACAATGTTTTCTCTCTACGAACCTGATTGAAGTTTTACTGCAATACTTCGTTTGAGATATCTGAATGATGTGAAAAATTTTATAGTCAAAAATATGAAATTGGGTAAGTGTAATAAAGCTTCAGAAAACTTCCATTTTAGAAATTAAATGTTTCACCAAATTTGAGTTACAAATCCCTAAATCAGCTGTTTATTTTGTTAAGTGCTCCAGAATTTTTTATTTCACCCTATTTATCATAATTTCAGCAATGTTTTTATATATGATTCTCATAAAATATTTTTTTTTACTTATTAAATCCATATTAGCAAGTACATTTCTGTTCTATAATTACCATAATCTATTTTATATGAAAATTATAAAATTATTTTTTCCTGTTTTTCCAGTATAAGACACTTATGTTTACCATTGAGGGTTGAGTGTTTTTCTATTACTGTGTCAGTTTAAACAACTTTTCCCATTATCATGCCAAGGGAGCTAGCTGGGTTACACCCAGGATCTCTGATTACTCCAGACAAAAGGGGTAGGTGGCAGCGGCTTCTGAAGAGGCCTCTCGTGCTTCCAGAAGGAACTCGTGTTTCTGGAGAGGAGCTGAGAGGAGGACGCCCTGTTTGCAGCCATGCGGCTGAATGCAGGAGAGCCAGACCCTCTGCGATCACCTGCCCTGCATCGGCCCCGTTCCAGCCTCCTGCCTCTGCGGACACAGCTGATCCCCCGGACACACACGGTGAGCGAGGAGCCGCCGCTCCAGCCCGTTCCCACCGAGACCGGCGTGGCCGCTGCCGCCCCTCCCGCCTGCCCTCGGCAGCCCCGGGCTGAGACTAAGCACAGAAACAGCGTGCTTGCACCTAAAGGGACTGACACCGAGTTATCTGTTCTGTTCTGTTAGCAATTTTAACAACTGCTGCTGGTTTCTGCTTGTACTGTTAGAATATTAGTAAAAGAGCTGTTATTCCTACCCCCTTATCTCTGCCTCAGAGTCCTTTGATTGAAACAATTATAATAGTTGGAAGGAGTGGAATTAAAGTCTCTATTTCAAAGAAAAACTTCTGCCTTTATAGGCAGACACCTGTCCTTCAAACCAGGACATTTACCTAAAAAATTTACTGCCGGTAGCCAGGAAAAGTCACACCTTGTGTATGCACAGATAAATTATTTTTTTTCATTTAAAATTACACTGGCTACCCAGTAGTGAGGTGCCCAAAGGAACCAGCAATAAACAGCATGGCTTATTTTTCTTCAAGACATGAATTAGTATCCATAAAATGTGTTTAAAAAGTGAGACTGAATATTTTCAAAATATTGTAAAAATTTTTATATGGAGACATTTTTATTTTATATCAAAAATATACTTTTCAGTTATCAAATTCTTCTCAGGAGTTTGTCCACACTTCCCTGTTATTTTTCTGAGAATTTTAATCTTGTATGACAGTCCTACAGGAAGGTTGAAAAAATGAATAGGACTAATCTTTCCTTCACAAAAACATCTGGGCATCCAGAGCCCAGTTATCATTATTCAAGCCTAAATAATAGTAATGTATCATGTTTATAGAGATATTTTTTCTTAATTTCTCAAATCCCTATTTTTCAGAATGGCAGTATATGTTTTAATCACTTGCTTTCTACAGATAGTCAGGAAAACTGCTGGAAGCATCTGGGTAAAGTGGATATGAATGAGTTTGAATTCTACATACGTATAGATATGGATATCTCTACATTTCAAAGGGTGGAGACATCTCTATCTGTGTATTTTTTCCCTTAAAACTGAAACAAAAGTCACTCTGAAGCAGGTTAACAGATGGAGCACAACAATTAGTAGTTATGTAGAATGCCTATATTCTTGACAGGAAAACTGTGCACATAATGTTGTTGGTTATTTATTTGCATAAAACCCTTCTTGACAATCACTGGAATTCTTTAAAAGCAATATTAAATAGAATTCTTTAGAGATGAGAATACAGATTTGTGTGGGGTTGATGTGGCCAGAAATGTGTATTCTATCTATTCATCGTTGAAGCTGAGTGGGTTAGTGATTCCTTATCTCTGTGGCACATACTATCTAATGGGCCATCTTTAAGACTAGGTGGGGCAGGCATCTTTATTTTTTCCACAATACATCCTCCCTCCAGGAAGATATCATCTGCTGCTGGGCCATTATGTTCCACTGTATGACTGATAAAATGACATCATCCCACTGGGAGATGCTCCAGCCAGGGGGAGGAGCCAAGCATTTCCTACCTAGATAAAAACTGAGATTTTGAACAGCAACTTCTCTTTCTTTCCACTGGATCCAGAGAAGAAGCCAGACCTTTCTACATCATACCTGGACTTTTGGAGGAAGGCTGCACCCTTCTACAGGAGCACTTCTTCAGCAGAACCACATCTGCCACTGCAGGGGGACTGTAGCCACCATTTGATCAGACTGCTACCAACACCCTGACTGACAGGGTGTCAGGCTGTATTCTGACTCTGTCAGGGTTGGGATTGTTTCTTGTAATACTGTATTTCTATTTTAATATTCCCAGTAAATAACTGTTATTCTTAATTCCCATATCTTTGCCTGAGAGCCCCTTAATTTCAACTTTATAATAATTTGGAGGGAGTGGGTTTACATTCTCCATTTCAAAGAGAAGCTTCTGCCTTTATTGGCAGGTAACTGTCCTTCAAACCAGGACAAGATTACTACTTGAAACAGGTCACTTACTCAGGGATGCCAAGTGACCTCTGAGGTATTGCATAGGGGGCTGTGGCAGCTCACAGCTGATGCCTACTTGTAGTGCTTCCAGAGTCAGTAGTCTTCTGCCAAAAGTATGTATTTGAATATTAAATATTTGTTTATTAAAGTAGCTTTAAGGCGGCCAACAGTCCAAGACTGAGATGGAAAACAGTAAATTACAGGTGATTCTTTTCTATTCTCTCTCAGTGTGCATATTGATACATATCTACACTCTTCCTGCTTCACCATTTTTATTTCTCAGTATTGCTTTGTCAAGAAGACTAAATATTAAACTAAATATAAGTGAATAAGAGCAAATTTAGCTATGCTTGCCAAAGCAGATAGGGCTTGTTTTATATAGTCATTTGAAGATTAATGGAAGTAAATTATTCTGGAGACCCCGATATTGCAATGATCAGCAATATAGATTTCTGTACAAATAATTGGACAACATTAGGCATAATTCACGAACACAGGCTACTTTGCATTAGAGGGGACTTCAGTATCATGAGGATAAGAATTCTGAAAAGACAAATAGGTATTTTGATAAATGACCAGTTCCACCCTCTTCTGCTGTTTCCCCTTTCTGAACATGGTACTATATCTGTGATAGACCTTTCTGTGCTTGAACCTCATGCCCTTGCTCTGGTGAAATGTGTTAGCCTCCAGGCATCACTGCAAAGCCAAAATTTGTGTCCTTGGACTGCTTAGACTGATGATCAAAATACTGAAGATCTACTGTGAAAAGAGTGAACACTCCAAAAGAGAAATGAATTCAGTAGTTCTGCTAGTATGATCTACCTCCTGCATATATCCTTATGTGTGCTTCATTGGCTTCAGCAGGCCCCAGGAATATTTCTATGGATTAAATATAAATTGGTTTAACTGCATGGTTAAAACTATATTTTATCCAGACCAGTCTGTTAGAGTAAAACCATTCTAATATCTTCCTTCCGTTCTGTGCATTTGGGCCCATGGAAACATGACAAAAAGGGAAAAGACATATATACTAGAGGTACACCCAGCTTAAAGTATTCATAGTCCCTCATATTTTTAAACCTACTAAATTAATGAAAATTCAATTCTGTTGTGATTTTATGGTTCTATATAACTAGACATACAAAATCAAGAGAAAATGTAAAAAAAAAAAACTTTTCTATTAACCCGTAATCTACTTATTATCTTCTCAACTGAATTAATAGGCAGGGAGAAACACCACCATGTCATACAGAGACATACTACAGAAATCAATACTAATGGGTATGGAGAGGATAGAACGTCCTTAAATTTTGCCCCTTGCCAGTGTACATGTGCCCAAAATACTGCCCTTCACATAAAAGCAGGAGGTAAGAATGGAGGCCAGGAGGGTAGCTGATTGGTGATATCTCAATTAGGAGCATTTTCTTATTATTTCATAGCAAAATAAAATGATTTAAATTATACTTAAAGTGATATTTCTTAAGTTTTCAAAACAGTAGGGAAAAAGAGAATAAACTCCATCAGAGCATTTTTTCATTTGTTTATTCAGCTGAAAAACAGACACCAGAGACATGTAGAAAGGAAGCCACGTGGGTTGTATCACTGATTAGAAATACAGTACCAAAATTATAAACATCATTTAGACATCAAAAATTTTCCAGTCCATTAAATTTGATGTTTATAGAGTTAGACTTCCTTTGAAAGAGCAATGGATAACATTTTAGGGTAACAACAAATCTGTAATGCTTTCTTTGCAGAATACTTGTGCGTAGCAGAACTGTTTAACAGATTAATGAATGTTAAGGAATGTTAATCAGTTGTGAATGTGATTGTCTGCACGTGCATGTCTATCTCACAAGGTGTGTTTGCAACTATCCATGGGAGAAAAATTTCATTTTTGTCTCTGTTTGACCAAGCCTATCTTCAAATGGTGCTCTGAGGTGTGAATTCCCACCTTCAGTGCCACTGATATTGACCCTGTCCTCCACATTTCAGACTTGAAACTTGCATCTAACTGGTCATGTGTGAATGTGGCTTCCTGACTTGCATGTGTGCATATACAAACTACTTATAAGCTAAAATGTGAGCATGGCTGTGCAGACATGTGCTATAATTTGGCTGAGGAAGCACCTCACAGCAACTAAAATATATTCTAGTCTCCTTAATCACAGTGCTGACAACTGGATATTGCAGTATGAATGGAACAATTTTTGGCAGGTAAATTAATCAAGAACATATCCTTGTGGTAATCTACTTCTTGCACTAAATGTGGTGTTCTTTTTGCTGGATGGAATGCAATATGTAATTTGAAGGAAAGCAATAAAAGACACGGAAATAAAGTCAAGTGTTTGTTTTATTTAGAATGGTCCCTTCATCTTATTTTCTTGACTATTTTTGTTTCATGAGTAAGATAAAATGGGTCTTTCCACAACTTAATAAAAAGTCTAGTGCAGCATGTAAGCTTCTCAGCAAAACATGCTATAGAATTGTTTCAATATCTTTAAAAAATTAAAATAAATTACATTATGACATAAAAGTTTTTGTCATTTTAAAAGTAAAAATTTTTTTGTTAATTATCAACACCTCAGAAAATTTGCATGTCAGCCACTGGATCAAATGATCATAGATATAAACTGAAAATTAATATGAATTTTTAGAACTGCCAGGGTTGTGCAGGCAGTTTAAGGAGTGAAAAAGAAAGAAGTACTTGGTTTCTGTTTATTCTTTAAAATGAGCAGTATTGATTGAAGTTTTCTCTTCACAGGGAAAGTACTGGACATCTTAGAAAATTTACATTTTGGTATATCAGGATGGGTGGATCTCTCTCAATTTTTGTGCATAAACTTACCAGGATATGTACTGATGTAATTCAAGAGTAAAATTATGATGTTTACCTTTAGTCATGTAAATAAAGTTCAAAAAAAGCCAGGAGTGAAGTGGTACACTGTTAAGAAGAAGTGAAGGTTTTGTACAAAAGAAGTTGTTCCATAGGAAATTTCTCTCATATTTTCCTATTAATTTGTCCAGAACAGTGGGCTTTAAGAGGCTTAACACTGGTGTGTTATCATACAATACTTATGAGATAGCTTGGAAATTTCTTTAAGCGAATACTAATTCTTTAATACTAAGCATAATACAGTTACATTTATTTAGAAAATAAGTGATATTTCAGGCTTTTCTCTGAAGCAAAAATATCTAGGGGAAGTAAACTCTCAGGGGTAAAAATCTTCAGCTATTCCCTTGGTGATGTTTTACTGTCCTCTTAGGGATGATAAATGCATTGATACCTGATAATTCTTGAAAAACAACAAGGTAGAGAAATGCAATTCTTGCAAAGTATGACATAACCTATCCCAACATTGCTTTGACAGGCAAAATTTAACACAGTTCTCTCTCCCTGAGAGTACCCATTTAAGAGAATTTTCACACAGGTCCACAGCAATGAAAGGTAGAAAACAGCAATGTCCTCATTCAGTTCTCCTCAAACAGGAGTATGTGCTAGTTGGTGACTGAGAAACCATCTGAAGAGAAGAAAACTGGAAGGCAGCAAGCTTTCCCCTCTAAGGAAGGCAGAGGACACTATTCCATTGGTAGAAGGCTCTTGGGAAAACAGGATTAGTTTGTCCAGGCTGTTTAGTATTATATATCAAGACAGGTGTGGCTGGTCATTGTCAGATGTTTAGAATATCTCTGTTAAACATGCAGAAAGAAGACTGAGGAACAATGGAATAACTGCACTGCAAACTATTGCCAAAGAGAAACTGAAAACTGAAAAGCATAACCTACTGAAATATGTATTTCCATATTGGTGGAAGCCATCTCAGGTAATGATAAGTGAAAAAATATTAAAACCCTTAGGAACAGATGAATTGTAGGTGCTGCACATTTTACTGCTTGCTAATATGGAAAGCTTAATCCACAAAGGAGTCCTTTATGTAACATCAGAGCTGAGCTAGCCAATGCACTCACAGACCTACACAGTCCTGGCTTATACAACAACATATCTGAAATATTCCATATTCAGAGGCAAAGAATTTGTTTTGAAAACCTACCTCCACATGCAAAATTATCTCTTGAGCTATTTCTTATGTTTGAGGTTTGAACTGGTTGATATTTGCAGCCCTTGAAATTGTATTATTTGTTTTGCTTAAAAAATAAGAATACCAGATGTCCCAAGTTAGAATACTTTGAAATACCAATCTAAAGATGAAGGGTCTCAAGGAGAACATCTCTTCATAAGCGAATAAAAAAGACTTAATTCTAAGTTGGGTATTTTTTTGTTTGTACCGTAATAAATGAACCTTATCATGGCCCTTGCAATGCTATCCTCTGCTGTCCTTGTCACCTACTCTGTCCTGAATGAGGTCATATGCTGTTTTCATACTGGGTTTACAGAGCTGAGATTCTGTTATGTAGACAGAAAAAAAATTTTATAATGCCATAAACTTCTGCATGAAAACTCAAATACAGAGTTAGAAAGCTTTAAATTTATTGCAGCCTCCTAAAATACCGAGTTAGCAGAATAGAGAAATGCACTTCTTGTATTTGAAGGTAATCTGAATTTTGGAAGACATTTGTCTTTTGCTACATATCCCTTAAAAGTGCAGATTAAAGAATACTTACTTAGTTTTCTTGCATTTTATTTTGACTTCTCTCTTTTCATTGCAATGTTACGATAAATCAAGCATCGTGTAACAGCTAGACATTTCACATAACTAAGACTCTGATTTGGAGTTAAATCTCTGATTCTTGATTAATTATCTAAGTTTCTGCATAGTGCCTGGGGAAGGGGTGGAAAACTAGAAAAGAGATATGAAATACTCAGGGACCAATACCTTGCCTTAGTTCTTCATTCTTTTAAGTCCAAATAGAATATATGTGGGATCTTAAAAGGAAACTGTTTCTATTCCATCCACTGAATATATTTTGATTGTATTGTGGAGTAAAAAACTTCCTCTGACATTTGCCAGGGCAATTTTTCTCAAAATATTTGGTCAAATATATGTATAGTGGTCAATACACAGAATTAAATCTGATATTCTGAACACATTCTGAATAAGCTGACAAGACCCAGTACAGCAGAACTGACAATTCTTTGTGTCCAATTCAATCATGATTGTGCTGGTTTTGCACATTGAATTGGCTGTGGTAATTACACAAGGCAGCCAGGAGGAACTAGTAATGAACTTGATTGGGAAAGTCTGCATGATTTTTCTTCTCTCTTTTAGCAGGTGAACACTAGGAACAGTGGTCCTAGTCATAGGACAAGATCTGTACAGAATTTATAACAGAGGCTTCTGATGTTTAGTGCTGTGTTGGAAGGCTAAACTTGTTGCTCATTATATCTTGTATTCCTCCCCAAATGCTGATAGGTCAAATACTAAAATTTGAAATATGGATGACAAAATGATCTCAAGCCAAAACTTGAATAAAAAATTGAGGCTGGAAAGGATTCACTTTTTCCCTTTCAGTTACTTGATATGATTTCTGTTTTGTTCAAACAAGTATTATCCTGTTAATTTAAAAGTTTTAATTAATTAAAAAAAAAAAAAAAAAAAAAGAAAAATCAGTAAGGCTGTTTTGCATTTGCCATTCTTTATGGAATAACTTACTGGGAAGAAATTCTGCAGGTTATAATCAGACAGCAAATTTCATGGTATTCATTCTGATCTTTTTCAAAGATGCATGTCCTCTTGAAAGATGAAAGTTAAATGGCAATGTGAAATCAATTGAAATTATGTATTCAATTGCTCTTTAAGTGTTCCAGCCTAAATATTACTTGACAATTTAGACAGACTAATTTAGTATTCATTGAATGAGTGGAGTTTTGGCACAAATGCTGATGACAATTACCAGAAATTATCTCTGCACTGAATATTTATTGTAAATGACAACTAGATTATCAAGTTTTCTGTGGTTTCCACAGACTAACTGTAGATTAATATGGGCCTGTGCAATATTAGATGCCTGCCTTAATAACAGAATGCCTCAATAAGAGAAATTTCTGTAGGGTGTTTTTAAGACTACGGGTGAGCCCTAGTAAGAAAACTTCATAGATGAAAAACATAGGATCAAAACTACTAAGATTCTTACTGTGTCTTTATTTTCTGATTTTCTCAAAATCTTAGATGGATCACTACAGAATGGGAGCGACCTGATGGAAAGCAGCTCTGCAGAGAAGAGTCTGGAAGTTCTATAGGACACCAAACTGTCTATGAGCCAGCAGTGTGACCTTCTGGCCAAGAGGGACAATGGGATCCTGCGTGGTATCCTTTTCAGCAAGTTCTGCCCCTCAATTCACAGAATCACAGAATAACTAGATTGGAAGAGACCTCTGAGATTATCAAATCCAACCCATGCCCTAACATCTCAACTAGACCATGGTACTGAGAACCAGCTCCTAGTGCTGAGGCAAATGCAGTAAATGACACACAGAAGTTCCACCTGAACATGAAGAAGAAATTCTTTACTGTGTGAGTGATTGTGCACTGGAGCAGATTGCCAGTGGCTGGGGAGTCTCTCTCACTGAGATATTCAAGAACCATCTGGACACAATCCTGTGCAGTGTGCTCTGGGATAACCCTGCTTGATCAGGGAGCTTGGACCAAATGTCCTGCAGTGTTCCTTTCCAAACAGACACATTCTGTGATTCTGTTATTTGTGATTTTGTTAGTGAAACACTTTTCTTCATTCTGCAATGCCTTTGGACTAAGAAGGAAAAATATAGATATGCCTAAAATTAATTTTCATTGTGTTATTCCTGACTTATTCCTTATGCAAGAAAAGGTTCTACCCAAGTAGGTTTTATTCCAAAGATCAGATAGACAAGAGTGTCTCCTTTGATTTAACATTGGAAGAGAATTCATTATTTTAGCCTAATACTAAGATTGGACATTTATTTAATTTTTTCCTTAAAGAAAGAAGTCTCCTGTCATAGAGAAGTTAATATCTTCCCAGATAGCTCATCCATTTGCTTTGTAAATGTCATGGTTAGAAAGTATTTCCTAGTAGTCAGACTATTTTTCTTCTTCTACTTCATCTAACCCAGGCATAACGAATAAATTATTCTTGTTTGCAACATCTATGGAATATATTTAAAAATGCATTAGAAGCATTATGTCACAGTGTTTTTCTTTTCAAGACTAAACAGTCTTATTCTCTCTGCCCTTCCCTTCCAAGACCATTTTACCGGCTCTCTGACCAGTGATACTGGCATTCTCTAGATTTTTTCCATTTGAGAATGCTTCTCTTGACACAGCAAATCTGAATCCCAAAATACACTCCTTTTGTTAAAGGCCATATTGAATTAGTAGAATTAGGCCACATTGTTTGAGTAGAAAGGGACATTGAAGGTCACATAGATCCAGTTTATCACAGAAAGGTCTGCTTTTAGAGCAGTGCCATGAAACCATTGACTCACATTAACCATTGAATCCTTTTTTGCTGATCTGACATCCAGTCATTTATTTCACAGTCTGCTCTTCTGAAAGCAATTATTCATGCCAAGTGCAATGCCTTGTTTTCCTCCATATGATAAAATTAACAATTATGTCTTTGGTTACTGAGACAAATAAAGGATCATGGTTTGTACTTGGAAATGTCAACCCCAACATTTTGATCTTGAGTTTCCATGGTTGTATTCTCTTGCCTTGCACCTACAGGCAAGAAACAATTGCCAGTATGTTCCATTGGTTGGATGCGATTTGTATGGTGGTAGAAACAACACATAACTAGTATCCCTTATTTCTGGAAGTCTGTACTTCCAAAGAAATATTTCTTCCTCTGTCTTCACCAAAGACTTCCGTTAAAGCTCATCCTTCTCCTCCTGCCTCAATGCTTTTCCTTTGGATTATCAAGACCAAAGGCCAAGAGTGTAAATGTATGGGCTGATACAACAGTGGTACCTGGCTATAGTAGATGGTTCCCCCTCTTTGTCATTTCACATCTAAATTGACATTTTGTCTGTTTTATCTTTTCTAGGGTTCCCCTCACCTTGAATAGTGAGCAGGAATTTTGTGGAAAGCTAAGTATATTTGAGCACTATTTTGCACAATATTATCATGATTGTTTTAATTTATACCAGAAAAAGAACTAATTGAAGAAAGTTTATAGTTTCTATGTCCCCGCTGGTTGTGCTTCCTTTTATTCATGAGAATGATTGCCAGTGTGGATGGATGGGAAGGGGTTTAGCAGATGGGGATTCTGTCATTCTGCCTTAATCTAAACATGTGTAATGCCCATCTCTTCAGGCTTAGCAGAACCAACACTTCAGCTTCTCCTTCCTTAGGTTAATTGCAATTTCATTTTAATGCAGTTTTCTTTAGAGAAAGTATGATCTTCGTGACCTTTCAAGAATTGGTTTATCCAGCCTTTCTATTTCAGACTGGGTAAACTTTGCTTATAAATACCAGTCAAAGTTACTTTAATCTTACACATCTATATCTGTATTTGCATTATCTTTCATTACACCGCCCTGACTTTCTAGTTGAAACAGAAGTAGACTAGGTCAAGTCATTGCCAGAGTGACTATTCTCTTATCTGTTTAAAAATCAAAAGATTAAAAACTCTGTTTTACAAAATACTAGAATTATTGTCTTAAATATGCAAATAGTCCCTGTGCAAAAGTGACACATATGTTAGAAGTCCTAGGTTTTAATGAATAGATGTCAAAAATCATTTTAATTACGCTACTCTTCACAGCACTATTATAACTGCACTGGTTCTACCAATTGCCTTGTCTAAGCTTACAACACCACCCATGTGGAAAGCAAAGAAGCATCAGTGTTTTTAAAACCACATATGTTTATGTGCTACAGTTAACCAGTGAATTGTAAGACATTATAGTAGTGGTCCACTTGGAGATGAAAAGCTCATACTGTCAAAGATGTGCACCTCCTGCCTTTGCAGATTCAAAGTCTGTAAACCTCTCTGATATTCAGATACAGAACAGATAACTGATCAGTGATACAATTCATCCTCTCTAGGAGAAATAATTTTTAAAGACACAACAGAATTCTTTACACTTAATATGAAATTTGAGAAAGAAGCTACATGCCAACTGCATGCATACAATAATTCAGGCAGTCCTGGGTAGATCTGGAAACACTGTATATTTTTTGCATTTCCTTAGATGTTACTCCAGGCTTACTGCTGTGTCAAGGGTCAGAGATATGATAACTGACAGCGTTTAACAATTGCCACATTTTATTGCTGTGTATTTGCCTGAGTCTTTTTAAAACTCTCAGCCAATATTTGGGCTTGATTACACTATTAGGGTCAACCATGGACTGCTCCCAGTAGTCAGGATAAGGTAGCTCAGTTTTCAAGGGATATAAGATTTCATATGAGATATAGATCTTTTATATCAGCCCACTGAACCCACAAGGGATTGTAGATACTGACACAGTTTAATACTAGGAAGACAAACAAACAGCTTTTAAGAGAGCACAAAACACTTTTGATTACTTACTCAGACTGAAATTATTGATTGTTTTATCGGGCTGGGTGCTTGTTTGAGAAGGGCAGGGTCAAAGAAAGAAACAACAAAACAAAAAACCCAGAAGCCATGAGGAATTCTTAAACTGAGGTGTACTCAGGCAGACTAGGCACAGAAGCTATGGCATATATCAGCCTTATATGCCATTGTGAGTCTGCATGCTTAGAGACAAAATGCTTCATCTGTTATTTTTAATTGTTGCAAATCATGTTTCAGTTGGATTCTGTGGTAGCTAGTGCAATCTCTCCAATTCTTTTAGCTGGCAACTGCATTGGATTTTCATTTTCCTGCTTAACAATAGCTACCATCTTGTTTCAGAAAACTAAAGATCTTGTTATACATAAATTTCTGGAAAGATATTTGGTATCACTTCTAAGTGACCATATTATAAAGCCTTTTATGATTGCCAGTAGTGTTGTTATAAATCTATTTTGCATAATAATTAAATAGTATCACTCCAACCCCAAGAAGTCATAGACCTTTTGTCATCATTAGACAAAATCAGGCTGAGTGTAAACACAGCCTAGTTTCCTCGGTGTTTTTGTATTTGTATGCAGCAATTGTCAGCATGTCGGCAGTGGACAGTGATAAAGTGCATTTTTCTGCTTGGGTGGTTAGCCCTTTCATTTTTACAAGTGACAAAATAAAAATCTGTTGAAGAGTGAACATGCTGCTTTCACTGTGTCATCTCAGCCCTGCGGGTCATTTTATTATAAAAATGTAAAAATCCAGTCAATTTTATTTAATCAGCTGAAAAGGAAAAGTGTTTCCAGGTCATTAATCAAGTGCTCCTTCTCTGTGGGAACTTGTCTCTTCAGAAACTGCCATCTGAATCATTAATAAAGCTGAAAAGATTTTGTGCCAGCAGGTTTTTGAGAAACCTAGATGTTATCAATATAACCGGAGTAAAGTAATTTGAGGTCAACAAATAAAGCTTTATATATTCATTGCTTCACAAGCCAAATATTGCCTATTAAAAACCAATTAATTATTTTTTTAAAAGCATTTAATTGTTGGAAAATATACAACTGTTTAGAAAGTATTTGATTATATATTCCATAATTACATGTTTTCTTTAATGTTACCTAACCATATATTTACAGTAAACTTTTTTGTGGATTGATCAAAACATGATGAGACATTAAGAAGAGATAATTACTACTGTATCTATAATAATAACGGTAGTAATTAAACCACAGAGAACTACATTCAAATAATGTCAAGCTGGAGATTTAAACCTCTATTAACAAAGACACTGAAGGCACTTGCTGCATTTTAGCACATTCACCTCCATGCATGCCTTGATCCAGCAGCTTTGCTGCTCCATGCACCTTTGGTGATGGGCAAGGAGAACACGCTTTCTCATCCCATGAACATGTTCTTGAACAAGTGTTTCCATCCCACAGGATGGGCAAGTTGGAAACCTTACAAAATGTTGGAATTGGCAGTTTAAAATGGGAAAGGTAGGTAGCAAATAAGCATGAATGCGGGAATTCTACCCTTGGCCATTAATGTTCTTACCTGTCCTTGGGAGACTAAGCTCTGATTCCCCATTCTTTCACCTGTTTTCCAGAAAGAGAGTAGTACCAAAAGGAGGAAACTAAGTTTCACAAATGAAACACCTAATACTTGTTTTCATTTTTCATGAGGAGCAGAGATTTAGGTTTGTGCTTTTCATCAAAGAGAGAAAATATTTTAATCTAGGTGCCCAACTGTTGCCTTAGGGCTGGTTTCTTATCTCCGGGTTTCCCCCGAAAATTGTTCATTTGTTTTTGACAAATCTGAACACATTAACTGGAAAGCTTCTTCTGCCAGGAACTTCCTATTCAGATGACTTATGAATATCCTGTTTTTGTTTACACTATAGGTCTCTGGAATTAAGAAGATAAGAGAACCTTGCTTGATTTATACTTTTTGCTTTACATTGCATCTTTGGCAATTTGCTGGATTGATCCCAAGTAAATTAATTAATTAGCTTTTTCTAATTACATCTAATGTTTTGATAGGTAAGACATTAATTTTGATTTCTGAAAATGTTAAAGTTATAAATTCAAAAGCTACATAAATCTATGTCTATTCATGAGGGCAGTATTTCAAACTACATTTATGTGAGTGAAAATTTATTCATACATATTCTAGTGACAAATTCATGCATACTCAAGTGACAAAAAATATGACAAAACCAGATCCAATGTCAGTTTTTCTCTGTTATTTTTAATCTCATATACAATATGTTACATCTGAATTAAGATGATGATTTTTTCACAGTGAAAGTTCAGAGCCTATTATAATATTCTGAATTTAGAACTATCAATATAATTTAGATTATATTATATTCTTCTTAACAATGTGCATTTAACAGCTAATGCTAATCGTCATCATCCTCTCTACATATTGTAGACTAAAGATTTTTCCTAAATGGTGCTGTAGCTCTATAGTGAGATTGTAATCCATGTAAATTCTGCATAACACTCTGGATGTCCTTGTTTATATTGGGCTTTGCTTAATATGGGAGATGGTTAGGTTGACACAACTGCATGAAACTTGGTATATGCAGGCTTGCAACAGGCTCTCACTAAAGAGCCAGAATCTAATTGCATTTACACTAGTTCAATTCACTTGGAGTTACTTGTTTGTACCTGTGTAACGGAGTGAAAAAGAGCCTGCAGGTCAACAGCAGCAGTAATTACTTGTCCACTAGGATCTGAACTGAGGCCACCAATGCATTTCACACAGTTGACCACACAGCCATTGGATGGTAAGATGTCTTGTCCTGAGAAACAAAAGCAGCTCCTAACAGGAATTTAGTAGTGGAGGGCTTCAGAGTCCATTTACCAATCCCCAGGACTCAGTGGCTCATGAGACTAGTAATGTGTTATGAAGTCTCTCACCATCACAAACTTACACTTTTAAGAGTGTGTGTGTGTGAGCACATGCTGCTTTTTTCTCTCCCTGTAGAAAATTGACTAAGGGTGTCCTGCTAGCACTGGGAAAGAGCATCTTTATCCCACTGTGATAATTTGAGAAGTGGCAGAATTTTGTGATTCAAAGTTGGTTTCTTCCTTCTTTCATACATTTTTTTCTCTTAAAATGAAATGTTAGAGTTATTTTAGTCTTAATATAGACTAATCACTACTACACTTTTCTAAAATAAAGTGAGCTGTGTAAATAATCTCATTTTATTTTTGATTTTCTCCAAAATCACTCATTTTATAATTATTTTATATCAAGAAAAAAAAATGAAGTTTTATTCGAAAATAAAGATAATTTTTAAAAGGCTGCCTTGAATCACAAAGCTCTAACAAGTTCTAAATTATCACAGTGGGAGTAAAGATGGTATAAAAATGATAAAACAGCTAGCAAGGAAGGTTAGGTACAGAAGAAAATTCCTACAATTCTTTTGGCAACAGACCTACTAATTTTCCATACTTGTTATTAATTATTGTTGACAGGAAAGTATAAACAAGTTTTATTTAACTATGTTAGTTACCATAAATATAAATCTTTCATTTTTACGAACACATATACTTGGCACATTGGAAAATCAGTATTTTGCAGTTGCAAAATATATTAAGCGGGGTCAGAAAATGCAGAACAATGTCTACTTCCAAATTCACCAATTTTCTGGGTTTGTTCTTTTACGCGGACTTTATTCCTCCTGTAAAAACATTGACTGGTTGATTTCATAGATTGTAGAATGTCTCAGGAGAGGACTCACAAGGATCATCAAGTCCAACTCATGGTTGTTCTGGTTGGACCTTCACAGGCACTCCTTGTGCCTGAGTCCAGTATCCACACACTTCTTGAGCTCTGTCAGGCTGCTGCTGTGACCACTGCCCTGGGGAGCCTGGTCAGTGCCAAACACCCTCTGGGGGAAGAACTTTTCCTGATGTTCAAGCCAGCTCCCCTCCCTTCCATGCCCATCCTCCCAGCTCCCTCTCTCCCTGACACAGATTCAGGTCATTCCCTTGGATCCTGTCGCTGCCATCTCAGACCACAGATCAGTGCCTGCCCCTCCTCTTCCCCTCACAAGGAAATTGTAACTGCAGTGAGCTCTCCCTTGAATCTCCTCTCCTCCAGAATGAACAGGCCAAATGACCTCAGCTGCTTTCACATGGCTTCCCCTCAAGGCTCTTTGTCTCTCTTGCCCTCCTTTGGATGCTCTCTGATAGTTTAATAACTTTATTATACTGTGTCACCCAAACTGCCCCCAGTACTGGAGGTGAGGCTGCCCCAGCTCAGAGCACAGCAGGACAATCCCCTCCCTTGCCTGGCTGCTGATGCTGTCCCTGATGCCCCCAGGACACTCTTGGCCCTCCTGGCTGCCAGGGCACTGCTGGTTCATGCTCAACTGGCCATGGACCAGAGCCCAGGGCCCTTTCCATGGCACAGCTCTGCAGCCTCTCATTCCCAGTCTGTCTGTCCATCCAGAGCTGCCCCATCCCATGTGCAGAATCTGTTGGTTTCATAGCCCTCAGATGTGTCCAAGTCTCCCTGTGGGGTCTCTGCCTTTGAGCTCCTCCCTATGCAAGATCACTGGCAAACTTAGTATATATTTGTTTGTCAGTAAAACCCCTAAACATACAAACCATATTCACTTATGTGTGAAGTTGAAGACATATGTACAGGCTTATGGGTTGACTGTAAAAATAGACATCTATATACTGTAAATATTGAAAAGCCATGTAGTAAACAATTCAGAAACTGACAAGTATTTTTAGCATATCTCTTTCTTGCTTTTTAATGTCAGAAACGTGAAATTATTTCTCATCCTATCACATTACATTTGCCAAAATAAAAATCTAATATCTTTACATATGTTCTTACCACATTTCACAGGATATTGTTCTCCTATGTGGCATGGGATCTCAGACTGGAGCTGACTTCTTTCAGTCACTTCACTCTGACCTCATACTACTGCAAGAACTTGCTAAATTTCCTGTGTTAATTTTTTTTTTTTTAATGAAATTATACATTTTTTGCATTTTAATTTTTATTTGTATATATTTGTATATATTCTATTCCTAAACATGCTTGAGCACTACCCTTTTGGCTTAGTAATTTCTTCTCCCTGGAGTTTACTGATAATGAAAGATTTCTCCAATGTTTATTCTCATAGACTGAATTACCTACACTACTTTTCCACCTCTCTATGCTTTGAGCAAATATTCCTTTGCTTCTCTTCTACTTTACTTTTTCAATTTTTTTTAATTTGTCTTTTTCCTCGTCTTCCCTGTCCTGGTCTGAGTGGATAGAATTTCCACAGTATTTCAAATCTGGCTACATCAAGTCCTTAGAATATTTTTTACTAATTAAAATTTTGTTTTCATGGAGAATTCTTGTTCTGTATTTCTGCTTTCAGTGCAACTGTCACCATCTCTCTTGTTCACAAGCATTCTCTACTGATTTCCTTCTTCTTCTGCTTAGCTAATGATTTCCCTTATGGAGCTGCAGGAAACGCTTGACCAAAATTCAGATAGATAAGAGCATCTAAATGAAATTTTATTGATGACAGATATCAGCTGCTTGATGATGATGCATTTTTATCCCTTTTATTTCTCAAGATCTTGGAACACTTTGGAGAATACTTTTCTTACTCTTTGAAACCTTGTAAAAATCTATATTCTTCATTTTGTTATTGAAATTTGTCTGGTTTTTATGTTTTGTGACTCAGAAAACATGAACTGTTGCTTTATAGGAAAATAGATATCAATATTGTTTACTTGGCTAAATATTTAATGTACAGAACTATAGGATGTAGAATCAAATGAAATACAAGATGTAAAGGACATTAAAGTATCAGAGAGCACCTGAAGGAAAGCAACAGAGACTGAGAAGGGCATTGAGGGGGAAGCTGTAAAAGGAATAACTGGGGTCACTTCAGCCTGGAGGAGACCTCACTGCAGTTACAACCTCCTTGTGAGGGAAGAGGAGGGGCAGGCACTGATCTCTGTGTGACCACTGACAGAATCCAAGGGAATGGCCTGAAGCTGAGCTGCGGGAGGTTGAGGCTGTATATCAGGAAATGTTTTTCACCCAGAGGGTTTTTGGGCACTGACCAGGCTCCCCAGGGCAGTGGTCACAGCACCAAGCCTGACAGAATTCAAGAAGAGTTTGGATAATGCTCTCAGGCACATGATGTGACTCTTGGGGTGACCTGTGCAGGGCCAGGAGTTGGACTCTGTCATCCTTGTGGGTTCCTTTCAAACCAGAATATTCTGTGATCTCATGACAAGGATGGCTAGGACAGATTTAATTATCTCTTTGCCAGAGATACTATGTGATTTGACAATGTATTTTGATTTGTATATGCAAATTTTTCTCTTTTATTTGGTTTTATTTACATCAGCACCTACTGCACAATGAATATCTGTAATGAACAAAAGAAAATGCAAAAGGAGAATAAAAGCCCCATCAGTGTATTTAAGAACTAAATTCTTGGCTTTCTCCTTTGGCAAGTAACTATAGGATTTTCTCTTTCCCTGCATTAATATTAAACACATATTCACACCCTATCTATTTTCACCATTGCAGATTGTGCTGTTCTAGAATGAGCTAGTTACCTAAAAGATACAGAGAAACTCTGCGTTTTTTACAGCAGCAAAGATGTCATGAAGCTATAATATCTCGCCTAAACTCCTAAAATAAGTGGAATTATTTGGATTGTGGTTTTAGAGCCGAAGCAAAATAACCCATTATCATCTGAAAGCCATTTTCTTCTGATTTTTGGTAAATTTAGTTTTGAGTAAAATGGGAAAGTTTCAGATCCCTTCTTCAGGATAGATAGCATGTTATTGGTGTTTTGTAAGCATCAAGAGCTTGGGTTTTTTTCACTGTTTGGTGACCAGTTAATTAATTTTCTTTTCTGAATTTTTTATTGACTCTCATTGCCAAGGGTGGACATTCTCAATTTTTTTTAACACGAATTTTACCAATCTTTGAAGATTTTTATCTGCTTTTTCTGTTCTTAGTACTCCTCTTCCAATGCAATAGAAATATGAGTTGCATTCCTAATAAAATACTAAAAAGTTATTCTGATTTTTATACACTTCCTAGTAGCAAAACAAGAGATGCAAATAGTAAAATGCATTTTCTGTAGTCTGAATTCCATCTAAATGTCTGAGAAGTGTACAACTTGTCATAAAACAACTTTTTTCTCTCTGCTCTAGAGATTAATACAAACAGGAAAAGAATCAAGTCCTTAAAGATTTTCCTTCTGAAAATCATTCTGTATGTGCTTTAACACCAACTTTTCTTTTAGGAATAAATTTCATGAGTTATTGCCATCTTTTGTTATTGCAATCTTTTTTGAAGATGCAATTCCTTATGTCCATGTCATCCCTGCAAAAGAAAAACTAAGATAATGTGAGTAATATTGCTTTTTTTCCATGCATGTATAGAAGTAAGTTCACTTGTGTGGCAACGGAATGTTCCCAATTTAAGGGCAACATGCTAATTGCTGAAAAACTGTGAATATGCCCTATGGTCAGGTTAAATAATATCAGAATGGGTAATAATGGAAAAAGGGAAAATGTTCTTGAAGGCCATTTGTCATAGCTACAAGATGCCAGTTTGGACAGACAATAAGTGATTGTCATCCAGGAACTGGAGCTCTGGATAGTAAATCCTTACCTGTGTTACCCAAACCACTGAAAGGCCTCCATTCCTGCATGAATAAACTGTTAAAACACTTAAAACCCTCACTGCTATTCACTTAGTTTAGCATCCTTAGGAAGATGAAAAACAGATAGCAGATGAGTTTATATGTAAGTAGTTCTTTAGAAAACTACAGTGCTTCTTAGGATCATAAAATAAAGAAACAGAGAATATACATCACAATAATGTAATGGCTTTTCTTTTGCTAAGAGGTTTTCCTTCTGCACACATGGAGGACTTGTTCTGGAAAACTGTTGTAGGCCTACTGAGTTTTTTGTGATCTTGGAGCTCCAGTTCTGACAAGTCTAATCAGAAAAGGAAAGAGGGGTATAAAAAATACATTAATGCATAAAGCTGTAAGATGCATGGGAGACTTAGGGTTTTGCTGGAGCAGATTTTTGCATTTCATCTTCTATTTATCTTGCTGATCCTTCAGTAGAATAATCTTATTAATATCTAACCATTAATATGTCGAGTTGTTTTCAGGGCTCTAAAAGCCACTTGAGAATGGTACAGAGAAGTTGCTCTTAATTTGTTTCTGGGACAGAGAAACAAAGGAAAAAAAGACTTGTTTTACAACAGCATTCTTTTTTTTTTTTTTTGTGGTAATCACTTCAAGTAAGTGATTCCTGATAAAAAGATTTTTTTTTTTCAATTTTGTGAGTTAACACTATAATTGTTGTATCACATGATTAAATAAAATTTTTTTCACAAAAAATATTATCATATTCATAGTATTAACTCATTCCATTTCAGTCCATTTCTTCTCATTTCTCTGAAGTGGAATAATTTATTAGTTATCAATAATGTATGCTTATGTGTACTTACTCTGTTTAATTCCTCAGTGGTTTTGACTAATATTTCAGCTTTTTATGTTCTTACTGACAAGTGACTTTTATACTCCAATATATTTGTTCATTGTAGGAACAAACTTCTGTGGTGCCAGATCGAACTCTGAAGCTCTTATGGCCAAAGAGGTTTTATTGCAAATAATAAGCATTGAACTTTTAATGTTCATTGTATTTTTCACATGCTTTGTATTTACCATCAGTACTTATTCCCCACTTTATCATGGATTTTTTAATATCTAAAAGCATGAAGCAAAACATTTTATTTTACAGCAGTCTTAGGTTTGGGTGGATTTGGTCCAGTTTTGGTGTACCATGGGAAATATAGTAGTAACCATTCCCACCTTTTCTCAGGACATCCAAAGACAAAGAAACTTGTGACAAGTTGGTGTTTGGAATAAATATGGTGGTGATATAATTGTGCTGAGGAGATCATAATAAGGAACTGAACTGAATAAAGCCTAGCAGATATAACCTTCAGAAGCTCACATAATTTGATTTCCAGGAGCTCTTTTCCTTGCCAAGTGGCAATAGCATTGGTGTCTTCCTCCTAAGTAATGCAGAAATACGTATGTGGCTTTCATGTTTGTCTGGACCACTGACAAATGCCCAATAAATTTATGGCACAGAGGAGGCTTTAAAAGGGGTGTGCATTTGTGTCTGGGGCATAACAGATATGTATGTGACTTCCATGCTTTTTAGAAGTCCCAAAAAGTTGAGGCAAGCAATAGGAAACAAAGTATATATATCTTCTGCCTGCTCCAATTATACGGACTTAATGTACCTTCTGAAATTTTTGGGCCTAGTATGGTCAGCCAGACCTTGGGGGAAGAGTTATTCTCTTATCACGTTTAAGAGGAGAATCTAATTTCAATTTGAATGTTTACAACATTTTAGCGGACCGTTTGAACCCATCTCTAGTGTGAAAAGCACTTTTAGAAAAGTTGTACTGTGATAGTGATGGCCTCCAAAGCTGGTCTGAAGTTTGCAGATCTATGTTAAAAAAGGGATTTGAGACAAAACTGTCAGATGAAAAAAAGACACATCTCTTGTCTAACTGCTTTTTCCATTCCATCAGGACAATATTTTATTGAAATGCAGGACTTTCAATTCATATCACCAGAAATCTGCAACTACTTCCTGTTATGTTGCCTAGCTGATGCTGGATTATTATATATCTAGGTTAATAAAAGAATTCTTTCCTTTGAAGCAGGACTATCGTGAATAATTGGTCAAATCTGCTGTACAGAGATCCAGACAGTGCTTGTTGAAAATATTCTTATGTTGGCACCAAGAAATGTTTCTTGGGGAATGAAAACTCTGTGGCAGAAAGGATGGTTGTTTGTGTGCCAGATGGTGAGGAGTGTCTCCACAGCAAGAGTCTTCAACCAGATCATATTCCCAAAACTGTTTTTGACCAGAATTAAAACCTCTCTGGCCTGTGGTCCTGCATGTCCACTGCAGTACGTGCTTGCTTCATCACTCCTGACTACTTTAATGTGCATATAAAGCACCTGACTATCTTAAGGATGAGCAAAATGCTGTCCTATGTATCATACATCTGGATGAACAGTTTTTACTGAATTATCACAAGTGTCTTCTCTGGGTACAGTTCAGTCAATTCTGCACTAGGAACAGCTGGGAAATCTCTTTGTCTTTGTAAAAGTCACATAATTTGGGGATACATATTAGCAGCAGATAGACAAATAATCTACCTGTTCCATTAAATCAGATGTAGTCCTTTTATCTGCTGGCTTTTTTGCACAACCTTGTTATTGTTTTTGTTTCTTTTTGATTATCATTAGTTAGAATTTTAATACTGGAGGCTCTTCAGACTGATTATGCTGTGGACACCTTAGGATGTCTATCATCTCCTCAGGCAGCCTGGTGTATACCAGGGAGCCAAGAGGAAATACCTTGATTGTAAAGTTATCCAGATTATTTTCAAATAATTGCAAGAAAATAAAGCTGTGAACTGATATTCTCAAATGCAAAACAGTAGTCTTATTTTTATACTGACTTACAAAGTTACACTCTATTTCTTGTTGAAATGTTAATTTAGTGTTTGGTAATGTTTTGTTTTCCAGATAAACCCATTTCTCTTCAGTTAAATTTGTCTCATATGTTGGATTCTCACAGATTCTTTGAAAATGTAAATACCATGCACTCTTCAGACTCCTGTCACTAAGTTTAAAAAGCATTCAAATTCAAAAACATTTATGTAAATTGAACAGCTGATAAAAAAAAATCTATGAACCAATTTAGCTATCAATAGGTTTTTTAATCGACAATGATATGGGTTTAGATTTTTTGACTCAACTGTGAATCAGAGTTGGGATGGTATACTATATTTTTCCATACTATCTTTCCCAAATTTTCTTGGAGTCAGTGCTATAATGAATTTTTGTACTAATTCTGTCCCAGACTAGATGAACCAAATCAGACTGGAAAGCAGATTGTAGAATTTTTAATCTGAACTATGTGTCTGTTCTTGCTTTTTGGGATATAACTGTTTTTCGTTGTTTTCTGCAATGCTTTTGTTACAAAGACTCATATTGAAGCATCCTAACAATATCACAGAGCAGCAACCTTTCTGGCTCAGTTTTCTGGCTTAGACAACATTTAGTGTGACAATTACTAAAAGGCAATTTCCCAATAAGTAGCTGTGGAGAACAGATTGAACTCTTAAAATTAATAGAAGAATTATAAAATCTTAAAAGCAGGTATAACAGTAGGTATGTATACATTAATTGATATAAATTTGGTGCTTAGGTCTCTGAATCTTTTTATTATGAAACCAAGATTAGTGGAAAAGTTGTGTATAAGTCAACTAAGTCCCCACACTTAGCTATTCACCTTCATTTCCTCAGTTGCTGCTTATGTACAATTTAAAATCTTTTCCTCCAGTACAATGGACTATTTACTCTGGAGACAGACTAATTGGAGAGTCATTCATGCTAAGAATGTGTGGAGCTTTTGATAGAATGCTGGAGCAGAGCACTGACATGAAATGAATTGCTTAACCATAACACTTTTCACAGAATGACACAAATGTCATATGCAGTGAGAAACAATATCGACTAGAATGATGACACAATCAAGTCAGAATTTTTAAATAATATTTTGAAAACAAGAAAACTCCTTTGGTTTTAATAGAAATCCCTCAAGTCTCATTATAGCAAGGCTTATTTACTTTTACTCCAGAACCATCTCACTAGTTCTTTTGTATATGTGCACAGGCCAGTTCCTCATTATGGGGTATCTTTCATCTGGCAGAGATGTTTGAATCTTAAATGAGCATTTGTGGCACTATGAAATGAAATTTTCATGGCATTGGTCCTACAGTCTTCATTGTCGTTGCACAGGTAACATGGTAGCTCACATAATATGCTGCAAATATCTATGAATTAAGGACCAGCAAAGAAAAGCAATATAAAATGGCAGTCTTGTGGGGTTTTCTATATGTGTTAGATCTAGCCTTAGTAAAATCAAGGTTCAGGATTCACATCTTTATTTGCTGACTTTGATGTATATTTAACGTGAGACAAACTTAATACATGATCGCATAACAGTATATATGAGGGTGACAGATTTATATTAACAAGTACATAGATTGTATTGGTGGTTTGGGGTTTTTTTCTAAATTCAGGGGCTCAGAAAAAAAGCATGTGCTGTTATCTTTTTTTAAATTCTAAAGAGTTGAGAAAAATAGATGGAGGTACAAATAATAATAATAAATGATATAATATAATAATGCTTAAAGAAAGGTGAAAGCAAATAATAAGAGCACATTACAGTTTTTACTGTAGTAACACTCTGTCTCTTCACCCAAATAATGATAAATGTAAGTATCCAATGGTTTTGTGAAATAAAGGAATGTGCAGCAATAGGAATCGAGTGTTAGAATATGATGAAGTCAGAAGAGGGTTACCAAAAGTCACAGATTGTAGGTTCGTGGGAAAAGGGGCTTGAGGTAGGTTATGAGGAAAGCCAAAAATCAGAATGCTTTAGGGGTCTCACATGAAGGTCAGATGCACTGAGTGTGTAATAAGTGGGAGGCAATGCAGCAGCCATTATCTTCCCCCTGACAAGAGAGCAGCTCACTGACCTCGTATGTTGACAAATGGAGAGGAAAACTCTGCACTGAGATGTAAATTCCCCACGCAGGTCCCTCATGAATATCTTGTTTCCAGAATTCAAGCCAGTGACCTGGAAAACAAGGTTCCTCCCCAATCAAAATGACAGGCAGAGCTGGTTTCCTGTTAGGAAGACTACTAGATGTGTAAAAAAATTATGATTTCTGAGAAGAAAAAAATGAGATGTCACACAGAGCAAAATATTGCTTTCAAATGGTCCTCTGCATCTCCCTTGAATGGCAGCTGTTAAGAATTCAATTGTGTGTATGACACACTGCAATGCAGGATGGAAGTTCTGTTGGGGAGCAAAAGTGAATAGAAATTTTCAATTCAAATACTCATTTGAGAGTATTTGAATATCTGTCATTCTTTTTAGCCTAAAGGTTAATTCTTGAAAAGAATTTCCATTAGTAACACAAATTGTAACCTTGTCAAATCCTCTTATGTAATGCATCAATGCTGAAAGACATACTCTGCAAAACTGTACTATTAAATACATAACCTTGGTTCATTGCGAATTTATACTTTTAGCAGTTTCCTTGATTTGTCATTTATTTGTGTAAGATTTTATGATTTTGTCTATGTACTTGTGACAGCATGCAGAGAACATTTTGTAAATGTTACTATATTCTTTTTTTGCATATGTATGTTCTGTTGCCGTGCTCTCTTCATTTCATAGATAGTAATTAAGAAAATTGTATGATGCCATTGCCCTCACACAAGACAAGTGGCTGTCTAAGGAATTCTCTTCCATATGACACATCCCTTTTCTCATTCTGTGCATGTATGCCAATGTTATATCAGGACGTCCATTATTATATTTCTTCAGTCCTGATTTCTCATAGAGAGAAAAAGCAATTATGATTTTTCTTTATGGATGATTTAGCTCTTACTTCACCAATAGTCAGGATGCAGAATTATAAAGTATTTGGATAAATACAATAAAGTTTGATATAAAAGGGTGCCCAAATTAGCACCATAAACTATGGGTGTGGGGAATGTAGAATTTGTTAGAGATGGACAGCCTAAAGGTGCTGTGGTTCTCCAATCAGCAACTTAATTAACTTAAATAAATAAATAAATAAATAAATAAATAAAACTTCAGGAGTTAATTTTATAAATATTTTTTTTTTCTACTGTGGCTAGGTTTTTTCTGCTGTGAAAATTTCAGACAGATCCATTAGAGGTCTTGCAGAATTATGAAATAAGCTTCTTTTTATCATGGTAATAAAATCTATTTTCCATAAAATAGTTTTTTAAAACTTTTGGCCTTGTTTTATAGTGAATTTAAATAATTGTCTGCACTTCACTGTGTTCCTTTCCTTCATTCTGTTTAATTCTCAGTTGTACCATGCACTGATATAATCTTCATGCTGCTTTTGCTGCCTAGTACAATTTTTGTTAAGAGACAGCATGGTTTGAGTTTGCACACAGATCTTAGGCAGAATGAATATGTTAATAAGCTCCAACCTCAGGTTGCACACTCAAATTACTATCAATTGTGCATGCAATTTTTCCAGGCTATTTGTTCTGAAAATAAGGACTAAATTATGCATTCACTGCAATGCTGTGTATGAGTACAAAAGAGGAATTTGCTCAAATATTTCCAAAAAGGAATATTTGTGTGTGCAAATATCATTAAATTCAATTATTTTATGTACCCACTTTAGGAATTTGGAAACAGGAAAACAAAGTCTTATCATATTTAAGGTGGGAATTAAATGTTTGAAAGGCAGGCAACTGAGCCTGTGACTTACAGTGGATATATGTATTTCAGTTATGTGCCACCAGTCATTGGCAGGCCTTTTCAAATTGCTTAGTCTGGATAAAATCCTGAATAATGGAAAACAAATAGAAAAACATTGTTGTGAGCTGTTCTAGTTAGGGATATATTGTCAAGAAGCTGCATTGCTTACAGTTGCTGTTTATTTCCTTATTAAAGGCAGTTTTCAAACTCAGATTTGTTAGGACAATACACTTTGGTCACAAATCTAATATTGCCTGACACTGTAAAACGTTCAGATCTGTCCAAGTAGGACACATATGCAGGCAACATGTCTACTGTGCTGCTTTGGCTCTGCTCTTTCAAGACTTTTGTTTCCTTATTCACTTGTTTGAATGTGTCAGTTCATTTTTCTTGGAATAGCAGGTATGAAGTAAGACCAACTGATGTGACAAGCATATAGAGTGTACTTGGTAGAGTGTATTTTAAATAGTCTATGACTCACTCCTATTTTAAGTTTGTAATTTTATACTTTTTTAAACAATATAGTGCAAGCCCTGTGTGCTCTGTCTCATGTACTCCAAAGCATGCAATAGACACCATCAATACTCTTCTAAAACATTGAAAATTTCCAAGCTGCAAAGAGATCTCCCAAAGTAAACCACAATGAAAAGCAGCTGTAAGTGTGTGTGTGTGTGTGTGTGTGTGAGAATGTGTCAATCCCACACTTTCAGAGCAATGGGAAGCAAATGAGGGAGGTATTAGGATGCCCTTGCATGGAACAAACACAATTGTGGAAGAAAGAGGAATGTTGTGCTTGAAACCAAATGGATATGGATAACCTTAAAAGAGAAACAGAATTTTAGATCCCTTTGGAGTAAACATATTGAGCAAGTTAACTTCTAGAAACAGACAGCAGTTCCAGACACTTGCTGGACTGAAGAGATTTGAAGTCATAGAGTTGCAAATGAAAATAATTTTTAAATTAATGTGGAAAGTTTTCCATTGAAGATTTGTAATATTAAGCCATGGACTTCTTGTTGACCATCTGAGACTCCTCCAATACATTGGTTTCCCAAGCCCCAAATCTTTTCTCAAAAAGGGATGATTTCCCTGAGTAATTGTGGCAGCTGTGTCCCGAGATCTGTATTTCTAGTTCAAGCCAGGAGTACACAACTGCATGGTATCTTTGAAGTTCTGTGACAATGGTTCAGGGGCTAGTGAAATATGTCTAAACGTGGGATTTCCTCTCCTCAGTAAAAGGTACTGGTCAGAAATAGACAATAGATTATAACAAGGTCTAAAGTACAGGGTGCAAGTTTAGGAAGTTGAATTTCATATTGTGAAAATGTATAGTTGTGATAGCCTGAAGAAGGTGAGGCATTCAGTCATTACAATTTTTAAGTATGAAGTTGCAATCATAAAAAAATAAATTATTCTCTTTAATGTGGCAGTAAAAAAAAAAAAAGTGTTATATTTTGTAAGCAGTAAAATTGAATATCTGCAGTTAAAAACTACAGACACATTTGTTTAAGAGAGCTAGGGTCATTCTTTGTTCAAAGAAATGGGGAATTTTGGCCATACCCTGGTAAAGTCTTGTAAATGAGTTTGCATAGAGAGACAAGAGGGGTTGGAAACTTTCCATTTTGGCTGGGACATCCAGTTCCAATCTGAGGATGGGAAGTACGAGATCTTTACTGACACAGGCAAGAGACAGCATGGAGCTGTCTTTTAAGCAGTGTTATGTTTTCAAGAGGAGAAAAATAAAATATTTCTGCACCCTTAAATGTTCACAGTATTTTTCAAAAGATGTCTGACATTTATTTTAGGTGATAATTTGAAACCTAGAGGTGAAAGAAGTTGAATTGAACCTACAGTAGGTTACATGTCAATCGCCAGTTGACTTCTGCACAAAGCTGTTGATGATTAGTTCAATGAATTCTATGAAGGATAATATTTATTTGAAATCAGGAAGTGGGAGTGTGAAAGACTTATCTTTCAGTCTCTAGGCTTTGGACACTGGCTGCCTACAGTAAAGCACTCAGACTGAGATAAACATGAAGACACTTACCCAACAAGATTAGACTGATTTCTTTTCCTGGAAAGAAAACTATATTTAATCTCATTTATTACTGAAAAAAATATTTTCTCATCTTCATAATATGTAAGCATCCTGATTGGTGGAACACAACAATTAGTCTTCCTGACAGGCCAGACAAAAAAAGAATTTATTATAAGACTGTAAATAAAACTCTTGTTAATTATGTGCAACACAGTGTCCTTCCTCCCCAGTCATGGCTACTACATGCTAGGCTAAGTAAAAGGAAAAATGAATACACTGAAAATAGCTCTTTTAACATACTTCAATCAAAGTTAAGCTTATTTTTTTTAAGCATCAGATATACCAATTTCTACCTTTGTTTTCTATATCTTGCTCATTTAAAAGGGTTAAGGCAGCAAGCACTCACAGGCTGCTCTTAAATACAGGAATAAAGGGAGTTGTAGTGCTTGTGTTCCTGCATCCAGCTGTTGTGAAACACATATCCTTGGACATCCCTTCATATTCCTCCAAACACTTCACTGTGAAGTGTGAGAGTAAACAAATACATGTGATTTGAATAATACAGAGGCAACCACTTCAGGGGAAGTATTCAGTCTATATACAGCTATTCGTATTAAGATGCATTAATGTGGGTCTAGATAGAATGAGTTTTGTTTGACATATCTACAGTTTTTCTCCGGGGCTCTCACTGAGCTTTAGGACATGATGATGGCCAATCTAGCCACAATTTGATGAACAAGGGCCTCAGGGACAGAAAGAGTGATCTATATTGTATCATAGAATCATGGAATGGCTTAGGTTGGAAGATCATCTTATTCCAACCCTCCTCCTGTGGGCTTCCACTAGACCAGGTTCCATCCAGCCTGGTCTTGAACATTTCCAAGGATGGGGCATCCACAGCTTCTCTGTGACAGTGCCTCATCACCTTCACAGTAAAGAATTTCTTATGAATATCTAATCAAAACCTATTCTCTTTCAGAATGAAGTCATTCCCCCCCATTCTGTCACTGCATGTTCTTGTGTAAGGTTCCTCTCCACATGTCTTTCTTGTGTGTTTCCTTCAGGTACTGGAAGGCCAGAATTAGGTCACTCCTAACCCTTTCTTTCAGGCTGAACAATTCCAATTCTCCCAACCTTTCCTCACAGGAGATGTGCTCCATCCCTCTGATCATCTTGGTAGCCCCTGGACTGGCTGCAGCAGGTCCCTGTCCCTCCTGTGCAGGGACCCCAGCTCTGGTGCAGTGCTCCAGGGGGTCTCAGCAGAGCAGAGGGGCAGAATCCCCTCCCTGCCCTGCTGCCCACGGCGCTCTGGATGCAGCCCAGGACACGTTTGGCTCTCTGGGCTGTCAGTGCCATGGCTGGGGCATGTCCAGCCTCTCACCCACTGCACCCCCAAGCCCTTCTGGGCAGGGCTGGGCTGGGGCTGTTCATGCCCAGCCTGTGCTGGTAGTGGGCCTTGCCCCCATGGATATTCTGTCATTCAGGTGTGTCCACCACACTGCTCAGCCTGGTGTCGCTGCCAATTCGCTAAGAGTACAGTCAATCCTTCCATCTCTGTTATGGAAGATATTAATTAATTAATTAATCCCTGAGGGGCACCACTTGTCACTGATATCTGTCAGGACTCTGAGCCATTGACAACCCCCCTCTGGATGGGGCTGTATTTTCTTATCCATCCAACAGTCCACTCATTTAATAAAACTATTTTAGAGAGAAGGATGTTGTAGGGAACAGTGTCAAATATTTTACAGAGTCCAGATAACTGACACCTATAATCCTTCCCTCGATCACTGATGGAGTTGCTTGATCAGAGAATAAATAAAACGGTGTTGGTCAGGAAGGACTTCCCCTGGTGAAGCTGTGCTGGCTTTCTCAAACCATTTCCCTGCACTCCATGCTCTTTAGCCCAGCTTCTAGGAGGATATGTTCCATTTATACCCTTTTTAAAGATGGATACAACATCTTCCTTTTTCCAGTCACCTGTGACTTTCTTTGCCTTACTGCCATAACTTTTCAAATATCATAGAGAGTGGCTTGGCAAATATATCAGCCAGTTTGCTCAGGGCTCTGGGATGCATTTCACCACTTCCCAGAGGCTTATGTAAGAGCTGTGGGAAGAAAGGTTGTCATTGAAGACAGTGATAAAAAGTTTGGTGGGTTCCTCAGCCTTGTACTTATCTGCTGTTACCAGTTTGACAGCGTTATCAGAGGGGATTCATCTTCTTTGACCTTCTTTTTTTTGGTTTACATGCCTGTAGAAACCCTTCCTCTTATTCTTTGCACCCCTTTCCAGGTTCTGTTCCAGCTTTATCTTTGGCCTTCCTCAGCCTATTGCTACAGAATTGAACTTCATCTTTATAGCCTTACCAGGTCCCCTGTCCAAGTTTCAGCTGTCTGTGCATTTGCTCCTTCCCCTTTAGTTTGACAGAGAGTCTCCTGCTCAGCCATGCTGGTCTCTTGCCTTCCTTGCCCAGTTTCTTGTGCATAGAGGGTCAGCTCTTGCACTCTGTGGAAGATTTCCTTACAGATCTGCCAGTAATGTTCCACTGCCTTGTCCCTGAGGGCAGTCTCCCAGGGAATCCCACTGACTATCTCCCTGAAGACCTGGAATTATGCTTCTCTAAAGTTCAGAGTCCTGATTTTAGGCCTTACCTGACCCATAAGCTCAGCTCTGCAGGCTCCACCAGTGCATGATCACTGCAGCCCAGCATGCCTGCAAGCTGGACATGCTTGACTAGCTAACTTAAACCAATGGCCATCAGACCCACGTGATGCACAACTAGCAAAAGAAAGGAAACCTGTTTTAAAAACTTTGAAATTATGGAATATTTGTCTTATGAGCCTTCATTTTGAAGTTATCTATGACTTGTCAAAAAACCCAAAAGACTGTTGAAAAACAGTCTTATCTATTTAATGCATTAAATATTTATTGTAGCACATATACATCAATGTAGATGCAGCATTTCTGACGCATGCATATATTTGCCATAAAGTAGCAGCTAAAATGATTACAATGAGTGTTCCTGCTATACATTCCTCAGAGAAGATGGGAGCTTTACAGCTTTGTAAAAATACTTCTCAATGAAAGTACAGAAAAAAGATGCAAAATTTGTAAGTATGATTTTTTATTGACAATCTCGATGCAACTTCTCTTAGATTTGAAAAATAATGCAGAAAACCTCCACCATGGTGTACAGTATATCCAAGTAAGTCTGCTTTGGGACTGACATATAATGAAACCATTTCATCCCATCGACCTATGTTAGCCCAGGTGTTTAATTAACTGAACACAATACATTTCATTGTGGTGATGTACTTTAGTCTTCTACAAACATTCACTCAAATAATTCTGCTCTTTAAAAATATGTCCTTCAACATTAACTAAGGCCTTGTAAACTTCATACTAGTGACCAATTGTAACAGTAAACACGAAATAATACAAGAAAAAAGATACTTGCATACAGAATATTTATAGGACTATATTTTCATGGAACTGGGCTGACTAAAAGAAAAACACAAGACATCTGTTTCTCAGCAGTCTGAATGCATCAATCATACTGAAAAATAGGAATTTATCTTCCTCATAATTTTAATGCGAAATGTGATAAAATCTGCTGGGGTGTGTTTTTTCTTTCTTTTTAAAAAATATTTTTAATACTATACATATTTGACTATTGATTTGATTTTTACTTTGATTTTAAAAGCACAATTCTTCCATGCAAACCCATTAATTTTACATATTTATTTATTCTATTCTAGACATAAGCAAAACCTATGACAAGTTCAATAATGAATGACAGAGCACAAGGTTTCCTTCTTTGTTTGCTTCAGGTCAAGCAGACTGACCAAATTCCGATCCCAATATTAGGATAATCTTGGGGTTACTGTAATGATCCTCTAACAGCTTTTGTTTGGTGATATTAAATTTTTATTTAATACAAAACATAGCATATTATAACTCTTTCCAGGTCATATGGAAAAACCTCAAATTCATTTATTAGAATTTGATTCCAACTTGATTTTTTTCCACTAGACTAAAAATGTGACTTGTGACTAAATAAAACAGTCATTTATGCTGCTATATTTACATTTTTCTGCATTTGATACCTTACTATCTGCATTATCATATGTACCATTGTAGTAGTTCCCTGGTTAAGTTAAAACTAAGCGAAACTATGAAATATTAAAAAATGCTTTATTTGACTAGGAGTTGCTTCTTGCACTGAAAATCTCTAATCAAGTAAGAGGCTAAACAATGATGGAAAACCAAAATCTCTAAAATACCCTCACAGAAATATCCCTGATATTTGACTAAGTAGAGCAACTACTCAAAATTATTTGTGAGTTTTATTCTGTTTTATGTTTTTGAAAAAAACCCCAAAAACCTACAAAAATCCATCAGGATCCTCTCAGATTTTGAGAGTAAAGTAAATAGGATTGAATCTCTGCATGTTTGCGGTAGTTAATATGTAGAGAGAACACTTTTATAGAATTAGTTTGGCTCCTGTTCAGAATCTAGCAATATCCATAATAAATTTCTATTTAAATCTCTTTTAGAGATGAATAAATAGAGGATTAACATATTTTTCTGCTGTGTTCTTAGTATTTATCTTGACAGTTGACTTGTCTGCATAAACAAAAGGAAAAAACAAATCCTTATTTGGGTGAAAAAAATATTATTTTGAAATAAATAATGAAGACTTTAATTTTAAAAATAAATATAGCCACATTTTTATAGATGCTTTTGTAAAGCTTAGATGAAAATTCAGCTGAATGAAGAGGACTGATAACACTTTTTGTCTCATGCAAATTGTTTCATGAAGTTGGTTTGGAAACCTTTTGACTCTTCCAAAAAAACTTGAATGAAACCAAAAGTGCCTCAAATCCTCTGAATCCAGCTGAATTTTCATTTAATATTTATGACTTTACAAAATTGTTAGTGAATTCTGCAGTCTAGATGGAAATTGTCAGAAACATCGTTGAGCCACTACACACAAAAATCTTCCCTCTTTGCAGCAGAGAGATAGGCAAAATCTCCAAATTTCAGGGTTGAGCTGCACTCTGTGAAAGGAGCCTCATTAAGACACAGATTAATTTTTTTGCATTTGTGAAAATGGGGGAGGATGAAAATATGAAAGTATTTCTTAATGAACTGGCCCATTCTCAAAGTAGCTTAGATTCTACTTTGTTTCCCTTCTCACCATTCTCCACATGTTTTCTGATCTCATGCAGTCACCAAATTGGAGGAAAATAAGATATGTGTCATAGGTTTTTCCTTTCCTTGTAGTGTTAGTTTAGTTTTATTTCAGATTTCTGGGGGATATCCAATCTACTATAAAATTTGTATTTAGAATCAACCTTGTGTTAAGATAGGCTTAAGTTGTTTCATGAAAGTTGAAGATTGATACTCTCTCACATGAGGACAAGCTGAAATACTGATAGATTTATGAAATCTATAAATATAATTGATTTAATGTAATATGATTTTATAGAAAATTATGAGTTGTTGAATCACATTAAAAAGAGCTTTAATCCTCAAAATGGGTGTGCAGAAATACATAAATCAGACTTTTAAAATCTCTCATGATGGAAAACAATACTGAGATATTGGAAAATCACTACTTTTTTTTTCATTTCAATTTTTTTGTATATGGAAAATGTACTCATGTCTTCTATGAATATTATGCTTTAAAATTCTGCTTTAGAAATACAGTTTTCTATTTAATACCATACTCAAATTTTTAAGGAACTTCATTGTTTTGTGACAGGTGAAATGATAGTTCATTACAGAGAGTTTAGTACCCTTATGAATATTTATAAGCATACTTTTCACAACTGTACAGCAGACAGTTGTGATTTTCATATGCAGTGGAATATAAGGTTTTCTGGGTTTTTTGTCCTTTCCTGGATGTGATGCTGCAATTTTTTTTTTTTTTTTTTTTTTTTTTAATAATTTTTTTTACTTTAAATTCTGATAAAAATTACAATATATTCCTCTAGTGTTCTAGAGCCTGCCAAATACCACCCACAATTAGAAAAACACCAGGGTCTTAGCAGACCACCCTTCAGCCATCACAATGACACAATAATTGTGGAACTCATATTAGGCAAACTGCAATGGGAACAGGACACTCAGCCTTTGACAGAAGCTGGTGGGCTATTAAGGAGGTTACCAAGTAGCAGCATGCTGTTCTGACACTTTTCTTGCAGTCGATGAATACAGAGTGACTCCTCTGAGTGAGTGCCAAGGCATCATGATTAGCATAATTAGAGCATACCTTTGTGGCACAATTATATCTGTACGAAGTTGCAGCAAGAAAGGCTTGGTTGCAATTGGTGATATGCCTCATTATCTAAATACACAGCTTCTGATTTCAAAGGCTGTCAAATGAGATGGAGTAAAACTACACTTAACTTGCCCTGGTGTCGCCTGATAGAAACCTTAAATATCTTTTTCCTCCTCAGCTTAAAATTAAAGTTATGCTTTGTGCTACCTTTATGCTTTATATTAACAACTGAGCCAGATAAAACATTTTTCCTCTATAGAGTACTCCCAATTGTCAACTGCCTAAACAGTAACACATATAGGAAAATCACACTAATTTCTACACTGCTGTAGGTCTAACTAAAGGGGCAGACCCACTTCAGTACGTGACTCATTGTGCCTTTTCAAATGTGCTAATATAAGTGTGATACAACATAAGTATGATGTTAAAACCCAGGAGTCTCTAAAAGCTCTCTCCACAAAGTCTATTTAAAGAAAAGAAGCCTAGCCCATTGTATGGTAATAATATTTCTTGTCCTTATAATGAGAATCTTTAAGCATAGTTAGAAAACTTTTCTGCTGATATTATCTCACTTAACAGCTCCTATTCTTTATTATTCTCTTCTCTCTGGGTCTCTGTTGTCTTCTCCCCTGTGCCTGCAAGCCTCAGGCAAAAACATAACCAAGCCTGCTTTTACTAAGTGAACTTGTTCAGTTCATGATGTCATAAAGCAACTTAGTAGTCTGTGTCTGTAGAAGATTGGATCAGGCAGCATATACTCAGTTAACTGTGAAGGGTAAACCTGAGCAGAGTTAGATGGGCCATGGTGAGGGCTAGCTCCTTCTCAGCTCACTCCAAGTGCAATAGTGTGTGCAAGGTCAGTCTGTCCGCTGGTTCTGGTCAGTCTTTCCCTGACCAGCACAGGACCAGAACCTCTCAGTCATTTGGTCATTTGGAACTGAAGACTGGAAAAACTACGATCTCTTGGCCAAGAGCTTCCAGTTGTCACCACTGTTGATCTTTGTTGACATTTTCCACTAGACTCCATATTACTCTTAGCTCACATAATCATGTTGCTCTTTCTAATACTTGTGGGAATTATCACTTTCTTCCTTTACCAGCCCTTGGAACTTCTCCTTGTCTCTCCTGTATGCTGTACAGGGAACTTTTTATTAAATCTTTTTATTCTCTTTTCTTTCTTTGGCAAAGTAATTGCTTTTTTCTGTATATTGCACAGCAAAGTCACAGCAGATCTTCACATTGCTTTTGGATATTCTTGTGAACTGGCATTGGTAAAAGAAAAGGAAAAAAACAAAACAGAGATCTGCAATTTGGTATTAAAAGTTTGCCTCTTATAATTAAAAAAACAGTTTATGAAATTTCTTGCCTCTTTAAAAATTCTATTCTGTAACTATTTTTTGTACAAAGACATTCTTTATCAAAGGTCTGAAAATGAAATCACTCTTTTCATTAGGAGGATTTTTACATTTACATGAAAGGCATTTCTTCCACAAATCAGCTTTTTCTCTTATAAAACAAAAAAACCCCTCATCCAGATCAAAAGTCTGTTGACAAGCCGTTATTGATTTCTCAGTCAGAAATGTACTGTGATTTTTGGGTCAGTTATCCACATGCTGTATATTTCAGAGGTCATACCTCTTTCTGGTGAGCTTTTCCCTTTACATAAAAAAGCCAGAAAATACATGAAAATGAGTTCTGAGACTAAAGTCCTGGTTCTGTGATAAGCTTTTTGTGGTAGATGATATTATATGGCAAAGCCAAGTGCTGCAAATAACCCAGATTTATTATAGCCTCATATAATAGGGCATACTTCCTATGACTTTTTTCCCTGTCATTCTTTCTAAAGGCAAGGAAAGAAGAAGTGAGTGAAAATCACTTTTTTTTTGTTTTTACCACCCACACACATATTTATGATGACATTTTGGGCAAAGAAAAAAAACCTACTTTTCATTCATAAATCTAATAAAAAATAAATTCTGGATAAAAATATTAATTCTGGGTAGCCAGGATCTAAATATACTTGTGTAAGAAAAAGGAGGACAAGTCCATAAATTAAACCAATTCACATCATTTGAAGGAATGAAGGTCACTTAGGCTTGAAAAGTAAACTTTTTAAAGAATGTTTATGTAGAACACAGATAAATATTGAAAGTAAAACTAGAAAGTGTTTTTAAGTCTCTAATCTTCCTAAACAACTACTAAACTAAGTATAGGAGTCTTATCCTCTTCTCACTGAAAATTCCCAAAAGCTGTCATTGATTCAGTGACATCAAGTTTGAAACCTTAATCTGCCACTAGCAGCTAATTTAACTAAAATTGCAACACTGAAAATCTTCAGTTTTTCTCAATGTCTATGAATTTTTATGGAAGACTAAGCCTAATCCTAAACTACATTAAATAAACTGTTTTTCATTAAGGCTGGATACTGAAACATGGAGAGTAACTAGGAAGTACAAATACCACATTTAATAATGAACTTCATATTGTGTTCAGTTGAAGCTATGGTCGAGGGAAGGATGTAAACTATGCTGAAGGAAAATTTGAGTGATGCCTATTGCCTGTTTCCCAAAAGCTGTAACAGTACACCACTTACCTCTCCACAACCTGGCCTAAGGAAAGACAGAACTGAAGAGTTGTCTCATCTGTTGGTTTGTCTTGCCAAAAGGACTACTCAAATGCTCTCCTATTCCTCTTGCAAAACCCTGTGTATATCTAATTTCATAAGTTGCTTCTGTGCTTTAATTTTCAAATTTCCCATGTAGTCTGGAGTTTTCTAAGTCTTCCCACAATTGCAGTGAACTGAGCAGTTTGGCACATGACATCATGTGGCAGCCCAGGTGTTTCTCCATCTGTTTTTATTCCTGTGGCATGTGAAGATGACACAGTGCCTGCAATGAGACCAGTCTCTCACCTCCATTTTTGGGAGGCAAACTCTAGCCTGCAGCACTTTTTTAGAAACATGGTTTTGTACTGGCTCTGTGGCCACCACCTACCCCTTGTCCCTACAGAGCAAGGACCTACATGACAATTGGAGACCTGTACCTAAATTGACTTTGATTTTTCATAGGAAGATCTAAACAATTTCAGCTCAATTCATATATCTCAGCTCAGCACACACAGGATACTGAATGCCTATACCATCTGTAGATGTTCTGTAAAGCATACTTCATATTTAAAGAAAAGGAAATGCCATATTTTTGAGTGCTGTTATGCTAGTTTTCATTTTTATACAACAGCCACAGGAAGTGTTAAGCTCTGAGTGCTCATTTAATACTCTGCATAGTCATTATTACATGTAATGGCAAGGAAACACTTTGTTTTTTTCTAAGCACCTAAAAATATTTTGTAGGAAAATATGCCATTTTCTGAACTATAGTGTATGAACAGGAAAAATTTCTAAGCAAAATAATACAATTCACTAAGACATGGGATTTCTGATGTGAAGGAGGTCCAAAAATATCATTCATAATGAGAAATCATTCATAAATTGTGCCACTCCATTGTCAGAGTCAAGACAAAAGGAGGTGACAGAAGATTATGTAAATATAATATATATTTTATATAATATATTTTGTAAATATAATTTATACATTTCATAGGGATATGCTGATATTTCAGATTATGACTATGTTCTTCAAATAGGATGAAATTTAAATGTGTAGACAAAGAGGTAATCTAACACAGAACTGTTCACATTTCACATTATGTCTGAAGAGCCAGGATCATCCTTTCAGAGAAAAGGAAAGCAATGTGCAAAATGTAGTATTTTCTCTTTGAAGACATTGGACTTCCCATCTAACTGCAGCATCCCTTGAGGTTGTTGGTTATGCTGATACTCTTAGAAAAGTGATGCAAAAAATTAGTTCATTTGATTCAGCGTGATTTGATTAGTGCAATTGATTCAGTGTGAGATTTTCAAGTAAATTATATAGCTACAGAAGTAAAGCTTGTCATAGCCCTCATCTGTGAAGTTTATGTAACCATTTCTGCAAATAATTATTCATAACATCTCTATCTTCTGGCACTGGCTGTGATGCTGTATAAGTGGTGGAATGTAAAACTGCATTTGAAAATTCTCCCTGTCATTGGGAGAAGACACATGTTTTTGTTTCTTACACAAAGAGCCTTTTGAACTATACTGACATATATGTCATTCATGACATCAGACAGAAGCTAAACTTGGTATAAATACCCACACTTTTATATATTAACCTGTTTATCCTCACAAGTTTTATAACTCGTGTTATACTCTTTAAACAATTTTTAAGTGTTCGAGGTCCAAACTGTAGGTCACCTTGGTCAGAATACACTGTGCCTACATCTTTTGAGCAGCTTGTTAAAAGCATTATTGTAAAAACATGTCTTTTTCAGCAGTTTTTCATCCACTTGAGCAGACAACTGAAAAAAAGTACATCGTGTGCAAGACTCCTGTTTTTTTGTTGGTTGTTTTTTTCTTTTCATGGCTGGAGTGCATGAAATGCCTGATATACTGGGGAGTGATTTTGAAGTGGAGGACCTAGTGCTGTGCCACTACTTGCACTTGGAGACCAGCTGTGCCAGTTGCTGTATTGGAAAAAATGCCTGCTGTGAATCTAGTCGGCATGTGTTGCTTAATTTCCTGAATTATCATATTCCCCTAATCAGTTTCTGAGTTAAGGACCAAAATTGAGGATCCAGGTGAGCAGCAAGGATTTAATGTCTAGAATAAAATAGTCTATTTTGTCTTCCTCTTCTTTTTTCTTTTTTCTTTTCTTGTTTTGTTTTTTTGCAATCTGTGCACACATTTATTCTGTGTATCTTGTCTTAGCCACTGAACACTTATTTTGATTCCACTTCATCTAATTGACCTAAATGATATTTCACAAACTCAAGAGACTTAAGCAGAATTATAAGAATCAGATGAGGATGTATCTACCATGGATCAACAAAATAAATAAATTTGTCAGACCTAGTAAGTGAAGACAATTGAATTGTTCAATATGAACCAAATATTTACTACATTTCTCAGTATATGTATTTTCATTCAATTGGTCATGTGGTGAATTTTTTCATATATGTATCTGCTTACATACCAATGCTTTGAAAAATACAGCTTGATTTGGCACTATTAAATAAGGTTCAGAATGTCTTGACCACAGTATCAAGGTTGGACCTGTAAACTTTTACTTGTTTTATATACTCCATAAAATGCAAAACATTTATGTTGTAAAATTTTTCATAAAATCACATGAATCTATCCTTGCCTACATGATTCCATTTGCTAGAATAACAGCAGAAGGGAGAGATTTCAATACTATAATCAGACTGTTCTTCTGCTTAAGTAAGACATGTAAGAAAATAATTTTATGAAAAAATGATACTGTGACCTGATGTCTGTAACTGAAATCCTCATTGATTATTGGCTATGAACATCTCATAAGACATAATGCAAGTTCACAAATCAAAGAAAGAATAAGTCCATTAAATGGCTTTTGGATGATTGCATTTTTTTAATGATAGATGAATTGTGAATTTGGATGGAAATGAATGCTTGATAATTTAATTGCTACAGTTTGGATAGTAACATATGATAAACTGCTACTTCTTTGTGGCTGCACAAATTTCTTAAAAGTACTTCTGGTGATACGCTGCGACAACATACTGAAAATAATTTGAATGGGTTCTGATGTTTTCTCAAATCTTCTTTCAGAGGAAATTTTGCTGTTAAAAGAAAGTTCTTATTTAAAGGATAACATCTGCTGCCTGTCAGCTTTAAGTGACTGTTTAAATGCTTATTTGTGGTTGCTAGAACAAGCTTAACTATGAAGCTGAGGTACATCACACGTACACTTGGTCTACAGCCTATTTTCTCCATGCCCTGGCTTTCCCTGGTCTTGGATTATTTGTCCAGTTTTAACCAGCCAGTGTAGCTGCAACGTGCCAGGCCTGTGAAGGCTTGTCTCCTGCAGTTTTTACTGTGCACAGAAATAAAGATGAAACAAAACCCTTTCTCAAGTTCTGAAGAGGACAAATCAGCAGCAGCTTAGGTTGCTCTTGTGTTCATTTTCTGCTTTCAGGGTTCTGTGAAAGAAAAGGACAGGGCTGAGGTGGTAACACCTCTACAGGCTCTGTTGTGGAGTGGTAAACATTACCAAGACAGATTCTATTAATTCCCACTGGTAAGCTGATTTCTGCAGTAATGCCAGTGATGACCTTCCCTCTTTCACTTTTAAGTGGTATTAGAAGCCAGGCTTCTAAAAACTAGAGATCATGCCTTGTAAGACAGGCTTGAGTTACTACCATTTGGGCTCATTCTTGTAGGCAAAAATAAAATAATTCCACGCAGGAGGGTTAGAAATGGAATTCTTAAAAGAATCTTGATAAAACCACATGTTGAGAGATCCTCTTTTCCTCATGAAATATAATTTGCATGTTATATTTGAAAATTTACTGTTCCAAATATTTAATATTTTTTTCTATCACATAAAGACAATTTGGGCCTCTGCAGCTTCTCTGGGATACCTGTTCCAGTGCTTGTCCAGCCCAGAAGTTAAAACATGTCTCTTGATGTTTACAGGGAGCCCCTGTGTTTCAGTTTATGGACAGTGTCCCTTGTCTGATTAGAGCACATTGCTGGAAAGACACTCTTTGTACTGTTTCTTTGAGTACTTACACACAATGGCAAGACCTTCCTGAAGCTCTTGTTCTTTAGGCTGAGCAGTCCTAGACCTCTCAGTCTTTCCTCCTGTAGGAGATACTCTAACCCTTTTATCATCTTTGTGGTCATTTCTGTGACTCTTTCCAGCAGCTCCATCTCTCTCTTACACTGAGGAGATCAGGACAGGACACAGTATTCCAGATGTGGGCTCTCCAGCTTTGAGTAGGGAAAAAGGACCACCTTCCTCAATCTGCTGACAATACTCTGCTTAGTCCAGCTCAGCTATTGGCCTTCTATGCAGCAAAGGTACATTGCTTGCTCATGTTCACCTTGGTGTGTACCAGGAATTCCATGTCATTTTCTGCCCAGCTGCTTTCCAGCTGGGTGCCCCCCACCATTCCCTGGTGACTGGGTGTGTTCTTCTCTTGGTGCAGGACTTTGCACTTCTCCTCATTAAGCCACATGGGGTTTCTAGCAGCCCATTTCTTCCCCTGCTAAGGTCCCTCTGCTTGGAAGCACAAATCTCTGAAGCATAAGCTGCTCCTTTCCAGTTTGTGTCATCTGTAGATTTATTCACGATATACTTTGTTCCCTCATGCAGATCCTTAATGAAGATATTAAACAGGACTGAACCAGTATCAAATCCTGGAGTACTGGACCTTCAGGTGGACTTTGAGACACTGATCATGAGTCTCTGGGCCCAGACATACAATTAGTTTTCAACCTACTCCCTCTTGGCTTACAATAACAGCTTCTCTATGAGGATCTTATGTGAGACAGTGTCAAAAAACCTCTCAGCAGTCTACTGCTTTTCTGTATTCACAAAGGCTGTTTCTTTATCATAGAGGTTTGTCAATTGATCAAGTATGACATATTGGTCAAGTATGAGCCATGCTGACTACTCCTGAAAATTTTCTTGTGCTTTGTGTTACTGGAATTAGTTTCCAGGATTTTAGAGGAGCTTCTGCTTCTAGGATTTGCTCAAAAGGACTGGTTTAAAAAATTAATCTATTGCTGCTTCTAATTGGATATTATTACACTTATTAGACTGGATAACCTCCATAGACCACATCCAATCCAACTGCACAGAGGTAGCTGGCAGGACCACACTAAGGAGTATTGCCACGCATTCACTCATGACATTGCATAACCTTATGATAAGTGGATTTATGCATTTCAGATTGCAAACCAGAATGCATACCTACTTTTTGTAATGTTGTAGGCCACTGGGTCTGGAGGCTCTTCCCTTTTTTGGACGTAGTGTAGACCTCCACTAAGTTAAGTAGATGTTATTCCCTTTTCCCTGTCCAGTGGACAATTGGAAGATGACTTCAGTGTGGGTGATGACTTACTCCTTTCTTTAATGCTGTATCTTGTGTTGTCCTTTGGATTTAGAACAGTTTCATATAGTCTTCATTTTTTCCCCTTTATAAAGATCAAACCAAGTCCTGTGAACCTACTGCAGACTCTTCAACATAACTGAAATCTCTTTCCATGCAATATGGTGACCAATGCCTCATATTTCAGCATGACATTTATGATAAAATGCCATCAAGAAAGCTCATGATATTCTGCCCCAGCATAAATATTGCCACTGATTCTTAAGTAATACAACCCCCATGCCACACATACTGTGGTTCACAATACAGCCTAAGTTCCAGTGTCATCTGCAATTCCCCATGTCTTCTTTAGGCATCATATTTCAACCAAATATGTCTAGCTTCCCTCCTTCTTCCCCATGTGGGACTTGGTTCAAGAACTTGACACAGCATCCTTATTCTCCATACTTTTGTAAATTGAGGCAACTCTTGAGAAAAGTAGGGCAGGGCTACTAAAATACATGTCCACTAATGAGCATATAGTCAGTGTGAGAAATAAACCTCGGTAGAATAATTCTTTGGGGTCTGCTCAATGTCTTTTTGAGTCAGTCACCTATTCTATAGAAGCTTTTTTATAACACGAGTGATTAAACCAGATTAAATTATCTTCTTCCTATTTATAGTCACAGTTTCATATGATCTTTTCCAATGGCTCCCATACATTCTTCTTTTTTGAAAGAAGTTTGCTATCTTCATTTGCCAAAATCTATTTTAAATTAAGGAAAAAAAGAGATTTCGTGGGAACTATTTCCATTTTTGCTAATTTAAATAACTGCTGATGATTTTGAACACATTCATATTTCATGTTGTTTAAAGTATTAGAACAGCAGATTACTATGATTATCAGTGTTATTTGGTTGTATTATGGCTGAATACAAATCAAAACTTAACAAAATTTAAAATTTGCTTAGTTTTCTAAGGTAGATTTTAAGAATAGATTTCCACTCTACAAGATAATTTAACTGTTAGTGCTGTTGGGCTAAAACTGGCCTGAGTGTTAATCCATTAAAAGATAGGTTTAACCTGCTTTGGCAAATCTTCCATGGCCTGTCAATATGATAAAATATGATGAGGTAATATTACTAAGCTTTTAATCAGAAAAAAGTGGAGGTTTCTTTTGTGCAATTTATAATAATTTCAAGGCCTAAGATAGAAATAGAAACCTTCTTATATTATAGTGCTTCATATTTCCATTGAAATCAGCTCACTTTTTCTGTGTTTGCCATGAATATCCTTGACATCTTGGTTTAATTATGAGAGATGTTTTTGTTTAAATCATTGTGTTACCCTCTTAGCCCAACTTGTTCTGTACTATCTCCTTTTCCTGTATGATCCAGAAATGAAGTCAAAATGCCAAGGTGTAAAATCTTCACAATTTCCATGGCAACAGAGATATGATTTAGTGAACATAGGATTTTATTTTCTAGAGAAAATCAGGTAAATAAGAAAAAAAACCCCACCCATCCTTATTCAAATAGTATTTTATTTTAAGGTATTTAATTTGATATGAGGCTTTAAATTACATCATTACAGTATGAGAGCTTGTTGGACACAGCAAAATAACAACTTGTTTCTTCAGAAAGAAGAAAGACAAATTTTCCCTGGGAAACTATCATAGTGGAAAAAAAAAAAAGGGTCAGTGATTTAGCAACTGATATTTCTTTGTGAGTTTTCACTGAATTTCTGCCTTTGCCAGAAGATAAGGAGGATATGGTGGAAGATGTGCACTCTCCAGGAAAACATTTAAAATTGTGGTTTTACAAAAATAGGAATGATGTCATTTTCAAAACGATCATTTTTGTGTCTAGCCTTTTGATAACTCATAAAAACTATGCCACAGTAAATCCTACCTGTAGGTCTAATTCTCCAAAAATGTGGAAACTGAAGCTAAAATATGTTTAGCATCATGGACTAGAGTTTGCCCAATATCTTGCAGTGAGAGGAAAAAAACACATGGGCCCCACAGTTCAATAAACTAAAAGTATTATTGACCAATAGGATGGGAAGTGAATTCCAAATATGAGGCTATTTTCAGCTAATTAAAGGTCCCATGGCACTATATGCAAGAGTAGGAACATCTGCTACTGTGTGCTAGTCAAATTACAGGTTCAGTAATTACTTTCTGCCTAATTGAGCTCCTGATTAATTTTAGCTGGATTTAAGTATTTGTCATGCCTTTCTGTATTTTGTTGCTGCTGTCAGTATGGTGGAGTGAACCACTGGTGAGAGAAAGTTTTGTCAGCCTTGGCTTGTGCTCTATATTCTGAACATGAACAATACCTCAGGGCAGCACATGGGGATTATGAAAGTCAGTTTGTGTTGGATTTGTAAGCAGCAGACAAAACACAGCCTTAAATGCTTTACTTGACTGAGGGCTCTGTATTACATAAGGCTATCAGCAGTTTTCCTGAAGAAAAATTAGTATTCTATTGAATAAAACTCTTGTGTCCCACCAATCCATCCCCCAATTTATGAAGAATCTATTATATTAATTATTTTAAATGTTATGATGTATAGATTCAGCCATTGTATTTGCTTTAAAAAAAACATAAATGTATATTCTATATGACTGCATATCATATGGGATATATGGAATTTATATATTCTCATAATTAACTGAAAATTAATTTTACAGGATGGAATAATCCAAATATATAATGGGAAAATTACAGGAATATTTACTAGACTTTCTGCCAAAACACAGAAATAATTCAGGTTCATATTAGGATTTTGTTTCTCCAGTCGCTTAGTTGTACTGACATTGTATGAGTAGTGAACTGTGAAAAGGATGGTGAATTTTATAATAGATACCAGTATGCGCATATATTTGTACATAAATATGAAAAAATTTTAGAAGGAAACAAATGAAGTTTCTATGTGGTGTGGTAATCACATATGGGATTATGTGAGAAAAGTGGCAGACTGACAGAATGCAAGTCATTTGGTGTGATCGCTGTTCTCTTGATACTATCTTTAAGGGGACTTCTGTTTCACTAAACTAAGTGAGAATCAGGTTTCACCAACTGTGCCTGACAATGGATTGTGGCTAAGTCTGACAAGGCCCCTGGGAAAGAGTGCTGCCCTCTGTCACCATATGGCCTGGAAAGGGTTTCATACCTGTTACAATATCCTGAGGAGAGGGATCATCGCTAAATCTATGCAGGCTCATTCCTAATCCCATGAACCTAATGATCTGTGAAGGATATCTTAAAGATGCTTTCTGTGAATGAGCATATTATTCAGACTGTCAGATGTAGGTTTTTTCTCTTGCATTAGTTTTCATTGCACAATGATTACACTCCTCCACTGGGAATACATTATCAAAAACATTGAAAGAATTGCTCAGTCTCTCATGTTATTTATGAGTAACAGTTGAATGTAAATTTAACAAACTTACTGGTATTTTAGGGCAAGATACTTATCACCCAATAGATATGCTATTTCCTAAACTGAAATAATTCCCATGATAAAAATATTTTTTTCTCATTTCTAATAAATACTTTCAAGTTTGCACATAGTACAGAATGATGTTCAACTGCATTTTTCAACCAGAATTTTTCTGCTTGTGGCATGTGCATTTGGATCTCTCTTGAAGGTCCAAATAACCTTCTTAAGTCCCATATCATTGTGGAGTGTTGAACTTCATGGAAATATAAGTTTTCAAGATATTTTCTCCCCTATAACTTTAATATAGGAAAAAATTTACAATTCTGCTTATACATCAGTAGAAAAAAGTACTTTCCTTCCCCACCCCTATATTTAGAATAATCTAAACTGTTATTCAATAAATTATTAGGTTAATGTATATCTGGTTTTATTTGCAGATAACATAATTAAAAGAAATAAAACAGCGTTGAAGAAGTTTCAGATGTGAATTTATGAAGAATTCAGAGAGATGTTAAACTTCCCTCCCACACCCATTATCCTGATATAGTGCCTTTTCTTGTGCCCAGGGAATACATCCACATGGATGTTCCACACCCATATTCACCTTCACCATTACCCACTTGATATATGAAGAACCTGAAATATCTGAAAATCTTCTCCTTACAACAAGTATTTGTATAAAAAGATTTAGGAATATTACATTTAGGTACATAGTCTGGAAATGAAAATAAAATCCCAGTTATTATCTTGCAAGAAGATATTTTACCTTCTCTTTCTTCTTGCCTAATGGGCACATTTCAGTGTAAGATGTCTTTTGCTATACAAAGATGTTCAAAGAAAGATTATTTCCTATGGAGAGGCTGGGATTAGCAGAAAAAGAAATTTCTTAATTAGCTATTAATTCTTGGTGTGGTTATTTTAATACTTTAAAATCTGTCTTGAGACACTGTCTGGACTGGGGAGAGTGATGTTTTAATATCAGATCATGGCACTGGAACTGGAGAAGAAGGAACATTTTGTACGCTTCTAACACTTGGAAATAAATATGCTTAAGAGTAAGATTGCAATGGCACTGATTAGAAAAATTTACCTTTTTTTTTTTAAACTGTAAAAGTTAACATTGGGTTTCATGACAGAGTGAAGAGGGTGAGACTTGAGTAAAAAAGTAACTTGGAAAAGTACTGATTGCAATGATCACAGGCCAAGAAATATTTTGTTGAATACCAATCAATATAGCAAAGGCAAAATCTAATTATTAAGTAATAGTGCTTTTTTGACACTTCTGTGACAGACGTGCTGATATGCTCTTTATGGCAACTCAGGAACGGGGGTTCTTGGGAAAAGAGAGCTGAAGAACCTCAATTTAAGTGAATGAGGAAGGAAATTAAATTCCTTGAATTACCTTGCCCTTCAAACAACATTCCATGTGTGTGACTCTTCCCCTTACTTTCACTTTAGGATAGCTGGGAGAGTGTCAGAAGGAACAGAAGACATAAAAGCCTGGTGATCTCTTTAAATCAAGTTCCAGAGGATTAGATTTGATGGGAGACAAGAAGTCCTCCATGGACAGGTCTTTAGAGCAGTTCCTTCTGTTTAAACTCCTGGGTCACTTAACTTATGTTGCTTCCTGTAGCTCACTAGGAGATGCATTTTTTCCCTCTCCAACTCAATGAAAGCACCGAAATTGTTGTGGATATAAAAATTATTCTGAGCTGAAACAAAGTAAATATAACCATCTTTGAAATGCTTATTCGATAACAGAGAGCTCAGTACAAAAAAAGCCCTTTCAGGAGTCTAATATTCTTTTATTATTAATCTTACAAAGCCTTTGGTTCATACCAAAAGAAGGAGACAATCACAGTTCCAGCATAAAATTGTTCACCCTCCTATATGTATTCTGGTGCATCACCCATTCCTTGAATGTGTCCAACTAAGTGGTCCAAAAGCTGAGGGCTCTGCCTCTTTGCTCAGTCACCTGCGCAGTGCCTGGATCTCCCTGGCCATCAAAATCAAGTTTGCCCAACAACCTTTGCTGTGTGCAGTTATCATATATTATGTGAGTCACTTCAGAGAAAGTCCTTCTGTGTTTTTATCCTGGTTTGAAGGACAGGTGTCTGCCAATAAGGGCAGAAGCTTCTCTTTGAAACAGAGAATGTAAATCCCCCTGCCTCCAAATTATTTTAATTCTGAAATTAAGGGGCTCTCATGCAAAGATATGGGAATTAGGAATAACAGGTCTTTACTAGGAAAATAAAATCAGAAATACAGTATTACAAAGAACAGTCCCAAAAACACTGACAAAGTCAGAATACAACCTGACACCTTGTCATTCAGGGTGCTGGCAGCAGTCCCATTAAATGGTGGCCTCATCCTCCTGCAGTGGCAGATGTGGTTCAGCTGGAGCAGTGCTCCTGTAGAAGGTGCAGTTTGCCTCTGAAGGTCCAAGTATAATGTGGAAAGGTCTGGCTTTCCTCTGGAATCCAGTGGAAAGAAGGCTACATTGATGTTCTAAATCTCAGTTTTTATCTAGGTAAGAAAGGCTGGATTCCTCCCCCTGGCTGGAGCATCTCCCATGGGATGATGTAATTCTATCAGTCATGCACTGGGACTCAATGGGCCAGCAGCAGATGACATCTTCCTGGAGGGAGGATGGGTTGTGGAAAAGATAAAGATGATTGCCCCACCTTAAAGATGGCCCATTAGCAGATAATATGTGCCACGGGGATAAGGGTCACTGCCCCACCCAGCTTCAACAGATGGTGACAGAATGCACATTTCAGCCACATCCTGAATTGCAACCTAAGAAGTTGTGAATCAGGGTGTGCTCAGCCAGGAGGCAGAAGGTTATGGGATGCCCACTGTCACTCCTGACAGTACACTGGTGAAAGTTTCAGACATAAATCTTTCCTCAAGACATCCAGGGTAGGATCAAACATGCAACCAAACAGACAAAAAAACCCCAAACAACCCAGAACAATATGACTAAAAGGATATGAGTGATTAAAATGAGACATTTCTAATCTTGATTTGTACTAGTTCACACATTTCTTTAGAATTTGAAAGAAAAAGATTAGCAGCCCAGCAGGTGTTTCTGGAGGCCAAAAAAATGTCTTCATTAGAATCCCTCACCTTCTTGTTTATAATGCTCCACCTGAATCTGAATGACCTTTGAGAAGTGACTGGCAGAAAAAGGACGTGTGACTGCATAGAAAAAAAGAGCCCATAAAAAAAAAAAAGGAAAAATTGCTTTCAGAATGCCAGGAGATTCCCTTCTCAAGTGGACAGAAGGCCCAATATGCTGAGTGGATCCATTTCTTAGGGAAGTGTCCTGACTCTCTGGGGCCTGGGTTAAAGATGTGAAGAGAAACCTTCTCACCATGGTTCAATCCTCAGATTATTGTAATTTTTTTATCAGGTAGGCAGTGATGAAGTTGTAACCAGAAATCCAAGAGCAATCTGAGAGAGGTTTCAGGGGCTTGGTACCACTGGTTAAAGGAGCGTAGTGTTCTGAGCCTGGTGTCACTGGCAGAATTTTAGGTTCTTTCATCATGACTCAGCTTTCTTGTCACAAGCCTGCTGGCAACAGACAAGATACACCAGTTTCAAAGGGGGAAAGGGATTTTTGATCCAGGCTCATTTATTTGAAGGAGGAAAGGGATCACTTCAGACTCACTAGTGATAACCTGGAGGTATTTAAAAGATGTGTAGATGTGAAGACATAGTTTAGCGTGGACTTGGCTGTGCTAGGCTGTTAGATTTGATCTTGGAACTCTATTCCAAAGAGGTGATTCTATGATCCTTCTATATATCCACAATACAAACTGGAAAGTAATATCTTTGTGCATGATTTTTTCATGCTTATGTCTGTGTGGATACATGTGCAAAGATTGCAAGAGTGTACAGGCATTCACTTACATGTTCAAAATACCTTTCAAATATTATCTATCATGATTTTTAAGACTGTCTCCACACTAAACATAATCTTTAGTACTGCTTATATTCCTAGCAGCTGAAGTAACTTGGCTAATTTTACACACATAATATTTTCCAGTAGAAGCTGAATCTTTTAATATTTACAAGGTTCCATTGGGAAAAGCCATTTGTCAATTTTGGCTCTGAAAAAGTATTTTCAAATACTGGATTTTTGAAGCCTGTTTTCAAGACCTAGTAAACGTGAGCTACTTTAATTAGAGAATACTATGACTATGTAACTCTCCATGGGGTTTAAAATAAAACAGTAGTAGAACAAAGCCATGGGTTCATACCACCAAAAGGAATCCAGAGAACAGAGAAATGTTCACAAAGAAATGTGCACAAAGTTAAAGTCACTATAAGAGGACTACAAAGACAAAAGCCAGAGGAAAGATATTAAAAGGGTTTCTTTTTCCCCCTGAGAAATGTATTTTCTTGCTTTCTATGCTCAAGAAATCTTTGTCACAACCTTTTTTTTTACTATCTTTTAAGAAAATGAGTGTGTACTTCACAAGAATAATGGGTTTAAAATTATTAAGTAGCTGGTAACCTCCCAAATAACTTGATTGATTCACAACACCCTGCACAGGCTTTCAAGTCTGATTTTGGATAAGAAGTAAAGCTGGGTTTCCTGCAATTATCTAATTATCATAAAATTGATAAAACTTTAAAACTCTCTTCAGTAGTTTTTTGTAAGTGTATTAGACCTTCCATAAATAACTTTTTTGCTTTGAAGTTTGGCTATAAAGTTGAGCTTAAGTCTTCCAAAAGCATGGGAGGATAATTTACAAGTGACTTTCATTTGCAATGTACACAATGCCATACATAGAGCTTAACTTTCACTACTGTGTAAGTCTGAATGTTCTGGATTTCCACTCATAAGGGAGGAGATTTTACAAAGATTGTGCTTTTGTGCATCAATGTATAGACGGTTATTACTGAATTTTGGATTCTGCTTTTCTTGTTTTCTAAATAATATTTTTTGTGATTTTCCTCCTGTTTTTTCCGCTCTCCTTCATTTCTGAAGATGCACTGCCTGAAGAATAATGTCAGTGTATTAAGGCCTTTTTCTATTAACTTTCTTGAGAATTTCTAAAAATCTTACTTTCTGTAAATTTGTTATTTTGCTACAATATTTCTTGTATACTCAAAAGTCTTTCTGAGATTCAACTGAAAAAAATAATTCCTGCTTATGTTGGTGTAGAGCTCCACAAGTATCAACAACTAATCATTTATTCAGTCTATCCTGTTTACACTATTCCAAGAACACTGAGAAATATATTTTAATTTTTAAAAAGAAATTTATCTTGAAATGTTGTCAAAAAAGGTTCCTGAGCAGTGATAGAGGTGCCTGCTAATGGACATACTGTCCAAGGGAAAAATGTGCAGAACTCATAGGAAAAAATATGCTTTTTGGCCGACAGGTCAGCCCCTGTGTCACTATGAAGTGGTCTCATGATGTGCTGCTACTTTTCAGATAACATTTTCTTTTGGTATTTTCTATTGATACAGTCTGTTGATCACTAAATATTTATTGTATGTCCAGGTAAAATATATTTTCATTGCATTTGATTTACATTAATATAATGGAAGTAATATTTTGGGCTATTCATGGGCCAAAATATATTATGCATATGTTTATATTGTATTCTGAAGTGAAAGAGGTATATTTAGATAAGTCTCCAGGGGACTTTTTAAATTAAACATAGTTGCAGACAGCTTACATATGAGTGACCAAAATCTGCCTTAAGCAAAATTCTTCACTCTGGGATAAATTAGACATGCTTTTTATTGCCATTGTCTGAGTCAGGAGCCTGGGAATAGCAATGAGCACCTTACAGGGCCCTGAAAATGGACAGATTAATGTGCCACCATTTCCACAGGGAAAAAAATACAAAAGATGCAAAATGTAACTTGAAACAAATACTTTAGTTTAAAATCCACAAATTGGATGTAGTTTTACTGCTTTTCTACTGGAATTGCTATGGATCTGTGAAAAAATCTCTCAGAGTCTTTTAAAATTCCAAATATGGATTTTGCATGCTGCTGATTACCTGTGTACAGGCTGACTGCCTTCCTATAAGTTTTTGGAAGGGGTTGGTGAAACAAAAGACAATTTGTTGGTTTAACGCTGTTACCCCATTACTGTACCACAGCAGTGATACTGTTTAACAATAAAAAATTACTTTTAACTAACAGCCACAACAGTCAGTGTATGTAGTTTGCAATATTCAAAATTTCCAAGGTAGTATCAGAAGTTTCTTGTGCTTCAACAAGCATACTTTTTTCACACCCTTAATTTTATAGAAATTCTGAGAGTAAATTTTCTGATATGGAGGAAAAAAAGCACAGAAGAAAGTGCTTTTTAGAAATATCCTGAGTTAATTGAAACACTGTCTGAAAAAACCTCATTCTCTTATCAGATACCTTTGAGAGCTCGTAAAACACAACCAACATTGGAAGAACTGCAAAAAGAAACTCTCTAGATTAACAGAAGAGAAGAATGGAACTATCAACTTAGCTTGTGTGTCTTGAAAAATCCTGGGAAAAATGAACTAGCTGTTAACAACTATAGAATAATCAAGCCACAGTTACGATATACCCTTATGTGAGAACTTTGCATTCACAGAGCACCATCAAATGTCAAGGAAATCTTAGCCTGGATGTAACTTCTGGAGTGCAAGTTAATGTGCCTTGAAAGTATTGACTGGTGGTTACAGAAATGGCTTTCATGGAGTTATATCCTGTGCACAGCATATGTGCACTCTGAGCTGTCATCTCCCTCAAGGACAGAGGGGCCCTGCAGAGAGACATTGACAGATCAAAGAGATGGACAATCACCAACTGCACGAGGTTTAGCAAGAGCAAGTGGCAGATTGTGCTCTGGGATGGGACAATGCTGGTTTAGTGTACAGACTGGGGAATGAGAGGCTGGAGAGCTGTGCCATGGAAAGGGCCCTGGGCTCTGGTCCATGGCAAGTTGAGCATGAGCCAGCAGTGCCCTGGCAGCCAGGAGGGCCAAGAGTGTCCTGGGGGCATCAGGGACAGCATCAGCAGCCAGGCAAGGGAGGGGATTGTCCTGCTGTGCTCTGAGCTGGGGCAGCCTCACCTCCAGTGCTGGAGGCAGTTTGGGTGACACAGGAGCAACTAGTGTCCGAAGGATGGCAACAAGGATTGTGAAGGGGAAAACATATGAGGAGCAGCTGAGAGCATTTGGTTCTGTTCAGTCTGGGATAGAGGACTGAGGAGAGACTTCATTGAAGTCTCTAACTTCCTTGTGATAGGAAGAGAAGAAGCAGGTACTGATTTCTTCCCTGAGTAGTGAAAGGAAATGACTTAAATCTAAGTTCAGAGACATTTAGGTGGTATATCATGAAAAAGTTCTTCTCCCAGAGGGTGTTTGGGCCCTGGAACAGCTCCCCAGGGCAGTGGCCACAGCATTAAGCCAATAGAGCTCGAAAAGCATTTGGAAAACTCTCTCAGGCACATGGTGTGACTCTTGGGAAGTCTTGTGCAAGGCCAAGAGTTAGACTATGATGGTATTAATGAGTTTCTTCTAACTCATCTAATGCTATGACTCTATGAGTTAGGGAACACCTTTTTAGAAGGAGGTAGAAACTCTGGTACATGTGAAATAAGTACAACCAATATATTTTTGTCTGTTGTACTTGGTTTGCATTTGTTTTTCTCTGTAGAACTTAGAGGACTAAGTGAGAGTGAAACCCATGGGTGACAAACTGTACATACACATTCAGTGATGACTTTTCACTGTACTGATCTTTCACAAGGAAAGAAAAGTTTTATTATAGAAGAACACCAACCCTTTTATTAATGAAATAGATTTTCTATGAGTAACTCTCCATCATCAAATTAGGAATTTGGCAATAATTGGAGGGAAAATAAATGGAAAAATATAAAGCTTATATGATCCTTTGCTTCCTACCTTACTTTTACCACATCACACCTTTTCTTAGTCTTTGAACTCACACTTTTCAGATTTACCCTTGCTTGCAATTGTTCAATACAAATTACAATATTTTACATTTGAAGGAAGGGGTGCCATCCATGGGGATCTGAACAAGCTCAAGTAGTGGGCCCATAAGGGCAACATGAATTTCAGTTAGTCAGCTCATCTGGTATAATACCTGTGGTAATGGATAGATGACAATGAGCTGTGACATGTTGGGTCTGTGGCAAATACTGATCATGTCTGAGCAGAATATCTCTGCCTTAAAAGACAAAGAACCCTACTAATTTCTCAGAAGGAAATGCTGTTGTCATCTATCAGGCAGGTCTCTGGGGTATGGATCAGGAAGAGAGGCACACATCACCTCTGAAAACAAGTGGATCTACCATCAGGCACAGGTTGCTCCAGGCAGATCCTATATAATATGCTGTGTCTTCTGTGTCCTACACTTCATTGGAATCTGAACCTTCTCTAAATATGATAAACATACTTACATTTTTTGAAGTAAACCTATGATTTACATGGTATGCTTGGAAGAGATAAGTAGTAAAAGTAACAAACATTCACCTGCCTCGATTTAATTAGATGTTTAACTGTGCGTAAATATTAAGTATTGCAGTATGAACTTCTATGTATTTAAAATCTTCATTTCATCTAGTTCTAAATCATGAGTCATTATAGTACTAATTTAACCACAGTTTCTTGAGATAGATACCTATTGTATATAATGCTGTTGAAGGAAACAAGAATTGATTACTAGCCTGGAAGAGGATGTCTCCACCCAAAGCTTCTAAGAAGGTGTGAGTAAAATATACAGTGTATGCACAACAGCAAAAACCCCCCATTAATTAATTGTGAAATGTTTAACCCATAGGTATAAACAAAACCTTCACAAGAAAAAAAAAAGGTGTATTCTGCAGCCAGGAGAAAAAGTGATTTGTCCTAAAAAGATGGCAATTTCTTGGAGAACATCCAAAAAACTGAAATATTAAAGATGTATCTCAGGAAAATATTCAGCTTTTCAATGTCTAGTACAATCCCGTATATATGAGCCCAGTGTTGATCTTAAAATTTCTTAGTACTTAAAGTGAATTAGTACTTCAATAGAATTTTCTTATTTGGTCCAATACTGCAATAATCCTATATATTTGGAAATAATATTATCAATACATTTGAAGGTTCTGTAGCAATTTTTTATATTTTTTTACTTTTTAGTGAAAATGTTTAGAATATTTAAAACAACCAGTATCATGGCAGGCAGTTTATGAAAAAAAAAATTGTTAGAGTAACAGTACTTAGAGAGAGAAAATTATATATTGAATCAAACAAATTTAGGAAAAAATAAATCACTTTAAATGAGACAGATGAGAATTTAGTTATGGTTTAGTGACATCAGCATTAAACAGAACCAACTAAAGAAGATGAAATGTTCTGCAGCAGTCGTGTTCATTATGTTCTAAATTCAGAGTATTATTTTCATGGTTAGTTTTAATTTTTTTAAAATTGCATTTATTATTGTCTCTTCTGTATATTCTGTGACAAAAATACAGGCAGAATCTGTACCTCCAGCACAATTCCCAAAGGATTGTCAGTTTTGAAGTAAAACCATATTATGGCAAGCATGCAGAGTGATGCTCTGGCCGAAATGCACTCCAGTCTAAGGCCAACAAAGCAATTATGAATAGCTTCACAGGTATTTTATGAGACCTGTAATTTTCCAAAAGCACAGCTAGAATCTTATCCCACAGCCTTTCTTCCTTTTGAAAAAGTGCTGCTTTCCCTACTGTGCCAAAAGCAGGTGCCCCTGCAGAGCGGCGTGGTGCCGTGCGTGTTATGGCAAGTACCATGAGCATTGCTGTACCATGGAAGATTAACTCCTGACTAATGATAATCACTGCAAACAGCTGGGTGCTGTTTGACTGGGTGGATGGTGGTCCCACCTATCCAACAGCCTGTGAACGTGTCTTATCTCATCGTGCCTTTCAAACCTTGCATAGAGTGAGACAGAGAGTTGGGAGAAGCTTCAGAAAGTTATGAAGAAGGAAATGATGAATAGTAGGCTATTAAATGATATTGTAACAAATAAAGCATAAATACAGGCCGTTGACAGAAAATACCTTTTTGAAGCTGTATTTGGGAACTACAAAATGAACTGCTTGACACATAAAGATAACAAGAGGCTTCATCCAGATTTTCATTTTTGTCCTGTTGCAACTGCACTGAAATATCCACCTGAAATCTTGAAAGGTGTTGTAGGAAGCTTTGAGTATAATTTTTCAGTATTTTCAACTGCATGTAATTGATTCCATTTTAAAAATCCCCTCCTTTTCTTATACTGAGAATTTTGAAACAAAATATTTTTTTTTTCTTCCAACTGGAAAATGGGACAAAAGCACAAAACTTCTGATTATAGCATCAAGTTTTGGGAGCAAATTTTTGCATTCTTATGCAACTTAACTATTACACAAAACAATCTATCTATGCATTTCCTTCTTGCTTCTCACTTTGAGGCGCAGTCTTTATTCAGTCATTATGTTTTCTGCCCCTGTTTGAGTTCCAACATACTGTGATGAAGAGCTCTTGCCTTAAGTGGCGTTAAAGATTGGCCTTAAAACTTACATGTAATCATATTCTGTTTTTTAGAATTTTCTGAATGATTAAACTATAAAATCCTACAGCTGTTGTTGTTTTGTTTTTTCTGGCCAAAATATTCATATTCATAAACATCTAAATAGATCAATAATAAAGAGGAAACCTACAGATTTTTATGAAAAAGTCCTAGAGAAATTCTTGCTCTTTAGTTGTGGGCCTATATGATATCATAACACATTTTAATGCTGAAGTGCATTAGAGTGTAAAATTTTAGGCATTGAATTTTCCATTAGAATCTGATATCCCTTCAAACAATATTCATACTACAACACTATTATGCTGTCTATGGAATTGGATGCAGTAAAGAGGGAAAAATGTATCAAAATGCACTTGATTCATCAGGTCAGAATCCTGAGTGTTTTTTGAGGAGGTCCAGCTCATATAGATAATATCGCTGGATTTGTCTCCTCAGTGTTTAAATCACCCTTAATATTGAGGGTCAGGAAAAACCATGTAGGTCTCTCAGATCATCAGATAAAATTGTGTCAACCCACTCAATAGTCATCTCTGCAAACTTTTACATGCTTCCTACTATGATGATGGTTACAAACATCACAGTACTAGTATCAACCATGATATATGATCATTCATAGTTTTCTTGCCTTTCTGCATTGCCTGGTTTGCTTTTTTCCTTTTTATTGGGAGCATAATCTTTTTTTGATAATCATATCTGTAAACCAATTTATAAATATGCATCCTTTTAAAAGTGCAACTAATGACTCAGAGCAACAATAAAGTCCAGAAATTCTAATCTATCTTCTTAGATAACTTTTTTTAAATTTAACATTACAAGCACCAAAAAGCAGAAAAGCTAGAACTATGCTTCAAAAACCAGTTTGAATTATTTTGTTCCAAATGAATGTAGACATGCAAAAAGGCTTATCTTTGCAGGTGGCTCTTGTACAGGAAGCAGAATTATACACAGTTTGACAAAAGGTCACAAAGGAATAAATGCAATTCTTTTTGAACATGACAATAATTTATTAGAGCTTTGCTTAATTTAAGTAACAAAATGGCACACTAAAGCTTCAGAATTCTCTTTTGTATACATTCGTTTCACCATCTTCGTTCGTCTGAAAATAAATTGTTGATAGCGAAAAAGAAGGAAGTCATTGTTGAAAGACAGCTAGTTAACCCTTTGGGTAAAATTTTGAGATGAAGTCATAAGAACTTACTTAATTTCCTTTTTTTTTTTCTGAAATCCTTAACAGAAAATCTATGTGTTCAATGGTTATTTTGCTCCAAACTGAAAATGTACATTTATATGATAGCGGTATGTAAGGAAAATCTAATGGGAAGAAATGTTTTCGAATCCACAGGAATTATTTGTAATTGACCTGCAAAGTATGTTTTTCAAGCTAAAGCCACATCTGATTGCAATAAGTATTGGCGAGAAGAAACTGGCTTGTGTCTGAAGCAAACTTCAGGAATGATTTTTTTGACTGTTTGCAATGGCTGCATGCCAGCCAGCATCGACTGCTCGCACAGTTGCTTATATTGGCTGATTCGCTCACATGGGTACAGGTTGAGACCTGATCTATGTCATGCTTAAGTTTGGACACAGACACAAAGCATGCATCTAGATTTTGAAGAGTCTTCAACATGAGGAACTGTAAAGTTGCAGTTATTCCTATTTGTGAAAAGATTAACTCCACAGATGTGAGCACGTGTTCTTGTACAGATTCATTTAGTCAGATGTAAAATTAAAGTTTAAAGGTAATTTTTGTTTGCCTATACCAGGAAACTATATGCCAATATATTTTTGAAAAATTGGCTACTAGTTCTCAGCCACACCATCTGCAAAGCTGGGCGAGTTGCCCATGGCACTCTGATCCATGACATGACACAACAGCTTGATGTCTGCCAGTTCAGAACTGATGTGACTACAAGAGTGAGTTTAGGAGAACTTTGTAACCATGCACTTTTCCTGCACATTTATCATTGTCATGCAGCACAGGCCATACCACAGGAACCCTATGGGTCTGTGCTGATAACATTTTCCTATGACCAACTTTTTTTTGTTCTGTTTTCTATCTTTCAGTTAATGCTTAATCTATACAAGCCTACGACAGTGTAATTACTTCAAAGAATCTTCAATAAGGAACCACGTCAAAAGCTGCTTGGGTATTAAAAGGAAATAGATTTTCTGTTTTGACACATTTCTACATCTTTAAGATCTTTATATTTTTTAATATGAAACACATCTTTTGCTCTGCTTTAAACAAATAATCTCTCATGCTATTTAAACACTTTCTGGTGGATAACAGAAATTTCTTTGAAAATTAATTTGAGTATCCAATATGGCATATTTAAATTTTAAAAAAAATGTAATATGGAAACATTTCAGGATTTTTTTTTTTTTTATTTTTTTTAAATTTCTCCTTCATTACTTTTAGGCAAATTTTCTAGTTGCTTATAGAAGTGATGGAAATGAAGTGAAATAATTTCTTCTGTGTGCTTGGCTTTCTGAGTAGTCTTCTTTAAATACTTCAACTTCTCTATATATATGTCAACTATACTTGTTGATACACGGTGAGGGGCTGCCCTGGTGACGACTTCGTGGGTCATTCTGTTTTCAAGCTAGACCTTTTTTTGACAGCCTAGCCGGAGAATAGTTCACTTCCCTAACCTGTGAAACCATGACTTCATTGGTCTTTGGTGGAGGGCAGGTTGGCAGAAACCTCTGTGCACAGTTTCTGCTCCCAGAACCTGATAAAAACGTGGTGATGCTCTTTGGAAAGTTTCCCTTACTATCTGCTTTCAGTAGGAGAGCAGGTACCATAGAGGAGTGCATTTATTCATTATGAGTTATTTTTAACTTCTTTATGCCACTTACATGGTCCAGGAGTATAATATCAGAGGCATAGAGCAAACTGATGTGTCAGCATGGGCCACATGTGGTTTTGAGGAATATGTTGACTATATAGATTGCAAGGGGACCTTGTAAGTATACAGAACCCAGACAGCAATCCCTGGCACATCCTCTGAGATGCTTTACCATTCACTCACAGAGTCTGCAGTAGCTGGACAGAGTAGAAAGCCAGGAAATTAAAACCTGAGGTCATCTTTGGGCCTTCAGAAGCAATTGTTCAGCACAATACAACTAAAAGACAGACAGATGACACTTGAGAGTGTTTTTACTGAGCTCAGGAACTATAACAGAAAAAACATGCTAAAAACATTCCTAAAAATCCAAACTCGCGTCCCATTCATTGCAAAAATGGTAATTTTGAGGAAGGCTCAACATGGCCATGACAATAGCTCTGAAAATCTGTCAGTTGAAGAGCTTCTGGATATTGAACCATAAGAGAAAGTCTGCTTTTCTATCAGGTGTGTGAATAACCTAGAAATCTATCTGTATTAGCTGGAGGTTTAGAACACTTGAAAAATCAGTGCATTTAGCTTTTTAAAATGCAAATTTAAGGATGGAAAAGTGTATCCTTTAAAAACCAGACATGGAATCAGTGTGAAGTCTGAGATCCTTTATCCTCAAGCAGTGGAAAAAAAGTTCAGGTTGGGTCTTGCCTAAAATCCTTTAAATTTCACAGAGGGACATGGCATGGATTATTTCCAGTAAGTACAGAAATCCCATTGCATCACAAATGAATCACCTTATAGAAGCAAGAAGTGAGTGACTCTGATTTCACATGTCATGTACACTACAGAGCTGAGAAACTCCCTGGGTGGGTGTTGGCGGGTGAGGATTTGCCCCAAAATCAGCATGGCAAGCAGAGTTCATCTGAACTCTTCCACTGAAACAGTAGCTCCTCCCTTTCCTAGCACCATCCCTCCTCTTTGTGTTCATTTGTAACAGCCCGTTTTGTTTTGTTAATCTGGGCTCTTCTTTTGCTGTGGTGCTAGAAGCCATGGCAGACAACACCTTTAATTTGCACTTGCACTCTGCTGTGCCCTGCCTCTTGTCATACAGGTTGGTGGATACCAGCAGATTTCATGGTATGTGTCTGAAAAACAGATCTAAGGTAGTGAAATCACAACGGTGTGAGCACTTAAAAAATAGCATTAGAAACATCCACACAGGCTATTTTTATCTGTGATTTTCTTAAAATTTCCAAAATGTTCTTCATTTTCCTTTAGCATCTGAGATGCTTATATTCTGCATGGGAAAAAAAGACATATGAGCAAAACCAAGAAAACCTTTATTCAAAGAAGTACTTTGTTGAAGTTTCTGCAGCAAAATCTGCAAGCACCCCACACCCATCTTCTACTTCAACCCTGCCCCTGGGCTTCTCCTCCAATTTGTACTCACGCAGCTGCGCTGTGACCTTTTCACTTCCCCAAGCTGACAGCCACAGAGTTGGTTTTAGCTAAATTATATTTAACCTGGCTCAGCCCCAGTTCAGCTCATTGCTTTAGCTCATTACATGGAAATGAGCATCCACGGATGGAGGGAGCCATACTGCTCAATCCTCTGTTTTCAATGAGAGAAGTCATCATAAAACCCCAACCTCGGCATCAGATTTAATTGTGTCAAACAGTAATTTGAACTGACATTGGTGTACTAGACTGCTAATCAATCTAAAGCAGAAATCAATTAATGTGGAGAACCTACCTGAGTATAATGTTTTAGTAATAGACATTTTCTGTGTATCACAGTGAGCCTGTAAAGCAGAAGGCATAAAAGATTCTTTCCTCCTCACAGAGAAACCTTCTGTGCCAAATCATGACAGATACTGCACTGACAGAGGTTCAAAAGAGGTATACTGAAATGAAAATGATTGCAGGTAACAAAAATTGCTCTCAAACATCCAAATGAATGCTTAGTTAATTAAGTTTTGTATTTATTTATGCTGAAGAGTTAAAACAACATTGCAATTCTTTCGGATACTTTAATAAATAGCTATTCAAAAATTCTTGTAATAAGTTAGTTCTGAGAATGACCCAAGTAGTTTAATCAAAAATATATGATTCAAATTACACAATTAAGCTGTATCAGTAAGATCCATTCTTCCTATTTGCTCTGTAAATAATACTGGAGTACCTGTGTTTTGCTATGCTGGATGTGTGGCTGACTGAGTTTAGCACCAGCGTGAACAGAAGGGGGTGGTGTTACCTTAGCTTGTGCAAGACTACTTACTAGGAATGGAACAAAAAAATTAGGGGTAATTAGATCCACTGAAAGGATAAGATACCCAGGAAAAGAAACAAACTGACATTGTTTACATTAAATGAGACTTCTGAAACTTTTTAATGCAATTCGATATGGCTTTCCACCCCTTCTACTCAGCCTTGTGGGGCCAGCTGATTTATAAAAGACATCTGAAGTTCCTACAGATATTTAGGTTACAGTTCTGCAGCATTACTTCACAATGCTCATTTCCATGCTATTTCATTCCTGAAAATCCATTTCATGTATTGCCAGATAATGCAGTCATAAGAGATGCCTAATTTGAGATTCAGAAGGCTCTCTCTGTACTTACAGCTTGCAGGAGTCGGGTGGGAAATGAGAGAAGATGAAGCTATATCTCACAGCTGTGGAAGAAGAATCACAGGTGGGTACCCTGTGGTCATGGTAATGTCAAGCAACATCTCTGCTCCAAGGAAAACCTCACAGCAGGAAAATTGTGATGAGCCGTGCCACTGAGACCAGGAAACTTACTGGGAGCTCCTGTACAGGAGGACCAAACTAGAAATATTCTTGTCTTTAGCTTGTTTGTGTGTGTGTTTGTACATAAGAGAGTGAAATCCTTCTGATTCTTTGACAAAGTAACCACCGGTCTTTGGTTATGTGGTTAAAATGCCACACTGTAACTCATTGACATAACAGAGCTTACATAAGCAAAATGTATTACATAACTATACTCACAGTTAGGTTTTTATACAAGAGACAAGTGTATGGGATAAATTCTGGCACATTCTGGCACAAAAAATTGCTTAAGATTTTACATAAGTTGAAGAGAATACATTTAAGAATGATAGGCAAACAAAAAAATGTACTGCTATTCTAACAGCTTTTTAGAATCTAGTTAGAATTCTTAATATAAAGACTACTTTTGTGAGTTTATTTTAAAAATGTTTTTTACCTAAGTATCTTGAAATAGTGTATGAACAGATTCTCTTAAAAAAAGTTTCTCTGAGGAAGAGAAGGAACTTTACATAGCCATAATTTCTCAGACAGCTTTACTTATATTTTTATCCTGCACTACTGATAATTTTGATGCACAAAAATGTCAAGCTTTTAAAAGGTTGTATGCCTTTCCCAAGGTGAGGCTAAGTGTTCCTAACATCATGCAAAGTAGTCTGAGGAGAAAGGAGAGTTTTGAAAACATGCATTTATGAGTCTTTGAAGCTGTGATAACCACTTGGAACCTTGGCAGTGTATCGTCAGTGACCTTTTCTCATGAGCACTCATAATTGCAGAGATATTAATTAATTAAATTTTACTAAAATGTTTTGAAGATGTAAGATTTCAGATACTGTAAGTATGACAGAAAATCTAATGAACTGTCTACTTATCTCCAGAAGAGTCTTCTTGGGGGAATATTTATGCAGAGTAAAATATTTCAAACTGTAGAATTCAGAGAAGCAGCGTGAAATCTTGGTGTAGGAAGGAAAAGACACAATCAGTAAAATATGTTTCTACAGTCATCCTCTTCAATGCAAACATGGCTTTCAGTAAGACCAGTAAAATACATACATTGAATTTTTGTCCCAGTACAGTCTAAGAAGTGCTACAAGCTATGTGGAGGAAAGTCCACAGTCTCAGGAGAAAAGTGTTCTTAAGTATTTTATTTGCAAGCATCTGGTCCTATGTTGCTCATCATAAAATGTTAGGTTTATTTGATGTTACAAGTTAACATAGCAAAATGTTACTGAAATCACAGTATTGGATGCATAAATTACTTCAATTTTTCTTATTCCCAATTTAACAGTTAAATTAAGCATGTGCTTAATTTTAAGCATATGTGTAAATTTTACTGAAATCAGTAGGATTTAGGAACATATTTAAGTGCTTTTCTGAACCAAGGCCAGTAAAGAAATATGACTAATCTCATTAGTAAAGGAAATAGGAGTTAGTCCAAGTTACTTAATCACAAACAGTCTGTTTATGGGGAAAGAACTGTACTTTTTAAATCTTCATTGTTTCACACTTTAAAAAATAATACAAGCCAGAAAGGGAAATTCAACTTTCTATAGTATGATGATGCTATAATTTGTGCAGTAACACCTTCACAATAGTTCTTTTGCATGCTTATGCTACTGACATTTCCCACCCCCCAGCAAGTCTATCCTCAGGATGGCAATCCAATTCAAAATTAATCCTCACAGCTCCACAGCAATGATTGAAGCAACATGAGTTGAATGCTGGCTGAGGTTTTAGACCTCAGGGTTGGGTGTTTTCTTCCTCCTTGCATAATGCCTAAAGAAGAATTAAAACAATTTTCTTAGATTTGCTATTCAAAACTGTCCAGCTACTCAGTTTGTGGTTTTTCCCTGTGGATTGCAAAACGCATACATAATCTTGGTACATCCTACCTAATCTGCAGGTGAGTAGTTGTGATTTGGCAGCATAAGTCAGGTAATGTGTATTTTGTTGACTGAGTATAATTCTCAAAAAGTTAACATTACATAGAAATCCACAAGAATAATTATTTCAGACTCTGATTCAGAGGTTTCATTCTGTGGAAATGATAATCTATTAATGTTCAAAGACTATGGCAAAAAAATACAAGGGAAATATTTTCAACTAATATATAGTTGGGGAGTTTAATTTTTTCCTTTCTTTTTCTTTTTTTCCTTTTTTCTTTCTTTTTTCTTTTTTTTTCTTTTCTTTTATTTTCTTTTCTATTTTTTCTTTGCTTTCTTTTATTAACGAAAGACCTGGTCTATATATAATAAAAGAAAATAGAAGTTCTGATACTTTAGCCTTTTACATAGTAACACATGTGCCAATCATTAGATTCATTTCATGGGTACAAAAATTCTTTCCAATAAGATAAGGAAGAGGGAGAAAGCATAAATCAGCAAGGACATTGCCACAGTTCAAAACAAAGACAAGAAAAGTAAAATATTTCCTACAAGAAAATAATAACTTAAATGGAAAGACAGAAGACACATGTACAATGGATAGAAAACCTATTTTCTTTTTTTTTTGATCCAGTCTAAAAATTTTGATGGCCCTAAAGTTTACAAAATAGGCTTACAGGAGCTGAAACTCAAAACAATTCTTTGCTAGTTTGTAAATACAGATTTCTAGATATTACATTGCAAGCATGGTTAAGAGCTGAAGGCTGATTACTTGTTTTTAGCATGACCCTCCATAGCTGTCTATATCCTGTAGGTAAGAGAGAGATAATTAATACAATAAACTACCACAGAGATACTTTTTCCATCTATGGGGTTAATTAGAAATCTAATTTGTTCTGGGATGCTAGCTGCCCATTTTATTTTTTGATCTTCCTGGGGTTGCTGTTATATGATGGGATGCTGGGATGTAATTGAACATACTTTCTGCAGCTTTTATGTTTACTAGCCCTTCTAAGAGGAGATGTAGAGAATGAAACATGAGGTTATTAAGCAGTCTAGCACAGTGAGTTTTAGTAAACACCTGTTTCTCTGCTGCAGCTTACATTTGTGATTTTGTCTGAATTAATTGTAGTGCTGCTCATGGCACAAAAATTAACTGGCTGCTAGCACTTCTGTGGCAACCATCCAGATTCAGAAATCTATAAATTAGGTGTAAAATTTTCTCCAAACTGAAATGCTGAGTTTTAGTTATTCAAAACTTTTCCCTGCTTAAAAAAAATACGGACTCAAGCTTTGAGCTCCAGCTGATATTCAATAAGTTAATTTTGATATGTATTTAAATTGGGAAATAATTTACATATTTTGTGCACTCTATGTGTTTTTCCACATTGTTTAGTGGAAATACTATAACCTGAAAATCCATATGTAGAAATTAAATATGTGAAGAGCAACAGAGGAACAACTATACTGGGCAGGAAGTCTCCAATGACAGAAATCTGAAACTGGTGGTAACAAATTTGAATCAATTTTGAAATCTGGTAATTTCTCTGACTATCTCAAAATTTAACAGTGGGAATCTGCCATCAGTGCAACTGTACAGCAAAGGAGAAAGACACTAACCAAAAAAGGCTTCAACAAATCCCACTTGTCAATTCTTAGATGCCTATGATACGTCCTTTACAGAAGGGAAGTTTTCTAGTCAAGGAGATGAGCAGTTTCTTACCTGCAGGTTTGGTGACAATAGCTACAAAGATTGCCTGGGTCGAAATATTTTTGCAGAGTATGCCACTGAGTAGGGCACTGCAGTGCTTATTGTGACAGAACACATTAAAAATGATTAGGAAGTTGGGTGTGGTAAGAACATAAGCCTCTGCTCTAGATAATTTTTTAGTGTAAATTAGAAAACCTGCAAAGCTTTTTAAAAATAAATATTACTGGGTTAAAAAATGCTTTAACTCCCTGATTGTGAGTGGTTTATGTTTCAAAGCCTTCTGATGAACATCAATTTTGAGTTACAGGTAGACTAGATTATCACAATGGCTTGTTTAGCTGGGAAATCTTTCAACTCCGTTTGCATTCATGTGCAGATAGTAACCAAATAGCAGCTGTGAATTCATGGCACAGTGACAGTGACCACCAAAGGAAGGGTTTTCTGGTGGCCATTTTTAACATAAGTGAAAGTATCTCTTAAGTTGAGAAAACAGCTGCAGATAGATTCAGCACACTCCCCTGTAAATTTACCTAACTCCCACAAAAGACTAAGTGTACCAGAGATGTTGTGAGGACCCAGGTCACAAACCAGAGAATCACAGCAGGGGTACCTCACAGCAGGGGAAAACGTGGAAGCTGTGAGATTGCTTCCAAAGATAAAATGGAGGTAAAAGAAATTAAAATCTGACAGTTCTGAAACTTCTGAACAATTTGTGTATCGAAAGAAATATTTAAGTCTCATGCACTTACTAATCAGAATTTCAAGAGGGAGGGAAAAGAAAAATGTTATATAAAGATATTAGGAATGTAAGAGTGTTTTTATTAGCTGTTGAACTGATTCCTGAGATGTGGATTAGTTTAAACACTCCTACAGAAGTTCAGGAAGACAAGTTACCACTTAAAACAATGTGCTATGTTCTGGTGATGTAGGAGTCTGTGTTAATGACTCAGCCTTCTTTTTTCTCTCAACATCAATAGCTACAGATATTAAATGGGAGCTCATGGCTTCTATTTTCAATCTATGTTTACATCTATTAGTGTTTTCAGTTTTTCAGCCTTCAGAGTCCAGATGGATGGTAGAGTATTGTTGGGATTGGCCTTGATGAAAGCAATTAAAGAGCAGTTTTTCACCAAAAGTCAATATGGGCTCTTATTTCATCTCAGTCTTCCTAACTTGGCACATGACCCCCTCAGAGCCAAAAGCAGTGGTGCTGTCATACAGTCTGCAGATTTGAAAATTATACTACTAGCTCAGTTTTATTCTTTCTTTAAACAAACACTTTGTGAACAGCTGAAACTTTGGAAGGCCTGTTCCCCATGGCTCTCTCCTGTGATTGATGGTCTGGTGTCTAATCTGAGTTTTGACCTCAAGCTTCAGCTCTGTCTCAGTAGAGACTAATTTGTGTCTTTTTCTTCTAAGCAGCTATCCATTTTTATGTAAGCAGTATCACTGCTTCTGTCATAATTAATTGGATTTAATTTTGCATATGCAGTTTCACTGCACTCGTGCTACAACTGTCATTTCTTAAGACAATTATTCCAGAAACTGAATAGCCCTGGTCCAGAAGTCCTGAAGATAAGACAGAATTTTGCTTGTAGTGACTGCACTCTTCTGTTCACCAGAAAAAACCCAAAGTAAATGAAAACCTCTTTCCCCTTTTCCCATAGAGTAAAAGAGTGAAAATTCTCAGAATTCATATTGATTCCTCTCACATTTATGTGATGTTGGTTTTCTGAAGAGACAGAATCTTCCAAAGGCATATCAGAGACCTTAATCAAGATGGGTAGATTAGATATTAAATCTTTTTTTGACCAGATTTTGGTCACATTCTTATCCTCTGGAAATTCTTACAGCCCAGGAGCTCAGCACTCAGGCAAAAAAAGTAGTCACTGACTCATTTTATTAGTTCATAAATTTCAAATATACACATGTCATACTGTTGTCTTTTCTGGGCATGCCTGTTTTGTTGCAAACCTGAAGGGGAATAATACACAATGCCATGTCAAATTTCTTCCATCTGATCTAATGCAGAGCTAGAACTAGCCTTCCTGCTCTTCTTAATGAAAAGGCTCATTTCCCACCAAAGAAGTGACTGGACTGTAAGGGTCTTTTACTTAGAGATTCATCCAACTGTTAATGAACACATTTAAATTCTTAAACTTCCAAGGCAAGAACATTTTCCTTCCACACAGTAAGGGATTAAATCCTTCCACTCCCATGGAGTAGACACAGCATCCATCAAACCTGCAGACATTCCAGGAAACGACTATTTCTTTTTTCTATTTCTTCTATCTATTTTCATGCCCTGAAAAACCCCAAAGAACAATTTTACCTTATATTAGGGATAAATTTCCCAAGATAATGATGTATTTTCACTATATTTTCTTCTCTCTTTTTCACAATAAGACTATTTTTGATCCAGGAATGTTTCTGAAATATGTTTACCTTTCAAAGTAAATACTGTTAATAGAAGTTTCCTTATAGCTAGAATTATTAATTTCTAATTGTCATCGGTGTGGGCATCTGTGCATTGCATGATTCTGCCACATGAGAAATTCCATCCCATTATTTTAATATTATCTGGGAGATATAAAAAGCAACAAGTACCACAGATCCTAACACTTCCAGAATGGTAGAAGTACAGGTATCAAATATCACACCTGTAATGAGTATGAAAAAATGTCAAGAAATTTGGTATGGCCTACATATGAGCTTTCAAAAGTAAAATATGCATGCAGATCCATACAAATACTTTTTAATTTAACCAATGACAGTAAGAGGCAATATTGTTACTGGTTTATTTGGGGTTTTTTTCCCACAGCCTTTTTGAAAGCTGTTGCACTTTTTAGTGAACAAAAGTTGAGGTCTATTCTCCCCCCACCACAGTCTGCCTGTTCAACATAACTGGGAATATGATAGAACTTATTTTCCATGAATGTCCTTATGAGAAGAGTACCCTTGACAAAGTCATAAATGATGCAGTACGTAGCAGCTGTGCTTTTGCTCTCTAAACTCAGCCTGTGTTTCAGACTGAATCTCAAGAAAATATGAGCCATGAAAGACTCACAGCAAAGCTTCTGCCTTCCGTGGTGTGCAGGACTTTAGGGACATAATGACCATACAGACAGTCTGAGACCAAACATTATGCAGTGATGGAAGTGAAGCAGTGTTTGTTCTGATCTGGGAAGTATCCATTGACAGACTGCAGACAGTTCAGATAGGAACTCAGAAACTATCAACACAAATGAAAGGAAATCATAGAAGGAGGAAGAAGCTAATATTTCATCTTCAAAAAATGATAAACATTCCCACGTGAAAAAGACATTTATTCAGCTAATGAATAATTAGGATATTCAAAACAATGATGTTTTGTTAGGCAGTTAAGACCACTATCAGCAGTTGTGTTAAGCTGGCTTCCCATTTAGATCACTGTCATGAGGAGAGGTCCAATAAATTATTTTCTGCCAACCCATGTAACACATCTGTTGGAAATATGAGAGGGGGCCAAACACATAATAGCAAGCATATTTACATTATGAAATCTAACTTTTTTTAGCTATTGGAACTTATTTAATTAAAACATGCAATGGAAAAAAGAAGACACAATATGATTTTCACTGAGAAGGTATGCAAATTGGCATACATAAATTCCATCATTGATTTATTTTAAAAGTATCTGACACAGGCATCCATTTTAGACTGGATATGTAGAGCTGCATTTTTACTTTTCTGAGATAAATATCTATATATGCTTATATTTTTATAGAAAAGATGCATTTATATGTTTTTATTTATACAAAAATATGCCTGGATATGGAAGGAAAATTCAAAATGGCTTAATTGTACAGCATTTGTGGCAAAAAGAAAGGCTATACCTAATAATGCAAATATAATTTTTCAGGGAGTATAAATGCCCAGGGTTTGACTCTTAGCAATTTAAACATAAGAACATCATGCTACAGTGAAATCCAGCCACTTGTGGACCTTCTCATTTGTCCCACTTCAACCACAAATCAGGAGTGGAAAGGTGTCCTAGAAATAGGGACATATTCAACCATTTCCAAGAGCCATGTACTGTCTTCAACCAGGTTGTTGAGAACTGTGGGGAATGAAGAGGGAGAGCAAAGGAGATCTGCATCCACATTGGAATTTTAGAAAGTAAAGCAAATCACAGTGAGCAGCAATGAGGGCTAGAGGCAAGTGTGGAACCCTTGCCTGCATATCTGAAATGTGGCTGTGAGCTCTGATCTGGCAGCAGCAATGCCATCAAAAGGGAGGCACATGTTGAGTTATTTCACTGAACCAGGGAAGGAAAATTCTGCTGAAGAATACACCTTAAGAAACATTATTTTTTCTTAATTTTTTTTCCAGTCAGAAAAATCTCATAATTTTCCTGGACAGAGTATAGGTATGGTAGAAAAAAAATCCCATGCTAACAAGTCTGGTTTATTATTTTTCTTCTCTACAGCTCTTCAGACTAATAGACTAATAGATAATTAAACAAGAGTTTATAGTTTAATTTTACAATTGTCTTAAGGTTGGTCTGAATGTGTTAGAAATATGAGCTACATTTCATTAAACTTGGTTACTTTTGGTAATCAGTTTAAAATGAGATTGTCCTTTTATTTAGAGAAGTCTAGCAGTTAAGAGGTCAATCTGTTAAACTGTTAGTATTGTCCAAAAACATGATGAATTGTGTAAATGAACAGTGTTTCAATGCCATTTTATGAAATCAAAATCATGACTAAGGTCATCTGAATAATCCTTGAGAATAACAGCTTTAAAGAGAGAAGATAATTTGTAAAAAAATACCCATTATCAGCTCCCACCCATTGGGTAACATCCCAACTGCCTGAGCTGCCATGCTGACAGGTCTTAGAGTAGTGCTTCTGGAAATGTCACATCAGAGCCAGTGAAGCTGCCTAGCCAGTGCTGAAACCCCATTTCTGGATCTGGGCTCTTGAAGAAGACCCTCCCAGGAGCAGCAATCCACAGGGATGCAGCACAGCCCTAGTTTGAGGAGGCAGCTGATGGCAGGGATAGGAGAAGCTCCTATGCCTGTAGGCTGGCAGAGATACAGGAAAATTCCCAAGTCCAAAAGGATTAATCTGTTGAAAACAATTATTACCTTCTGCCTGACATTAAAATTTATACACTGTAACTTTGTGTCTGCCTGAAGTTTGTGCATATTCCTTGAGCATGGTCTCTGCTGGAGGGTGGAGAGTCTTCATCAGGCATTTCTCAGGTACTTAGTTCCTTCACATATTTTCAGTTCAGTATTTTGTGGGTCTTGGCCACCAAATTTTCATTGATATAATTTGTAGTCATGTAGTTGGAAAAGTGAAGCCTGTGTGGTTGTGCTGTGTGCTTATCTTACTGTCCTCATTTCTCAAGCCTAAGCAACTTTGGCAGTCAAACAAGGATTTTAAAAATAACAGTTCATGTAAGTTTCCCTGTGCAAGAGAGTAGATAGAGGAGTACCAACATTAGCTATCCAAGGGCATGTTGTCAATTCCTGTCTGTGGACATAAGAAAAAACTGATGCAAGAGGAGCCTTTTGAATGCCCTAATTAGGGGAAAACCCCTGGACAGAACCTTCAATCATACACAAGAGACAAATCTGAGAAAATGAAGCACTGCTGGTTCTGGTTCATGGAACTATTTTTTTAACATGGTGATAAAACTCATGAAGTTTACTATGAAAAACTTCCTATTTTATTCTTCACCCATGTGGTGGACTGTGCACATCCTTGATTTACAAGGATAAATGGATCATGTGATTTGCCCAAATTAATTTATCAAAAACTTTTGGGCTCACAAAAGTTATTTAAACTTCTTGACATAGAGAAGTATCAGTGGCAGTTCTAGATTTCAAAGAAATACTTGGATTGGTTTAAGGTACTTTCAAATTTTCTACCATGAATTAAAATTTTGAAAGTGTAATTCAAGCTGATGGGTTAACCCCTTGTGTCTCCTATAAGTCTGAGTTGTCTCTGTAGTTAACTGACTGCTTAATGATATGTGAGAGCCCTGCAACACAGAAGGAGCTTACTGGGATTTTTCAAAAAAGGATGATGTCCATGACACTCTTTTTGAAAGTGTTTTAAGGCAAAAATTGTGATAGAGTCTAAGAGCTGCAAACAGCCCCTTAAAATAATTGAATTATATCTTGCATCCTAAGAAAATCCACTATAATATGGATTATAACTATTGTTAGGATATATTAGTAAAATAGAAAAATGGTAGTAAAATGTAGTAAAATATCTTCACCCACTATTAAATATTTTTTCCTAGAAACATTTTCATACTTTAGGATGGTGTGAGTTCAAGGGAATAAATACAGTCTAACAAATACAGTCTAACAAAATTCATTGTACTAATATGTAATTTAAAGTTCACTATTCAGCTTCTTGCTCAATTCGCCTTTTCCATCTTGTCCCAATTTTTGGTGCAAAGCAACATACAATTATTTATTTTTCACTTTTTCTCATACAAGAGAAGAAAAAATGTGCAGGTCTAGTAAGTGCTTCCTGGACCAGTAAAGGAGCAGAGTACAGGAAACTACACTGAAAACATCACAAAATTTTGAAACAGAATGTGCAAATTTGGAAAGAAAAGTGTTTGGAAGGCAAAGTATTTTGCTGGAATGGGGACTTTAAATTATCAAGAAAAATCAAAACTGGAATTAATTAGGATATTACAAAACTATATTAAGTCACATGTTTACATCTACCTATGCATTCTTAACAATCCATCTAAATATAGCAGTATCTATAATCCAAAAATTAGTTCTATTTCAACCCAGCCACTGCCACATGCAGACATCCAGGATGTCTGTGTATGATAGTGCTGGTATCTATAAATCTATGCCATTTGAAATAAATTGCACCTTAAATTTGAAGGCAATTTAGGTAGTTTGGTGTGCTGTAGGATTCCATTTTTGATATTTAGCAAGCCCGAGATCTTTCTAACTTATGAAGTCTGCATGTCTACAAACTAGTATGGATGTGTTTGTGTTTATTACCTTTTCTCATGCATGCCTTGAAATGACTAAATTACAGGTATTTTACATGTGTTTTGTGGTACAAGACAGATACAGTCTGTTAGTATAATTTATCTTGAAATACCCTGTTTTACAAAATTACAGAAAAGCACAGCAATTTGCTCTCTTTTTTTTCTTTTCTTTTTTTTTTCCTTATTTTTTTTTTTTTAATTTCTAAGACTATGGCAAAATCTTCAAAGCCCAGAAGATGCCTTCTAGCTAAGAATTTAGCTATCTAATAAACAATTTTCATCAAAGCATCGGGTTTGTGGAAATAAGAGTGCAATTGTAGAATCCAAATTTTGATAATGTTCTGTACTTATTAGCTATTTTGTCTTTTGTATTTTGACCTAATTCAGCCAGCAAACACATCAACCCTTATGTAAGACTGGATACACATACATACACATACTCCAGCCCAGATCAGATTAGCTGCAATCAAGGTAATTATGTTGAACAAAATTGTTCATCTGTGCTCTGCAGCTGCCATTTGGATCTAGTGTTTGATCCCAAGTGACTGAGTTGTGCATATGTTCCTCCTTAATCCTGGATAACTTAGGTTTTATTTTAATGCATAATCACTTCTTTTAAACTCAAGAGTGAGATTAAAAATATTTAGTTTTGCAGATAAATTGACTCTTATTTTTCTTTTAATGTTTTCCTGGGTATAATCCAAAGTTCTTTAGTGCATTCTACCTGGAACTGAACATCCCCAGAACTGAAGCCATTGTCTAGACAGCCTGCTCTCTTCCACCTCTGCCAGTAATGAGAAGCAACTTCCTTAGTCAATTTTCATGTTCCTCCAGCAGTTAGAATTAGACCATCACATACGCAGAGTGGTAAATGTTGCACAGTAGCCAAGCAGGTTCCCTTCCTGTGTTTTTCTTCTACTCTCTTGCAATCCAGACAGAAGAAAGAAGAATGAATTCTCACCAGCTATAGTAGCTGTGTTTAAAGAAGAAAAAGTTATATAACACAACAGCCCTTCCCACAGAAGACCAGCAGCTCCAGAGAACTTGGATTCAGAATAATTGGTAGAGCTGTCATATTTTAATATTTTAAATATTAGCTGTCATATTTTAAATATTTTGCAAATATTTAAAGAGTTCGTGGTTATGGTTATGGTTTTACCATAGTTCATAATCATAGATTTTGATTATGGTGACATCTGAGTTTTGGCTGCTCGTACTGTTTATCATATTGAAACAAGGTTGCTATCAATTCAGAAGAGCAACAGTCTAGAAGACAAGAAAGATAGATGCCAATTTTGCCTAGGATTTCAACTCTTAATGGCTTCTTGTAGAAGATGATGATGATGGTGATGGTAATGATTATTAATTATTACTATTTCTCCAGCTTGGCTTGACAAATATTTACTCTTTCATATTCTGTAACATGAGTTTCCTATTTTTGTAAAATAAAAAGTTGCATTTTGTTAGTGGGCAAAGAATTTTTTCTGTTGTTTTCTTAATTTGAAAGATGAAGCTGTTCAAACTGCTCCCTCATGAGAAAAATAAGTTTCTAAATAATATGGCCTTGTATTTGTGAGCTCTTTTTCTTATGAGAAGTAAAACAAAGGATGGGAAATAAAATTATCACTTGGTATATAGAACATATATTGACACTGAACTCGGTTATCATGTTTCTAGGTAAAAGAGATAAAATTGGATCAATAAATAGATTTTTTTCCCCAAATTTTTGAGGTTTATAATTTGTTTTTGAGGATTATCAGTATTTTTACAAAGCCAAAAATAATTCATGTTGTTGTCACTACTATGGTAGTCAATAAGAAGGAAGAAAATATTGCCTTCAAAATATCTGGATTTGAACTCCAGATTCTGTGTAAGAAAGAACCCAATTTAGCCAAACATTGTCTGCAAGTATTGTAAAGATCTGTCCCAAAGGAAAAGGAAACAAAAGATTAGGAAGCACTCAATGAGAAGCTGATTTTTAAGCCTATTTTCAAAGGGGCTGTAAAATCTGGAGTAATCTCTAACAAGTTTAGGGGAGATTTGCTTAGCTCTGCTTTTCCTTTGAAAGGTCTATAGTTTCTGATTTTCCCTTGAGGAAATGACCTGAGGATAAATTCACAGGGCCATATGACATATTTCAGAGTTTTCTCCACTAGGCCTGTTTTATAAGTAATTATAACCATATCTAGGAACTGTCTATCCCAGAATTCTTGTTCTGGTGCATCAGTACTGGAATTTCTTATCTACAACTCTGCAAAAGCAATAGGTGTGTGTACATAAACATATACATATACATATACATATACATATACATATACATATACATATGTGCATATCTCTCTCTCTCTCTCCACAAATATGCACATACAGGTTTTTACATATCTATACATGCATGTGTAGTGTGTATACATATATATGTATAAGTAGCAATAGTTTTTAGAGGTGATATATTTTTTTTTTACTACCCAACTACTATGTTACATATGTATAATTTTATCTCTCTTCTAAAAGTGGTTTGGTGTGAAAGGAAAGCTGGACTGCAGTTTTGCACTATTAATCCATACACAGTAGAGTTGTTTATACAGCATTTTCCTGTACTTGGGTTTGTTCTTCTTGTTTTAAATGAAGTTATTCAGACTTGGCTGCACAATCTCTGCACTTCTACTGGGTTTTTTGTGCTTTTTTATTGACTTGTTAGTCAGTAGGCATTGATCTCATTAATGGAAGAAGGTTATTCTTGATTGTCCTGTAAAGATTGTGGCTGATGTCTTGAAAATAGACTTTTTAACTTTGTACTAGACTTACTATCCTCAGTAGCAGTGATGGTTCCATGTTTGACATGATCTTACACAAATAAACTATCCTTGGGCTGGGACACTAAGTGGCACTGTGCTCTGCATGATTGTTCCTATTTTTGGGAAACCTTTGGAGTACACATTCCAGTCTCATTTAAAGACACTACAAGTTTCCCCACGATACACAGAATAAATGAGATCTGTGTGAAAGAAAGGATTTATTTTGCACCTCGGGAAAGTGCCAATATCCTCAGTTTTCCTGCCTGTCCTCTTTAAATTATTATTAGAACTAGCCAAGAAATGTAATATGTTTCCTAAGAAAATTTTGGATCATTTTTAAAGTTTTCCATTTGGAAAGAATAAATTAAATCAGAAGTTTTTAATTATTAAAAATTTCTGTGAAAAATTCTTCTCTGGCTTTTTCTATATGATGCAATGAAAAGGGCCCTGAACAAGTAAGTGATAATTTTCTATTAAGAAATATGTAAGTGGTTGTACAATCAAGGTGTTATCTATGAATTAAAATATACAATTTAGTGACATGAAATAACGAACAGATAAATGTATTCAAATGTTTCACCAGTTCTAGAAGTTGCTTACTATCACAATAGACAAAGGGAAACTCTGTAATGATATTAAATAAATCTTACAAAAGACTAGAATGAAATAAGAATACTAAAATTTTGTACAGTTTTATGTATATGAAGCTACTATAGAGGATAAAAGAGTCTGGGACAAGTTCTCATCATCCTAGTGAATTAAATACATCGTGGCAGGAAATTCAGAACCTTTCTCAGATGGGAAATGTTTAGAAAATAAATACAAAGAGCTATCTTTGCAGCTACAAATAATATGCATTTTACCAAGTTTCCTTCAGGGTTTGATAACTCTTACTGTAGCTGTCCCTGTAAATATGACAATAAATTTTTAAATCTCCAGAGAACTGGCAAATACAGGCAGATGCACTTAACTGCTGGTGAGCAACAAAAGTCAGCCTGCAGGAAACTGTGGCACTAATGTAGTTCTTGATTAATCTCTAATTACACTTTTGTCATCTTAGCAGGGAGACAAAACTATAGCAGTTCCTAAATAGGCAGGCAGCATTTTGGCACCTAGCAACCAGCAGTTCTTTCATATTAGCTGCAGTGGACTCTGAGCTGTTACATGGGAGGTTGTTATGGATCACTGCTCTATTATTTATAGAGCAGCATTTACAGAGGCCTTCACAACAGTATATAAATTAGCAGCTTAACAGGCCATTGCTAACTAAAAACATGGCATGAGCTGAAGCATCAAGTATGAAATTAAAATGTGACTTGGAGATAATAATGTTTGTAACACACATAGAAAGGAATGTCGATTTATTTTCCTGTTAACCATTTCACAGGCAGATTACAGTCTTTAAGAATTTTTGTGTGGATGTGTGTCTGCCTGTCTCATTCATTTCTTATATGCACAAGATGAGTATGTGTGTGAATATATAGATGCAGATATTTATGCCTAATAAATATTCTACTAATTTTCTCACATGAGTTTTTTAAAGACTTTTAGTGTTAAATCTTGCTATTTTTTTGCAGCAGGCTAATACAGCACAGAGGTAGAGGAACAAGAAGAACAGTGCTAAGAGGGATCTATCCACTAATTGGACTGCAGGCTGCAATAGCACTACAAGTGTCTCCATGAAAGGGCCTTGTTAGCTTTTAATCAGGTAAATAACACTAACTTTCTTCCCTCTTCTGCTCTTTGGTAACTTGTCGGTGAGAAGACCAACTCCAACGAGAAACCTCACACCTCTATTTGGTGTTATTCAGAGTGAATAAGAATCAAAAGTGGTCAAATACAGTAAGCTGGCTGGCTGCAGATGATTCCTTATCTAATCAGCTAAAGAAAGATATAAATTAATGTCTATATACTAGAGATTCTGTAATAAGGGGACAGAATTTTTAACCATGGGAAAATATAAGCAAAGGAACTCTAAGAACATATATCTTTCATTTGCAGTCCTGCTTAATTAAATGAATGCTTGTCAATGAGGGACAGTTCTGATCTAAATCATGGTGGTTTCTGATGCTGCTGCTGGACTGGATTGCATTCTGCTTTCCCTGTCTCAAACATATCATCAGAGAAAATCCCTGTGAAGTGGGAGAGAGCCCACAGGATGAGCAGACAGGGCAGAAGGCAGAAGGGAAGGAACTGGGCTGCAGTCACTGCCAGTGCTCACACAGCTAGCTGGTGACAGAGTCAGAAAGGGGAGGCTGCATTGGGCACTTCCAGCCACAGAAATCAATAGTGAAATTGCTCTTATCTTCAATAGAGGAGGAAATTGTCTCCAGTTTTGTACTGAAGAACCCATTTCTAGATGTGGTTTACCAAGTCACCTTCCTTGACTGGGCTCTTAGATACTGGGTATTTCCAGTGATTTTTTAAAAGGGCTTAGAAGTTAAATGTGATATACCTTCTTTTATTTAGGAAATGGTATTTTATTTTCACTTGATAGCTCAGAAGGTTATTTCCCTCTCAAATTTATACATGATATGTTCTTTCCATGTAGAGATTATCCAGCAATGTGATTTGTGATTATAATCCAAAGGTCCAGTGAAACATCACACAGTATTCTCATGGTATAAATAAAATTAATCAATGAAAATTTGACCTCAAGGCTATTTAGAATGCCTCAAATTATGGTACCACAGTGTTTCCCCAGCTGGCTGGTCTTTCTGTAATCATCATCACAGAACTGAAAATCATGGACTTAGTCCAAGCAGGTAACTATGCCTCCTAACAAAATATTTTCTTCTTTAAAGTAAAAAAAACCAAACAAACAATTAAAACCAAACACAATAACTCAAAAGAAAGCAAATAATTTGTTTTCTCCTGACTAACTTTGTGAAGGGTGTGCTAGTGCTGGCTCCCCCACTATATCTCTGTGCCCTGTGTGAGATGACAGAGCCTTATGTGGGACTTAACACAGAATGCAAGTCATATTATATGTTTGGGCTATTTGAAAGAAGAAGAGAAACTTAGAAACCCAAGTAAGTAACTGCTGAGAGGTATTTTCATTGCTTTCTCCTAGATTTTCTCGAAAGTGTAAAAAAGTACTTTGTTGTAGGGTATTTTATACTGTTTTGCATTTTTATTTGTTTTTTTTATATACAAATATTGGGTGAATTAGAAAAAGCAGGAACTTTAGACTGATGAAAATTTTTTACAAAATCTATCCATTGAAAAAGAGCAGTAATCATCAAACTACTGTCACCATAATGCCACAAGATGACTTAATTAGCTAGTTGATTTCTATGATGATGCTCAAAGAGATGCAGTCTGAGATACATTTGAGACAGGAATTATGAATTTATATGGCAAGAGATTAACCAGTTGTTCCCATGGCATTGTTACTGTGTTGGCTGCCAGTGTTCCAAAAGGAAAAGAAAGCTGTTTGCTAAATGTGGGTCTGGCAGCTGGATCTATGTGGCATCACATTTGCAAGCTGAGCCAATCCCCATGTGAAAGAGACCAGTTTAGACCCAAATTTCCCCCAACTTTTGTCTGACTGTGGGGCTTGTTTTATGTTGCTATTAACTGTAGCTTTGGTAAGGAAATTACTTTTATCAGTGGATACACAATCCCATTGATTGGGAGTTTTAACTTCATTTTTTAAACCTCAAATCACAAAACTGAGCAGCTGAATTAAGGAAAGTTTCTGTGCAAATATGCCTTTCAATTCAAAGAATTATAAGATGCAACCAGAATAAGAAAAGAAAAAAAAAAAAAAAAAAAAAAAAAATTGAATGCTGTGAACTCACATGATTTTGCAACTGCACATAATTAAAGTTCTTAATTTATTTTAAGAATTCGTTTCCATACCTTAATATATTTGATTTTTTAAGTACTATTGCCACCCAGAATGATCTACAATTTCACACACCCATTTAAGAACAAAAAAAAAACCTCAGTGAAACATTCAGCTTTAATCCATATATATTTCCAATATCATTCTTCAATTTAAACTCCCTGTTAATTTATCCACAAATTGGGTGAGTTAATTTCTTTTATGCTGTTGGATTGTAAGACATATTCAGTGGTATTTTAATAAAAAAGAGATGTAATTTTTACACTCAGAATAGAAAAAATTAGAAAAATATTTATACTTAAAAAATTACCTCAAAAGACAGATGGCAAAGACATCACAAATGAAACTTAAAAGATATATTGTCAATTACCTCTGATGATACAATTTCAAGCAATTTTTTTATAGATGACACCTGTGTTTTAATTAATCACTTTTGAGGGATATTTTTCACTGAAATGTCTCTCCCTGGTGAGTAATTTAGAATAAATAAATCCATACTTGTATCAATATAAAAAATAAAGTCCCTTTATTAGCCTCCTCGATTTATTAGACATGGATATTTAAGGATTAGAAAGAACTTCTGACACGAGGTTTAGGGTCATTAAACAGGTCACTGGAGCCTTCAACAGTAAATCTGTGCAAAACAGCTTCAGCCAATGCCTTCAATCAGGAAATTTGTCTACCAATCATTATAAATTTAATTTCATACAATATATAGACTCAGAGAATCTATATGATATCTAAAGTAATCTTCAGACTCTGCTCTGTTTTTTTTAGAATTCAACAAATAGTTCATAGCAATATCTTTCCCTGCATTTAAAATTCTAGAAATTGACCCCATCCTGTTATTAACAAACAAACAAACAAACAAACAATCTCTGTGAATTCAGCCTAAATTTATGAAAATATCATCCTTATGAATCTGTGAAGTGACACAATTGAAAAGTGCAATATTGTTTGAATTAGAAGCTAATTCTATATCTCCAGAAAATCACAAATAGTGTTTCTGGGGTTTTTAGGCATGCTAATAATATAAAATTAGGAATGTATGAGTTATAAATAATAATGAAAAATAATCATGCTGATATTTCCCATTATTACAGGTAGGAAAAGAGCAGCCTTCTATTTTTTTTTTTAATTTTCTCTTTTGTAATTATTAGGTGGACCTATCCTGATGTTGCAAAACTTAAATTAAAAAAAAAAATTAATATGCTGGGCATTAAATATTGGAACTTGCAAATTACAGGTAACTAAATGTGTACATGTGTGTGTGTGTCTCTGCATTCAAAATTTGATGTAATTTGATTTGTATTTCCATTTTTTAAATCAGTTTCTGCTTTCTATATGCACTCTTTTGAAACTTGCTTTTTCTAATTCTACAGTATTTACAATAGAAAATTGTCTAGATATAAATTTTCATCATAACGAAAATATTTTGTCATATCATTTTGTTTATTTCTCTAAATATATGTGACTATATATATATGATTGTACACAAACTTAAGAATGCATTCATCCTATGTTTTGTGTTGTTGACAGAATTAGTTCTACTTGCAATTTCCCCTCAAAAGAAAAGTAAAATTGCCTCCAGAAGTGAGACAGGAATAATTGGAGAATTTTGACTTTTTATTTTGAAATTTTGGAGCAGCACAATATGTGACAGAAGTAACGAGTTTCAATCTAAAATTTATTTCTGGTTAAAATTATTTTAGAGCCCTGTGAAAAAGATTTTGCATGGAAACAGTGCAATTCCATTATAGGGAATAAGTTGTAGTGAAAGTATTGGCAAAAAAAGCATGGTGTTGGTTAGCACATGTGGAAAGCTAAGCGTGTATTGAAATATTTTCACTAAAGGTGAAATTGAGTGACTTTTAAACTATTTTTTCTTTGAAATATCATGCATATTTAGGCACATTAGTTCTTTAATAAAAGAAGTTTTCAAATATATCATGAAGCTGTTCATTTTTAGAACAGGAGTGCTGGACACCCTAATGTTGGCAATTATATCAATGGTATCAAGTAGCTAGTTAACAAATATTAAACATAAATCAGAAACACTATGAACATTTTTGCAACCATGCAAAAAGGAATTTTTCTGCAGTGTTAAATGAACACGTAAACTAAATGAAAATACTACCTAACATTGTCAGTAGGTGTATTTGTTTGTGTTTTTCTTTTGGTAACATAAGCAAAATGGAAACTATTTCATTATATTTACATTCATTTACATAACAAAACAAATTTTACATTCCATTCATAGAGAGCACATACAGCTTCCTATGAAGGTAAATTTTCTCGGTTAAAATTCAATTTTACCTACTTGCCACTTTAATACTTAATAAGCAAAATAGTTAAACTGTATACAGTGACAGAGGAAATGTGTACATGCTTTAAAGAAAAAGGAAACCAAAACCAAATGGTTAAAATAATTATTAGAAAGGAGAATTATGTGTCTGTCCTCACCAACACACTATCAATTTTAAGAAGGAAAATTCTCAAAGTCATAAAGTGTAACAGATACTGCACTTGTTGAAAGAAAAAGGAATTCTCTCCATGCTTTTAGGACTCATTCTAGTTTTAGAATTCACTGGAAATGGCTAGTAGTGGACAATTCTCATGTTTTTCTCCATGAAGTGCAGCTCCTTTATGAAAAACAAAGGCTCAAATATTGTAAGAATAATGTTGTTTTTTGTGTTTGTGTGACACTGAGAATTTCAGAAGAGTTGGACTCCAATGTCAATATGCTTCTTCATAAAGATATTTTAATCTTGGAAGAAAAGTAGAAAAAAACATATTTTGTTGTTGAAGTTTTTTTTTGTTTTTTTTTTTTTTTAATATGAAAAAGGAGAAAATAAAAAGTGATTAAATATTACCATTTAAAACCCAAATTTTTACTGAACTATTTAGTTGAAAAATTCTTTGAATGTTGTCTATTAAAAAGTTTAAAATTGCACAAGAGAGACAGAATATTTCTTTCCAGTCAAAAGGAAGTTATCTTTCTGACAGGATCTTAGAGGACACCAGTTTTAATCATGGTTAGTTCCTCTGACTTCAGTGGATCTACAAATCCAAGTACAAGGCTAGGTTTTTGTCTGCTCACAGCCTAATTGATAATATGTAGAAAGGCTACAGAGAGAGTTGCCCATGGTTTAGTTTGTGTGGAGATGGTTTCTTGTTTCTTCTTTTCACACGCATTAGATATCTTCTAAAGGATTTATTTCACATCTGCTCCTCTGTCAGCCTGCAGTCACTGGTTTTCTTACTGCTGCAGATGAAACCTCAGAAGTGCAGCTCTGAAAGGCAGTCCTGTTTTTGCAGAAAAAAGGGAAACAGATGACGACAAAACTATCACACAAAAAATGTCTCTCTTTTATCATTCTAATGAAACCTGATTTTCATTTTTGAAAGTGTAACTCTAACACTACACCTGGGAATACCTGGTCATTACAGCTGAACCTGGCACAACAGCATGTACATGGCTGAGCTTGTCTGAGCTCCATGGGACTGAGTTTTAGCTGGTAAAAATAAGGATAGCTGCATGCAGATGCAGTGGAGCTCTGCTGATTTACACCAGGTCAGGGACTAGTTCTGTGCATTGATTTACTGCAACCAATTTGAACCCATTAGACTTAGGCCAGTATAAAACTGAGGAAACCCAGTGGTGAATCAAGCCCAAAAGAAAGAAATCTTTAGATAACTACTTAACAGCTGTGGAAATATTGTCTGGTTCTCTTAGGACTTCATTACCACATCTGATGAGAATGCTGATTTATGGAGACCAGTAAACAAATCTCAGCAAAAAGGGTGTCTCAGATAAAAGCAGGGAAACATATTCAGTACAAGAACAGACCATCTGAAGGATTGTATTTTCTTGCACTGTCTGAGCCAAACAAAGTATTAATGGAGGAAATTCTAACTAACACTTTGGATTTAAAGGCAGATGAAAGAAGCAACACAAAGCCCCTGTGGCCTGTTGATATAAAGGACCAGGGGCAAGGAGGATCCTAGCACTTGGTTCATTCAATGACTCATCATGTAACACTGGGCTCATCATTTGACCCCTTCCTGCCTCAGTGAACTCAAGTAGAGATTAGGGTGAAAAATGTACGTTCCTATTGGAAAACAGATGATTTATAAGAGAGCTTCCTTGTGTAAATACATTACAAAGAAGTGGTAAATCCATAAATTTTACATGTACAATCATAAACAATAGAGTGAATGTCTGCAACAACCTCAATTTCTCGTTCATTCTTCAGGTTTTTTGTCTTACTGCATTACTCTCATCATAAAACCACGCACATTCATAACTGATCAGCAAATGAGAGTAATGTTGTTACTTTCTGAATTTGTGGTCTGGTAAGAGATGCAAGAGTAAAACCAGATTCCCACTCCTCCCATAAATCAGTGAAGGCAATGACGCCAGTTATATCTACTCCAATATCAAAAGTAAGTTTTACAAAAATTGTTTTGGACAGCTGCCTGGACCAAACAATTTCAGCTGTTGATGCTGTATGCACATGTGTGTGCTGGAAATGTAGAGTGAAACCTGTTCACAATCTGTTTTACAGACATTAGTACATTTTGTCCTTTGCCACATGTTCATGTGGCTCACAAAATATCTCATAATGAAGGTCATTTTATTCAGTAATGAATTGTGTGCTCCTTATCTTCAGGTTTTTTGCAAAGGAAAAAGCTCATCAAAATCCAACACTAGGCAAAAAAAACCAAGTTATCAACAGCTTTTGTTTTCTTAATTTTACATGTAATGATTTGGACAGATACATTACTGCTGTTTTATTCATCAAAATTAACACCAAAAGTCTTGACTATGAACAATAAAAATATACAACTGTTCTCCTGGTGTATCAGAAAAAAAAATCTAATCATATTTTGACAGACTGGCTACAGACAGGGCTAATGGTATAAGAAATGTAAAATGATGGTAATGCAATGATATACAGTGAAAAAACCCACGTAAGAATTTGGATTCTTTCAAAGTTCAAATGTCAGCCAATTAAATCCTCTGTTTAAATGCTGAGACAAAAAGCCACAAAGATCTCAATGCTATCTCATCGAAGAAGGGTTTTTTTTACTCCCCTGCTGGCAGCTTGTAGATGCAAAAGGTCTTGATATAGAGAAGGGTGCAAGTATAGCAGCAGCTAAGGAGTCTCAATCAGATAAAGTGACATCTGTGACAGATAGCTCTCTTACACAGGAGTCACACAAGCCCTGCTTGCCTTTCTCACGGGAATGATCCACCACTATTACAGTATCTCTAATGCAGCTACTAACATGAAGTTTTAAACTCATTCACAGCTTGAAACAAGATCACATTTACAGTGAAAAGCCAAAGTCTTAAGTAGCATGGAAACTCAGTTCAGTTTTCCTTATCACTTCTCTTCTATAGCTTTAATCAGGTGTTTTATTTATTAGGGGTTCAAAAAATAGTCTCAATGAATAGCCATTCATTTCTCCTGTACTCATCCATTTTGTACTTTTGATGCTATATAAATGTGTCTTCAAATAGGTGCCTGAAAAATATATATTTTTTAAAGTTCAAATAAGTTGCACTTTCATGCTATGAATTACACTGCACAAATATTAAAAGAAAAATACTTAAAATTTAGGCTTTGTATGCATTAAAATGCATGTATACTACAATAAGAAGGCATCAATATAATTTCCTAATATGCTTTCCACATAAAATCTAATCATTACATATTGCTTTCAGGTCTGAACAGAAAAAAAAACCAAAAAAAAACCAAACAAAAAAAAAACAAAACAAAAAAAAAGAGAGAGAATTAAAAGTATTAAAGGTAATTTCAGAAAAATTTCACTTATCTTTAGGATACCGGGAAAAGATAAAGTAAAGATACCTGGAAATTTAATTAAAAGGTACAGAAAAAGGCACATTTTCTAGAGAGGTTTTGGAGATATTTTTTATTAAATGGGCAAATTGGAAAAAAAGAAAAATTTGCATATTGGACCAAGGAATAGGATGCTTATGCTAATGATAGGAGAATAAGCAATCTAGAGTATCAAAGGGAAAGAATATTATTATTTCTATCTGGAAAATCTCTTCAAGCAGAAAGTGATACACTGTGTAAAAGGCATCCAGGAAAGGATTCTGTATATCCAGTGAATACTACAGTGAAATTTAAATCAGGTTCTTAAAAGAAAATATCTGATATCACATCACAAATATGACCAAATATGAACAAGGAAGAGATAATAATTTCAAACATGAACTTCCTCTTAACTCCATTTTAAATAATCTGTGCTTGGATTCTTAATCTCTTTGTTTTCTGATATATTCTGGTTTGTTTGGGTTTTTTTTCTGATTGAAGGAAATATTTTCTTAATTGATAAAAGTCTGCTCTACTCTGAACAGGGTTCCATGTGTCTCAAAATACATGATTTATCTTTCAGACATTGTGCATATACATTTGTTTTAATAGGATTACTTTCCACAATTTTTTAATATCAGTGAAGAAAAACCAGTACTTTCTTTTAATTTAAAGTTGTTCTTGACCTGCAAAGAGACTGAAAAAGTGAATGTATTATATAAACAAGTATCATGAAAATTACCAATACTATTACAGATTATGCAAATTATTTACTTTTTTTTTTTTAATCAGAATGACACAAAATATTAATTGCGAGGTAAAAAATATCTGGTCTTTGCAGAGAGATACATTTATTACAAAATGCAGATTTTTTTTTTTTTTAAATTTCCGAGAGCTCTTACAAATGCGCAAGACACGGTCTCAATACACTCAGGAGCTGCTTCAAAACAGATTATTGATATTCTGACCCACAGCTCTCTTGGAGGATATTGAGTATCAGCTGCCTCAAAGGTTGGCGCCAACCTTCCTCTTCTATGCACCACAAACCAGAATTAATTGCAAATCAATCGAACAAACTACAACTGATCAGTAAACCAATTAGTAATTTTAGCTGTTCATCCTGTCTTCATTTACTAAGGGGAAAGATGTGGGATGAAGGAAAGTGATTTCTAGTTAACATTTGCGATTTTTTTTTTCCCTCTAGTAACAAGAATGCCCTTGTAAAAACATTTCAAGCAGGGACATAGCCAAGCAGACAATTCCAGCACTTCCATTACATTCTTCTTATGGTTCTTTAATTCTTTTTTCTTCTTATGGTTCTTTCATTTTTTTCCCCTGAGGCTTTCTTCTGATGATACTGGAGTAAATTTTTACATTTTAATTTTCTTTGTGTCTTGTCCATGAGTCTGTCACTGTTTCTGAATCTATCCAGAATATCCATAGTGCAAATACCTAATTCCATTAACTGCATTAGCTACTATTCTGACCCTTACCAGGTAACTACATTGCTGCTTACTGTTTTTAAAATTGGAGGAATTCATAGCCACCTCTGGAAAACCCATAACTACACTCTCAAAGACTGTAGCTTTCATTTTAATTTGATTGAGATTTGATGCTTCTTTTTTTTTTTTATTTTTACCTTGCCAACAATTCAAGAATAAATTATTTTTTTCTAACAATCTACATATCACTTGAATATAAGTAATTTGCAGTTTAAACAAGGTAACAATGCATGTCACATCTAGATTGACTTGATCTTTGTCATTATACCAAAGTAGGTGATTCCATGGAAAATCTATTCAGTTGAATGTATTATAAGTGGTCATCAAAACACATCTGATTACATTTTATGGAAAAAAGATATGTTGTGAGGAAAGAGAGTTATGTGAAAAAAAAAGTACTTAAACTGAAGAAGTCATGGGAAAAAAAAAACCAAACTAATACTCACATCGGGTACATTTCAAGGTCTCAAGAGTTCCTAGAACATGAGAATACAAATGAAAAAGTAGTTTTAGGTCTCTTCTTTTACAGCAAATAGGTAAATGTCTAGAATTGTCTGTTTGATTACCCAGTAGCCTTTTTTAGAATTACTTTTAATAAGTGAAATGCTTTTTTTGCATAGATTGTTTAGTTATTCAGTTCTGGCTCTTCTTGATGAAACACAGAAACTTACCCAAGAGTAAAACAAGATTTAACATATATTCTGGTCTCATATCACGGTATATAACTTCTAATAAAAAAGAAAAGATACACTTATTTTTTTCCAGGGAAACAGTATATTTTGTGTGACACTCTCTAATACTTAAAAGGTTGAGAACTGAACTACAAAAACCTGACTGATTGTGACAGCAGCACCTTTCACCAGCTGATTGAAATTAACAGTTTCTTTCAGTTGTCCTAATTAAGACCAATGGGAGTTCTGGAATTCACCAGAGGTGTTTCAAGTTGCTCTCTTGTTTGGATGTTGGTGGTATCAGCTTCTACTTTATTCAATGAACAGTTTAGTCTAACTTGAGAACAACTCCTTTCTTAGGGTGCTCTTTCAAGAAGTACCTTCTATGAGTGCTTCTTAATAGAGGGCACTGCAGTTAGTGATGAAAAGAATATAATTTCTGGTGAAAGATTAATTCACAGTGGGAGTAACTCTGACAATGTGAGTACAAAACTGTTACTGAACAAGCAGTGACTAAGGACTCACAGAAAACTCTGTTAGCCTTTTAAAAGTGGCTACAACTTCCCTCCTATGAAAAGGCCAGAGCTGGAACATAATGTGGGGACATCACCACTTCCAATGCCTGGAGCCTTTCATGGTTTATAGTCCAGATGCTTGGAGAAAAGGAGCATCAGAAAGGAGCACACAGAAGGTGTGAGGAGCATCCTGGCTGTGTCACAGAACTCTCACACCAGGGACACATCTGGATCTCCACATGCACTGGGGACTGACACCACTTTATTTTTTTTTTCTTAGCAGATAAGTCATGATGACACTTACTGCAAAGGGCTGCCTTTAAAATGGGATCAGATGAGGAGAGACCAATCTTTTGTTTCATAATATGGCAGGTCCAGCAAGCACCCAAGGGTGGCAGGCACATCTTAGCTCCTAGAGCATCCAGGGGCTCTATTTAAACTTCTATTTGTAAAATGCTGTGCTCACCAGTTTGGTTGCAACCATGCTCTTGCAGCTGCACATACCAAACTATGTTTGCTGACCACCACTACGAACCTGGAAAGGAACTGGAGAAAATATGACTGAGAACCACAGTGAATCCTGCAGCTCTGCTCCACAGACTCTCCAGGATAGCAAATGGCTGCATTTTGGTGTGACTAAGCACTCACTTCACAAAATACTTATGGTGAGGTCTGGAAAATGAGGAAGTACTTCAAATTTCTACTTCTGAGACTTGCACAAGGTTACTGTGCATGATGCATTTACTGCATAACTGTAATTTTACAGCTGTTATATATGACAGGTCTACCATGCCTAGAGTTTAATCTGATTATTAGATGTATGCCTATAAATTTCAGACTTTCTTCTTAAATGGATTTCAAGCACATTAGGAAGTCATAAATTAAGTGCTATTATATTTGAGAGAAAACTTTAGTATTGAATTTTTCTTGTAAAGTATTCAAAATCTCCTAATTTTGTCTTCATTGCTATGAAATAAATGGTTGTAGAATCATAAGTCATTTCAGATAGTCATTTATATGGTGTCATTCAGAGAATGATGTATTATTTGACTGTCATTGAAGAAGTGAAAAAAACTCTTGAAATAAAAGTTGTATAGTGGGCTGGTTGGTTTTTTTTCCCCTTGGGAGATTAATGGGCCATTTAACTGAAAGATGCATGTGTTGTATTTCATCTTTTTTAATGTAATTATTACAGAGGAGGTGGAGGGTTTAGACATTTACAAAGATAAAATTGTCCAGTGCTTCAAACATAATTTCAGCAGCAATGAATTTGGTTCAATTTTCTGATGTACATGGCCAATTTAACTGGTGGATGTTTTTAATATATTTGCTGGTATTCTTCTTGTTAAGATCTGTCTAAGTAATACATATGCTTATACTCTGATGTGCCTAATCCCTCTTGTAGTATTTCTCACAGTCCTTACTCTTACATGCACTATGCAGAGGAGAGATGGTTCATGATAGTTACCAGGTCTAATTCCCACAATCTGGGTTCTCTTCCCAGAATTTCCTGCTTTAGAGTTTGTGTGTGACCTTGATTAAACACACCTGTAATACACATGTTCTCTTTGGGTCTTTGGCTCTTCTTGGTGCTGTCTTCACCTTTTACTTCTGGCTAATCATTGGCTCTGAAACTCCCCTCATTTCTGCAGATCTCTACTGAAAGCATCACAGCCCTACCTGAAATGCTGCAATGTGCTTTACTCTTTCTGAATTTCTGAAAACTGGAGCTCACAGTTTCTGAACTGTGTGTTTGAGCTCTGCTTCACTCCCTGTCCCTGAGGCAAGCTGTGCCTGTACCACCTGGTGCCAGTGACAGCCCAGGCACCCACCTGCTCGCAGGTCAGGCCCACCAGGGGCAGGAGAAGAGAACTGAGCCTGTTTCCTTGTGCTGTAAAAGAAGTGGCCTTGCCCATAAAGGTTATGGGGAGCATCTAAATCATCATTCTGAGCTTGCCCAGGTGTGGGCAGCATTTGGGTCAGGCCAGAACTCTGACAAGCTGAGTTTAAGTACAAATCCTATTCAGTTTCCTGAAGCAGACAGACAACCAGGTACCACAGCAAGAGAGTGGGACACCTGAGCTACCAGCATAGTAGCAGAGGAGAAGGGAAAACCTCCAGGTGTTCCCTAGAAAGAAGAAAGGGAAGGAGAAAGTGGAAGGACAACCAGGTATTGCCACATATGGACTTTGCACCATGGCACTGCTGACAGGAATGATATAATGTATTCTGATCCTGATCTGTACTGATCCAAATCCTCATCATAATGTATGTACATTTACAATAACAAAAATTAGGTGACTAGTATGCTTTGCATTTGATGGACGCATTGTGACTGACTTTTACAGCAGCCATTTGGAATAGGTTTATTCTCTCAAAGAATAGTCCACCTCCATAAATATTATAGATTTTTTTGTATTAACTAACTTTTTCCCTACTCCCAAAAATGTATGTTTGCTTTCCCATGTTTTCTTCCACATAAATATGCTGGGTGAGGCCTTTCCAGCTGAGAATCCTTCAGAAGCAGCTCTGTTCCCTGAAGAGGTTCAATTTCTTCTCCAGCTACACCTATGTTGATAAAAAGGGATGGGACTCATGTGCTCTAGTTGGAGTTATTTTCTCAAAGTGAGAGGACAAGTGGCCCAGATCACAGAGGAACTAATCTCTCCATAGGAAGGTGTAATATACATACATATGTTACCTTTATTCAAAACTGCTGGTAAAAAATACAAGCTGGATTAACATGGAGTCAGCTTCTTTCAACAAAAAATACTAAAGAAACAAAATACTTCAAGGCAATTTCACAAATACTGAAAATTTCCAGACTTACTGGTCCTGTCACATTTAATTTAACTGATGACATAAACACTAGGCAGGGTTACACAGAATTATTTTATGTTTTTTATGAACGTCAATTTTTTTTCTATTATACTCTTTAGCACTTACAATTGCCTTGTGAACTGAAGTGAAATGCATCATTAATCCCTGAAAAGCACCATGTGTTTAATTATTTAGACATGTAGGGAGAATTAGGCCTCTTAAGGTAGAAGTTCTTTTCAAACAGCGTAGTCTTAATTTGCTTCTATTTTCTCCTACTCTTTATTGTCAGATTTCGGAGATTTTTACAGTTTTTTATACTATTCTGCATTATTATTAAATTCACAATGGGCCTTAAAAAGTCCTTCTAATGGAATGCATTTTTCAAGGCAATGAATGCAAATTCCCAGAAGAAAATTTAGCATTTTCTCAAATATGTGATAGGCTTTACTCCTACCCAATAGGAAGTGAAATATTGAATAGCTTCACATATTTAGTAATATAAAAATGCCTTATTATTTTAAACAGGGTTTATGAATTGTAGCAGTTTTCTAAAGTTCCTTCATGTACCAAGAATAGATAACAACCACATAATCTGGAATTCATCTAAGCTTCCACATTTTTTAAGAGATTTGATCAACCTGAAATCATTCATGGTGATGAGTATATTAACTTAAATTTATTTCAGAATGAATTTCAAATCTTCAAAGCAAAATTTGTTTCTTGGTATTTTATTTTCCCTTTGATATTCATGCTTAAAAATTGAAATGAGGAAGAAGAGTTTTAAATTCTAGGATTAATAATAAAAAGGTGTCAAACTTTCTAAAATCTATATATCAGAAAATACTTCTGGCATATTCATAGGACTAAAAGTCATAATTTTTCTATGTTCATTACCTGATGGAGAGCTGATAAATTTCATTGAGCTTCTCCACTGGGATAGCTCAGAGCTGACAGGGTATCAGTATGTTAGATTAAGTGGCATGAAAAGTTGGAGAGGTATCCAATTAAAGAAGGATTGAGGAACTGTCACACACGTAATACTTGTTGACATGAGAGTGATTTTTCTTTTACTTTTTTTTTTTTCCTTCTCTGTTTAAATAGGGCCTGTCAGACAAATATGATTCTCTTTTTGATAAGATTCCAGTTTGGTTGATAAAAATAACCACAGAGACATAAAATGTCTAGGCTTTCAATGGGTTTTGTATTAATATCACATGACATTCTGCTTGAGACACTAGTAATATGCTGCATCAATAAAACATATATTAAAATTTGGTTATTAGTGGTTTTCAAAAAGTATTTGTCCAAGGTGAATTATTGTCAAATGAGGAATTTGTACTGACATTTCACAGAGACCCAGTGCTACTCAACATTTTAAAAAATGATCTGTAAGTAAATGTAAAATCCCTGCTCTTAAAATTTGAAGATGACACAAAAATGATAGACTTTTAATATTGATGAGGACAGGCAGCCTTAATTAGCCCTCAAGTAAACTGGGACAACTCATCCAGTATGTGTTTTAATTCACCCAAGGATAAGATGATCTGCCAATGAATAGTGAACACAGGAAACATCTTCACACTTTTGAGAAACTTTCAAGAGAAACTTTGATTCTGTAATTATTGTGACTGTGGAAAGAAAAACACAGTATTTATGATATGTGAGACCTGAACATGGCTAAAGCAAGAATTAATTCTTGGACACCTACATGAAAAAAAGAAGAGAACCTGAGAAGATACCATAGAAGTACACTGCAGAAGATATGGTATAGGAGAAGAACTCTTAACAGCTCAATCTGTTTAACTTCACAGAAAGAGGATTGAATAGTAATTTGATTATGGGTAGGAAACTGGATATTAGTGATATCTTAATCTAGCTGGTAGAGGTAAAATAAAAAACAGTAGTGAGAAGCTGAAACCAGGCATGCAAACTGGCAAAAAAGCCATGAGTGTAAGAAAGATTTCAGCCATTTGAAAAATCACAGAAAAAATGGACTTTCCATCTCTTGATTTTTTTCATTGAAGTCTGATGGAAAGGGTTACTGAATATTCTCTGAGTTCAGTAGATAGTAGATTTTAATACAAATGAAATATTAGAATATTATTTATCCCCTGTACTTTCCACAAAATCCATTATAATTAGAGCCTGCCTTAGTACGTGTTGTACAATACTGAGGTATTTAAAATGAAATGCAGGAGACAGGAATGGAACTATGGCTGAAGTCCTCAATCTGAGAATGGTTTATCTCATCTGTCCCATCTGGAACAAAAATCATGTCCAACAAAATAATTCTTCTGGATACATAATTAAATGTTTATGAATTGCTCAATCATTACAATGATTGCAGATACTCAGAGTGTAAAGAGTCATACATTGAAATGGAAGATCTGACAGAGGTAGGAAATCAAATTGAAGAGAATTGTTTGAACACAGAGGGACTGCCAATCCCAAAATGGGATTATCAGAAATATAAATTGGGTGTCTTTGATGTTTTTGTAGAAAAATTAATTCTTCATTAGCTTAATTAAAATGACTCATGGGAACCTTGATTTGAATAGTAGCTCACATCTATGAGATAATTCAAAAGAATTGGGGCAGGTCTAAAATACATCAATTCAGTTTTGCTACTCTGTGTTCTTTATCTAGGCTTGGTCTGTCTGACAGCAATCAAGAGGTTTGAAACCTTATTTGAAGCACTGAGAGAGCAGCACATCTCATTCTGGGTGATTCTCAGCACTTTCCAAGACTAGCAAGACCATCTGAAGAGCTGAGATGTTGTATGTTTAGGAAACCTATGCATTCATTGCTTATACTGCCCTTGGATTAGGACAGTACTAGTTCATCACTTAAAGAACAAGCCATCAGTATGTGGGAATGAGTGACATGATTCCCATGGTCCTGAGGGAAACACTGGATGGTGTTGCCAAGTCACTCTCTATGGTATTTGAAAACTCATGGTGCTCAGGTGAGGACCCTAGTGACTGGGAAAAAGAAACATGGCTCCTATTTTTTATAAAAATGGGAGAAAGGAAGACCTGGGTGACTACACACCTGTCCCATTCCCCTCTGTGCCTGGGAGGGTCATGGAGCAGATCCTTGTGGAAACAATGGCCAGGCAGATGCAAGGCTAGGAGGTGATCTGTTGCTGTTGGGGCAGACACGACCTACAAAAGGACGCCCTACATCTCAGAAGGCTGATACCTGATTAATACAACAGCTGTCTTTTATACCCTCTAAAAATTTACACTTTATTGATTAGTTACAATAAATCAACATAACAGTCATTGTAAATGAAATAATGTAAAACCATCTCCACCTCAGCTTTTCATAAAACTTTTCTAAAAATTGTTTTTCCAGATTTTCTGCAGATTTCTTCTTACTTATCTTGTCCTCCTTCTCGATCTTCATACCAACAGCCTTGGTAAACCTCCTTTCAGAAGTAAACCTTATCAAATAATTCTCTCTGGCTCAGGATCCAGCTGTAGAGCAGAACATGGTGGTGGGAAGATGGAAAAGAACCAACAATGTCCTCTCACAGCCCTGAGGTTTAGCTGCATCCTGGGCTGCATCAAAAACTAGTTGCCTAGCAGATCAAAGAAGGTGGATCTCTCTAACTCTACCCTTGTGAGTTCCCAGCTGGAGTGCTGCACCCTGCTCTGGGGTCCTCAACACAGGAAAGACAAGAACCTGTTAGAAAAGGTCCAGGGGAGGCCACAAAGATGATTAGAGTGATGGAGCCACTGTCCTAGAGGCAGGCTGAGAGGTGGGGTAGGTTAGGCTTGAGATCAGAAGGCTCCAGGGAAACCTCATTGTGACCTTGTGGCACTAAGGTACCACAGAGTTGAAAGAGAATTTCTACTGAGCTTATACCAGGAATTTTAGGTTAGTTTATGAGCAAGTCTAGAAACAGACAGGGCAAGACTCTTCTCAGCAGTTACCTTGTTCCAGTAGGTATAAAACACAGAAATACTCATGTAAGCAAATATATCAACAGGGTTTTTTTAGATGCAATTACAATAGGAAAAGTAGAATCTAAGTTTTGCATTCACTCTCTTTTCAGAGCCCCTGCTGCTAGTGAAACTTCCTCTATAGAATTCTCATCAATGTATTATGAATATTTCTAATGCAACTTTTGTGATGTAAGTTAGATACATCTAGATGTCAAATTAGATACTAAAGTTATCTGTCCACCTTGTTTTATAGCTAATTAATTACTTTAGCAAATAATAGGTGATGAGGAAGTAGAATGCATCAAATTCAGCATATTAACTTCTGAATGACTAATGTCCCATCATTTCAGATTGAATTGTCAGTGAAAGCCATAAGGTCTACACCTTTATTGTCACCACTAAAGCAAACTGATTTATTTAACATGTGAAAGCAGGCCAGTGCAAGAGGCTATTTCACACCAGGCAATCTGAACATACTCTGTTTAGAAAATATAAAGTTTTTATTAATTACTATCGAATTTAAATCTTGTATATTTTCCCTCTTAAGACGTGGCCATTCTCTGTGTTTTGCCACATCCAAAAACATTTTAGAAAAAGTGTATACCCTTTTATTTCATCAGGATGACATAGCATAAGTTATTAATTTTCTTTCAGGTTTTTCCTTGTCTTTTAATTTTTTGTTTTAATTCCTTGATCCTACAACAACAAAATTACTCATAATAGTTCTTGGATACTGTATGAAAAGCATCCTTTATTATTTCAATTCCTAATTGTTTCTATGTAGTATTGGGTACTTGCCGAGAACATTAATCTTCCTATCTGCCAAGTTTAATTATATATAAATATTGCATAATTACAGGTGGGCTGTCTTCCTTTGCAGGATAATGATGGGCGTGACTTAAAGAAACCTGCAGGTATTTAGGTAAAACAACATGGTAGGTCAGTTGCTAAAGTATCATGAGGAATTATCCCACATATGTGCTGAACAGTCTTGTTGACTAATAGCTACAGCCCCAGGGTGGGGAGAGGAAGGACTGTTTACTTAGAGGTGTTTACTAGCATGCAACAAATGAATGAGAAAAAAGCACTTTTGCTTTAGTTTATCTGATAAGAATCTGTCCTCTCTTTAACATATTAGGACTGCATCATTCATTATTTTTGATGGAGAGGCATCTTGATCCACCAAATATCTCCTTGGCCAATAATCTTATTGGGTTTAACATGGAAGGTCATTATGCATGGCACATCAGTAATGGATGGATAACAGAAACTAGCTGGTGCCATATTGTCTAAGATGCCAAACTGATAATTCAAACTCAAGTGTCTGGTACTAATATCCCACACTTAACAACATTTTATTCATATATATTGCAGGAGAAAACTGAGTCCCTTTGTATATTTTCAATCACCACATACCTATTCAAATTCTTACCTGACTGTTAAATTTCAAAGCCAGTACTATGGCTGCTTAGACTGAATTGTGTACACTCGCAGTACAGAAGAGAAGAGTCACGGACAGTGCTTTTACTATTATCTTTTTTACTTGAGATTTGTAGCTAACTGCTACTTATCCTTTATGTAGCTGCTACTAATCATAAAGTATCATCTATTGGTGATGTTTATTTGTGTATCACCTGATTTCTGTGCAGTATATTTCAAAAGCACTTGCCCCAAGAGTATTGTCAGAATCTGAACGCCTTTCTTTCACTGTATTTCATGTATCATCATCTTTCCTTGGCATCATGCTTCAGCCTCTTTTAATTGAAAGGGCTAAGTTATTTTTAAATACTTTTTTTATTGTGTTCCTTCATAATGCTATGCATTTGGATTTTTTTAAAGCTACTAGAAGTCTTTGCCAATGAGGTTAAACATTCCTGATACTGGAAGGCTACCCAGTATTTACTGGGAAAAAATGACTTAGAAAATACCTGTCCACAATACAATGAAACTTTATCATCAGGATACTGCTTGAATAAAACAGACAAACAAAAAAGATAAAGTCGGTACAAACTTAGCCCCCTCCCCCCCACCCATATTTTAGCAGCTGCTGCCACCTGTAGCTACCTCATTCTAATTCAATACCTCTGCCATGGAGCTGTTGAAAGGGTGGATAACCTGATACTGTCTCAGTCTGCAGAAAAGCAGGGGTAGTGGTTGTAGCCCAAACACAGAGGCTAGTATGGGGGAGAAGACTCTTACACGTAGTTCCAGAGGATATGTCACTTTTCTGTGAAACAACTATGTGGATCCTCTGAAAAGACAAGATTTTTTTATTGTCACGCAGTCAGATAAAATGACAGAAGCCTGTGTGCCAGGTTTGTGCAGCTGTATCCATCTCACTCCAGATTCACTGCATTTTCCTACCCTAATCATTTCTACACCACAAACACAGCTATGGCAGGGGATCCCATTACAGCCCAGATGACCCCTCTTGGTTAAAGCACAGTTCAAGCTGTCTAGTTTCTTATTATCTAGCATTTCTGTTGAGGTGAACCATAAGAACCCTGAGTGCAAATTCTTTGTTGCAGGAATGAAAACAGAATCTATCTGTCCTAAAAAGAGATTTGTTCACACTGGGTCTGTCACCACAATGACTCTATAGCCTATCAAGTCATTAGACCTTGCACTGTGCACAAAGCTGTAACTGTGAGCATTGATCAAGATTTCTTGTCTTTGTAGTCACTTTTACTTGCAGATGGCATTTTACTTTTGCACTTTCTGGACACAGAAATCTTACCTACACTGCAGTGCACCAGCTGCACTGAAACTATGTGAGACAACAGCATATCTTATTTTCTTGTCCAGGACCAAAGAAGAAGATTTTTCATTAAGAATAGAGAATGAAAAGAGAGCTCAAGAGAATATTAAGGAAAGATACATCTATTTGGATTTGGAAGTACTGGAAGTGTCATAGAGTGATAGCAAAATTATGATGCAAAACTGTGTTTGATAAGGACATCAAGATTCTGTGACTGATTTAGTATTTAGGTCTACGAATAAATTTCAAAATTAAAGGAATGATTGCCCAACTTTTATAAGAGCTTAAGAACAATAGGGGCGGGGGGCAAGAAAGTACCTGCCTATGATTCAATTTGCTACAGAGACAGAGTATTCTCTTGAGTATACACACATTCATATGAAGTTTATGCTATTCTGATAGTGGTGCAATAAAGCTGAAGTCTCTAAAAATCTCTTACAGATATTTTGGGTATTCTGCAGCAGTGTCAGTGGACTAGCACTTAATAGATTTAAGCTGTAAGAGGAATCTTGACAGATAGGGTCGATGTGTTGAGGACAGTAACATGAGGTTCAACAGGGCCAGTGCTGGGTCCTGCCCTTGGCTCACAACAACCCCAGGCAGTGCCACAGGCTGGGACAGAGAGGCTGGAAAGGACCTGGGGGTGCTGGTGGCAGCAGCTGAACATGAGCCAGGGTGTGCCCAGGGGCCAAGAAGGCCAATGGCATCCTGGCTGGATCAGCAATAGTGTGGGCAGCAGGAGCAGGGCAGGGATTGTCCCCCTGTCCTGGGCACTGCTGAGGCCACACCTCGAGTGCTGTGTCCAGCTCTGGGCCTGAGTGCAAGAGAGACACTGAGGGGCTGGAGTGAGTGCAGAGAAGGGAATGGAGCTGGGGCAGGGTCTGGAGCACCAGTAAGGAACAGTTCAGGGGAAGAAAGCCTAGATAAAAGGAGACTCAGGGGAAATCTCATTGCTTTCTACAACTTCCTGAAAGGAGGCTGTAGTGAGGTGGGGATTGGTCTCTTATGTCATGTTTGAAGTGAAAGGACAAGAGGAAATGGACTTAAGTTGCATGATGGTAAAGAAATTTAGGGAAAAAGTTCACTGCAAGAGTGGTTAGGCATTGGAATATGTTGTCCAAGTGGTAGAAACATTGTCACTTTAATAAAAGTCACCTTGTTGTGCCACTTGGAATTATAGTTTAGAGAACTGGTTACCACCATTGATTATGATGCTACTAGAGTTGACTAGGTGATCTTCCAACATTGATGATTCTGTAAGGGATAGATTTTGGTTGGATGTTAGAGAGAAATTCTTCATTGTGAGTGTGGTGATGCAGTGGAACAGATTGCCCAGAGAAGCTGTGGCTGCCCCATCCTCAGCAGTGTTCAAGGCCAGGTGGGATGTGGCTGTGAGTGATCTGGTCTAGTGAAAATTTAACCTGTCCATGGCAGGAGGGTGGTAACTAGATGATTTTTAAAGTCCTTTCCAGCCCAAACTATTCTATGACTCTATGATTTTGTGTAGGCAAATGATTTTTAAGTGGTATCAGATCCAGAATGACAGCACAGTCCTGGTTAGTGTTTCATCTAGTGACACTGAGCTGCTCTCTACAGACACCTGGCCAAATCCTCAGCTGATTTAAGGGATTGTCACACTGTTTGTTTAAGCATTTGCACCAAGGGAAAAGCTTGACATTATCAGACACTTTATATATAGTAAATCACAGATAATTTTGTGTGTGCACGTGTGCTTTATTGATTTTAGGTATAGTTTCTGTGTATGAGTGACTGTTAATAGTCAGATTTTTTTTTAAATACAAGAAAAAATGTAATTTATATTTTAAATTTTTTTTTCAGCTTATAGCAAGGAAATAGTAATAGTAAATATGCACAAAAATTCAGTAATTGTACATGCATGCACATATAGACATGCAGATTATACATTCCACACTGCCTATGGCTCCTACACCTTCATTATATTTAGCAACAATTTTGAAGAAAAATTATTTGCATGAGTAAATTACTTAGTTTAAGTACGAGATCAAAATCCAGAGTATCATTGGTGGTTATATTTTGGGCACTATCTGGTTTAGAATTGGTCTTTATAATTCTTTTCTAATACAGTATTGAATCCCACAAAAACTGTAGCACTTTACTTGACAATGTTATAAACTGGTTTGCCAGTCATACTTCTCTGGTTCCTGAAACAGAGCTTTTATCAGAGGTTAAATTTTTCTCAGTCTTTCAGAAACTATTAAATGTATTTGAATGAGCCAGAAAAACAAAGAAGTAAAATTAATTATATTTCATTTTATTATCTTTCTAATGCCTTCCATAGACTATTATCATATTTGTACAAAGTAAGACCAGGACCTCAGTGTACCATAAATATATCATGTCTTCTCATCATTGATCACAGGGTTGATATTTGATGCCAATCTAGTGATCTCAAGAAACTTGGAAGAGGAATTAAGTTTCACAGGTTGGGCTTTGTTAGGAATGGAATACTAGAGAGAACAACAAGGAAGACACAATTTAGAGCAAAGAATTCTTGAAGAATGTGTCAACTTGGGAATTTCTAGCAGTATTTTCAAATGACAGAAGTAATCCATCAACAATAATGCTCCAAAACAACCACAAATGGTTTTAGAGGATTTCAGGATTTGGTTTTTAGATTGTTAACCAAACATTCAAGGCAGGAGGGGAACATTAAGATATCAACTGCACATTCTATTTTCTTTTTTCTTTTTTTTTTTTTTTTTTTACATATAAACTAAATTGCATAGATATGGCATTATTTGTATGGTGTAAGTACTAAGATTTTTATTAAATCATTTACCAATATGGACGTTTTAGCTAACAAATTGCTTGTAAGGAAAAAATGCTATTTACACGGAAAAAAAGTGAAAGGATGAAAATGTAAAAATGAATAGCCTTAATTTATTGGCTGATAGAAAGATTCCACCCTATTTCTGAATTTAAGTCATTATTTCAATAATTTCTTCACCCTGTTTTATTTATTTATTAGGGTTAGTAATTTTAAGAAATTCTAAAATGTGCAACAGCAACAAGAAAGTTTCCAGAAGCACTTGCAAGTGTCTCCTAGCGGTAAGTGGCACGTCTGAAACAGCTGCCAAGGAAAACAAGTACACAGGGAATCATCCATTTGCCCAAGGTGGAAGTAAAAACAGAGCAGAAATCCAAGCTGTCAATGCTGCCACACTGCTCCAGGGCAAAAGGAACAACTATTTCAAATGAAGAAGAATTTTAGTTTAGCTGAATAACGTCACAAGTGGTCCAGATAAATACAATAGGAGAGTCAATATTTCCAGGGGTCACAAGGACAAAATCAAAGTTGATTTTGGTTTCAACACTGAAATGACAAAACCACAGCTTTCCAGATTTCACTGAAAGCAGAACACCTATGGAATGTGCATCTTGGATGGAATTAATGTTGTTTTCAGAAGATTTTGCATACAAAGACAAGGCAATCTGTGCCATAGATTCATGACAGAGATCCTTTCTCTCCTCACTGCTAGGCACAGCACTGTGCTCACATTGCTAATCCTTTAGCAGTACCAGCTAGGAACTACATCCCACATAAAGTCCAAGAAACCAGTTCTTGCTGTGAACACAGAACTAAAGCATTAATTCAATGATGTCCTCTTCTTACATTGAGTTTTCTCAAGAAAATGGTAAGATGGTGTATTGACAGAAATTTTAAAGATTTGGGACCCATAAAGGCTGCAATATGTATATGTGTATATTTTAGTCTTGGCTATAATTTGATTTTGAAATTGAGCAGTGTAGACAGAACAGCATCAGGTTCACTCTCATCTACTTAGCTGCTTTTTCAAGCTATCCACAAAATCTCTGTCCTCAAAAGCTCCAAGCCTTCAGAATGCTTTCTGTGCTGCAGCACAATCTCAGTTGACTTCTACAAAGATACGCTGGCAAGAGGCTGTGCTGTGTCTCTCTATATTGATTCAGCCAATTCAAGATGTAAAACTGCACCTGGTGGTGGTTGTGCATACATGCCCTAGTCACAGAGGTAACACAAAGAATCCAGAGCAGGTCCAGGTCAGCTGCTGGTGGACTCCAGCAGGCTGGGGTTGAGCCACTCTGCACACCTGTGCTGGGACCAAAAGTCATTCTCTGGGAAGGATGAACATTTCAGTGCACACACAGCCAAAGGTTCCTTGCGAGGGCAAAGGAATGTCTGGAACAACTGCACTACTGCTGCTGTCTAGAAATCAATTCCTGTGTAGTTCCAAGACTCTTGTCTGTAAGACCTGTCTTCCTGCAGATGAAGAAGGAACATTATTAGCATTTCTGTGCTTTTGCAGTTTTCAGTTCTGCCTATCCTGCAGGAATGGACTATTTTTAACACAGCAATATAGTGATATTTAATAGAACTCATTTGAAGGCCAGTACTGCATGTTTGTATTTTTCATGAAAAGGTATTTTTCTAATTTTAATGCAATGAAATTGTCATTTCAGTGAAAATTGCCATTATATTTTAACAACTCAGTAAGACTCTGTTTGATTCTTTCCCTCTCATTGTAGTCAAATGTTCTCTATTCATTCGCATGCAGTTTGCAGCCAAATCATTAAATTAAAATTACTATATTCCTTTTTCAAAACCCAAGGCAAAATGTAATTACAAATCAGTGCATGATTCCCAGTAAGAGGCCCAGTATTCGGCTCAATAATCAGTGTCACTCCAACAACAGAATCATAAAGACTATTTAAATTTCTGAACAAAAATTTTTTTAAAGAAAAAATACAATGAATCAGACTAGAACCGTAAGATGAAAAGTTAAGGCCTCTGTCTGCTGTAAGCCTGCTATTTAGCCTTGGGATAAATTTCTGCACTACTGTCTATGTTATAATATTTTCTCTTGTATTCAAAGTATGAAACTCTTTGGTGAAATAGTATGAAGGGGTTAATGGTGCCAAGGTAAGCAATTTCTTTGTAAAGAAAAGAGAATAGCTGACATTATGTGCAATATAATTATTTTTTATTAATTGAATTGAAATACTGAACATTAAATTGTTATACTTAGTCATATAATCCTTTGTAATTACACATTCTACAATAAAAGACTTTCAATTAAATTTTATTACAAGTCTAAAATTCAAAAAAACCCCACCTATCTTTACAACAGAAGCAGGCAGTAGCTAAGCTTTTTGAATAATTTTTCTCAGAAATTAAAAGCAAACTGGGAAAAATTGGCATTATTTTGTCAGTTTAGAATTACTACATTTGCCCACCAAATCCTACACAATCGTAGATAAAAGCTCCTTCAAGAGCAAAAAGCGTGTCTCTTTTTTTCTTCTATTGCTACAAAATATTGATGAAGTGCTCTATTGAGGTAGAGATCTCATTAATTATTTGATTTACAGAAAAAGAAGACAGAGGGAAATGAGTGCTGTGGCTAATGCCATGATGTACCATCTTGAGACTTAAGATCTTTTTAATGTATTCGGCAATGATGCAGCTGAAAGAGGAAAGAGGGAACTGAATGGATCCATTAATTTAATTGAAGTGAGCTCTGACAAGAGATAAAACATGTCAGGCTCTGCATCTCTTCAGGATGCATCAGCACTATAGTAAACAGTAAATGATCCACGGACACAGATACAGATACACACAAACACACACTCAAAGTTAAAGGAATACATGGATTTTCACACATACACATGCACACACCATCCCCCCGCCCCACCTAGCCCCCTCCTCCCCACACTCACTCACTCACAGCTTTACACAGATTCTAGAGACCTCAAGGCCAGAGAACATTTCCTTTTTGCAGCTTCACAAAGTATGCAGCATAGAGTCATGAAATGGCCTGGATTGGAAGGGACCTGAGAGATCCCCTGGCTCACTCCGGCTGCGAGCAGGGACAATAGATCACGTTGGTCAGAGCTCCATCCACCCTGGCCTTGGACTCTTCCAGGGATGAGGCATTCACATCTCTGAGCAACATGTGCCAGTGCATCACACCCCACAATAAAGGCTTTCTCCTAATAACTAATCTAATCTAATCTAATCTAATCTAATCTAATCTAATCTAATCTAATCTAATCCAATCTAATCTAATCTAATCTAATTTTATCTAGTCTCTCAGTTTGAAGTCCTTCCCCCTGTCACTACATGCTCTCCTAAAAAGTCCCTCTTCATCTATCTTGTAGGCTCCCTTCAGCTGCTAGGACACAATTAGGTCACTGACTGCATTAAATGTACTCACATGAACAGCTCCTGGATTAGCTCCTGATTCAGACTTCTTACAGAAAATTTGCATTTTGGGTTTTTTTGTTTTTTTTTTTTTTTTTTTGTAATTTTCACTGTTTTACAGTTTTTTGAAAGGTTAAGGAGAGAAGCAGACTTTATTGCTCCTTATAGAAACTCTGGTGCTTCTTTCTTTTGAGTGGCATAGAGAACTTGCTTTAAAAAAAGAATACCCCTTCTAATATATAAATTCTTCTTAGTGGTTACCATGATCATTCTTAATTAATACCATAACCAATTTTTATTAATAATATTAAATGATACCATTTTACCAATATAATAGAATCACTGGGTTCATATCCCATAATAACTGTGATTAATATCATGGGGCTAAAGCAGAAAGACAGTCCTAAAGGGTTATAAAATAACACTTTTTCTGACCACAGTTTTAATGATGGTTTGCTTCCTGACATCTGGGCTAATACCAGGAGAATTGAACAAGATCAGAGGACGAAGTTTAGAAGTTTATACTGGTCTTGAATATTCTGAATTTCTTGGGAAATTTTATAATTTCCTACATGATATTACTTATGTCTACTTAATATCAATATTTAGACTCATATGAATAGGCTGATACCTCCCATCTGTGACATGAAACAAACAGAAACTTCTTAAAAGAATGAAGCTTGTCACAGGAGAGGGACACACCGTAAAGTCGCAGCCCTGGGTAGTTCAAGGTTTTTCAAGTAACTTTGATCCCAACAATCTTCTTGTAAGCTTAGATTGATTGAAAGAAAGCAATTGAAGACAATTTCAAGAGCTAATTGTATTAATTATACACACAGATAATATTGGTTCCCTTTTATTGAGCTATGGAAATTGTATTCAAAGAATAAAATTTACTTTTTCCTGTCGTATGAACATGCTCATGTATTCCCTGTGCATTCTTTTGCCCTATGAATTTATGGTAAAGCACAACCAGTCTTCTGTCTTTTAAATTAAACAATGTTTGTGATCAAGAGTTTGGAACAATTCTTTACTGAAAAAGAAAATTTAGGAAACATTTCAAATATAAGTGGAAAGTGAATATAGTTTCTTAAAGTAGAAGCTGCAAGTACAGGATTACTCAGGGAACTGGGGACAGTGAGGAATAGAAAAGTTCTAGCAATTTTTAAAAATTCAGGGAGTGCTTTGGGAGGCATACAGAGATGGATCCATATGTCTGGACTCAGCCAGTTAATATCCCAGAGCAGACTGCTGGAGTGGCCATTTTAATATCTTTTCATCTGGTTTTGCAGTAGCTGAAACTCTAATGAAATTTAGCAAAAGAGGAAGCACAACTCAGCACAGAATAAAACTTTATCTAGCCCTATGTTTCTGTGTCTAGCCATGCAAATTAGAGGACCTATGTCCTATCCAACAGTAAATACTCAGTCACAGCTGTTTTTATCTGTAGTTTATAAATATTTATTTCTGTATCTTTATGTGTCTACATTCAGTGACTTTCAGAACAAAAAACCAAGCAGAAATATACAATGAAGAATTTGTGGTGAAACTTTGCTTGGAAAATCATTGAAGCTATGTCAGTATTCTAAATATGAGTTTTTGTCAGTTATAACATTAGATTTGACTGGAGTATCAACAGGTATTTATTTTAAAAATATGTTGCAATACATAGTTTGGGCTTGTTTATCTCTCATTTATTCCTAAGACATTGAAAATTATAAAATCCAGTAGATCTAATATAGTATTCACCTTAAATGTTAGCTGGATTGCTGGCATTTAACCAATAGTGCATTTAAATTGTTTAAAAAAAATGCAAGGGAAACAATCTCTATCTCCTTAAAGGAAGTAATTTGAACTGATTATACAGAGTGCAATGATGCATTAATACATCACTGGATGTGAAATGTGTACAGTGTATCACATAATTCTTTATTTAGGGTTTATTAAACAAGCATTGACCTTCAGTCTTATCATACACAAAACTATATCCTCATAGTTCGATAAAGTAGATTGTCAAAGTAAATATTTACAGCAGCTAGTAAAATAAAATCAGGTTATTTTCTCTAATGGTCTTTAGTGATCATTTATTTTTGAGCAGCTATATTCTTTCTGTCAAAAGGAAGCCCTTTTTGGCATTAGAGATCACATCCAACGTGAATCCCTGAAAGCAAGCAACTGATTCAGGGTGGCATCCTGTATCTATTAAAGTTGAATTTTCCAGGACAAGAACACCAGAAGCTTTAATAACTTCATTTACAATGGCTCAGCTTTTCTGACTGAGAATTGAACTAGCAAACACTGCTTGATGCTGTGCTACTGAACATAAAAGAACACTTCTTTCCTGGCACAAAAGAGAAGTGCATTCAGTTACACTCTCTCATTAGGGTATCCAGTGGCATCAAATAACCACAGAATCTGCAGTATAACCAATCTCACAGGAAAGGAAAATGACAAATAAATTACCTAAAACTGTGTATCACTGTGATGTCATTTCTTGAAGGGAAGGCCTCACATAAAAACTACAATTCATAATTGTTGTGTTGAGTAAAACTTCTTATGTATTTCTACTGTAAATCATGCTTCTTACAAAAACTTTCTTTTTGGCTAAAAATACAGTTTAGAATTAATTATCCAATATTATTATACAAATTGTTATCCAATATTATTGGCAAACAGAATAAAACTTCAAAGATATTGCACTGGAAACCAAAGCAATGAAAAGAGCAGTTTGTAATTTGGTTTTGTATATGTGCTTATTCCTATTCCAGGTGTTATATAAATTGTTTTCAAAGCAGTGCTGGAGAGATATCACATTTCCATCACTTCTGTCAATTTGATTATTTAGCAATACACGCTTAGTGATCATATACTAGGCATACTATTTTGACAGCAGTGGTCTGAAAGCAAGGTCATTCAATTCAGAATCCAGTGCTGTATTTTAACCACAGAGTGTGTGTGCATGTATGTGTATGAGGCACCTTGTCCTTTATCAAATTATAACTGTGCTCATCAGATTATAACTGTCCTCTTGCGTATCCAGAGTCACCATACTGGGCAGTATAAGATGGCCCTAAAGATCAAAAAAAACCAAAGAAAGGTGGAACCTGGGGAAGCATTCCTTATAATATATTTAGAAAGCACTTCTTTTAAGCATAATAATTTTCTTATGTACATAATTGTCACTAACCTTAAAAATAAAGAGAAGTAATAAATCTCAAGCTAAGAGGAAAAATCCATGCAGTCCCTAATGTGCTACTGAAACAAAGACATTGTCAGGGGACAGCCAGCATCACACCTGATCACATTCTGATGGTCTTCAGTGTAAGCAGGAAAGTCACTGCACCTCAAATCCCACAGAATCTACAGTCACTCTGCTTTTATCAGTGAGTGTAACAGTTTGCCAAGTGCACAGCAAACTCTGATTCTGCTTAGAACAGCACTTTGAAAGACTTTACATGTTACCTCACATGAAATACGGTTCAAAACAGAGGTGATGAAATGGATGGAGATACACAATCTCTTAGGAGCCTTACCTACCATCAGGACATGTCCTGAGATTCATCCCCACACGTAGAGCTCAGCTGTCCTTGAGCATTCATGGCACACCAGATCACTTTGTGAGGGACTATTAAACAGTTAGACACAATGTTTTAATTTCAAAGAGGATTATAAAACAATTAAAATGGTATGTTGACCATAATGTAAGGCATTCTGGAAAGGTCTGGCTTTTATTCTTCTTTTAAAATGGCATTTTGTCAACGCCAAGACAAAGAAAATAATTTGTAGCTACAAGAATAGCATTCATAAGAATGTACCTTTTTATTTTCAACATGTAATAGAAATATATTGTAGTCTATAATTAATGTCTATTCTCAAACTTCTACTTTTGTTTTTTTCTTTCATTTTGAAGTTCAGACCCCAGCCAGTAGGTTTTTTTGAAGTTTGGGGTTTTTTTGGGTTTTGGTTTGGATTTTTGGCCGTGTTTTGTTGTTGCTCTTGTTACTGCTGTTTTTTGTTCTGGTTTTTTGTTTTTTTTTTTTTTGTTTTTGTTTTTTTTTTGTTTTGTTTTGTTTTGTTTTGTTTTTTCATGTTTGTTATGGGCTTGTTTTAGTTTTTTTGTTGCTGTTTGGTTTTTTTGTTTGTTTTGTATGGGGTTTTTTGTTGTTGGGTTTTTTTGTGGTTTTTGTTTTCTTTCATTTTGTGCAGTTTTTCAGTTGGTTAGTTGGTTTTGATTTTGGAGGCTTTTTGCATTTTCAAGGAGACTGTTACTCAAAGACATATAGATATCTTTTAAATAAAGAAGCTGGGAAAAAATTACAAGAAGTAAATAAGTACAACTTCTTGGCATAGTTGTAATTCACTAGTGCAATAAATTGATGTTTCCAGTTCTGTTTGTTCCATTGAGTGGTTTAATAAAGAATCTTTTAGACTACACCAGCTATACAACAATGGAATAAAATATATAGTGGCTTGACAAATTGACCTGATTTATAGTAAAATCTGTTCTTATCTCTAATACCATCCACATCTAGAAGGAGGAAAAAGCTGGTTCACTTTCTCATCACTTGTTTTCTACATTATCTTCATTTCAATTTAACTTGTATGGCAACAAGTTCTTCCATTTTCCCCATCTATCCTTTACACTTCCTTTACAAAATTTAAAGTTAGAATGGGTTTTACACAGGACAATTCCCTAGAAAAATGTCCTTCTCCAGCCTCAGTGGAGATTAAGGGAAGGTTCAGAATAGAAATTGTGTATCCTCTCCCAGGTCAGAAAGTTTAAATGAAATTTTCCAGAGGGAGAGTGAGATGTTCAACAAGAAAGAATTTCTGTTGCCAGTTTAGGATGGAAGAAATGAAAGTTAAACTTTCCTTTCATAATACTGTCTTCTTCTCTGATCCAAAAGCAATTGGAAATGATGCCACAGCCATGTGTATTTCTGTGAGATATTGCAAAGTGGTATTTAATTAATGCATAAATAACTTCAGAAGGTGCATGGTGCAGTATTTTGTAATCATTTATGATACAAAAGCTATGTAAATACATGATGAAATTATAAAACTACATATCAGTGATTCCTTTTTGTTTGTCACAGTTTTCTAATTAAACAAATAGTTTCAATACTTGCTTTTCGTCCAGTTTTTGACTTAAAAATCCCATTAAAAGATATTTTCATTAAGACATGTTTCCCTGAAATACAACCAGCCCAAGATTTATTTTAAACAGAAGTCTTCCATTTTCAAGTCTCTTCTGAATCTGCAAAGGTTCAGAATTCTCTAAAATATCTTCTATGGCCATAGTAGGACTAAAGGGGAATAGTTACTAATGGGAATGTGGGACATCCTAGCAGTAAGTGTGGGAGAGATGCAGGCTTGCAGCCAAATGAGAGGATGTAGGAATTTTGAGATTCTCTCAATATCAACAGTGGCTGCTATGGTCTTTGCAGCTGTAGGCTATTTAGCATAGAACAACTGAAACCAGAATAAACCTCTGTCTGCTTTAGTGTGTCTTAAGACTAATTCTAAGAATTAATCCACTGCTATTCAGACACTGTTAAATGCCTTTAAAAATTGTGTGTGGAGACTGATTTATAGACTGCAGTTCCAAGTTCACTGAAGAATGCAAAGATGGACCAGCACTGCTGTGTCCTCAATAGGGAAGGTGTTATGTGTCCATCTACTTCTTTATCCAGGTATTACTCTAGGTGGCAAGGACTTCCTCCTGATCCATCCCATTCTACCTATACACCCTGGCTCTGGCTTCTCAGAATTACTCTGTAAGATGAAAAATTTTGTTCATAATTATCAAATTACTTTATAGCTAAACCATTGTGAGAGGGACTTCTAAATATTTACTGATTATGTTGCTTCCTTAAAAATAATTTTTAAAAATTGTTTTGATAGATTTACATTTAGTGGGTTTTATTACATTAAAGACTGCTCAAAATGAGACTATCCACTAATTTGTATCTGAAATTATGGATGACAGCTGTTGTATTTGATGGAAGTAAATATTCATTAGAGGTGGACTGAACTGAAGTTGTTCAAATATAAAGGAATATCTTGGCATGGGATCTATTAGCTGCATGAGGATAAATGACAGAACAGACTTGTGGAGAAACAGGTACAGGCTAAGAAGGTTTCAGCTGATCACAGTAACTGCTTGTGTGTCTGCCTGAACAGCTAGTAAGTATCAGGCAAGAAGATAACTTAAATACAATGATAAGAATAGCAAACATAGGCAATTATCAACAGCTGAAACGTTGTATCCTCAGGCCATATTTATTCAGTAATAACTTTTTCATATGTCTGGATTTGCTTTGCATTTGTGTGAAATCTGTATTTCTCTCAGATTTCCCAAAGAAGACATCAGTACAGGAAAGAAATGCAGGGGGCGAGGGGGGGGGGAATAGAAGGGGTATACTAATAAATAATTTGTTCTATTTGGGGCTTATTTTGTCTTCTGTCACTGGATATCAATTTCTAGCTAGTCTTCAGCCTTGTCAAGAAATCAGAAAATGTGCATTAAGTATTCTGAACAAAACTAAACTGATGGCCATGTGAATCCATGAATAAAAGCTATAAATATTTCAGTAACATTTGGGATTAGAATTATTTTTTTCATGGTTATTGTCAAGTTGCACGTTATTACCCACCTTAATTACCCGACAAAAGTTTATTAAGCTTTGTATATCATTCTATTTCGACAGTAATCCCATCCCTTTTCTTTTGTCTCTTTCTGTATGTCATAACTTGTTGGAGCATTGAGATTGCTCAGCATAGAGGAGAAGGCTTTGGAGAGATTTAGGTCAGCCTCACAGTAGCTACAGGGGGCTTGCAAGAGAAGGGGTCTTGGAGAAGGATAATCCATGATGGCACATAGTGACAGGATAAGGGGAAAGGGTCTTATGCTGAAGGAGGGTAGGTTTAGATATTAGGGACAATACTTTACTGAGAGGGTATGAGCACTGGAACAGGTTGCCCAGAGAATTTTTTGGATGTCCCATCCCTGAAAGAGTTCAAGACCAGGCTGGATGGTGCTGTTCTACTGGAATGTTCATGCATGCGGCAGGGAGGTTGAAACCAGATGATGGTTAAGAACAATTCCAAACCAAAGTTATTATTCTATTATTCTATTATTCTATTATTCTATTATTCTATTATTCTATTATTCTATTATTCTATTATTCTATTAATTATTTTATTATTCTATTGATCTATAACTTCCTTGCCTGAAGGTAAAAAATGATAAATGCATTATGTTTCCACAGAATAATTTACAAATGTTTTATTTACATATATTCTTTATTTGGATTGCCAGTCTTTGAATAAATCTTGAATATCTGCATATTCAGTAGTTATCTTTGTGTATTAGAGTTATTTGGATTTCAGTAATTAAAGAACCAAATTGCTGTTTGAGTGACAAACTGTAGCTGTGCAAAGGATCTCAAAAAGTTCTCAACACTCCTAAAAAAATAAATTCAATAAGGCACTGCTAAGAGAATCACAAATCGCTTTTGAAAATGGACTCATTTTTCTTTAAATACCCTACTAATTTGTTCTCTTTTCCAGAACTGTACGTAGTATTCATTACTGTGTTAAGGATTTTTTCATGAATTATTGAGTTGGCATTGAGAGCTACAAACCCAGCCATGCCGTGGGTCCTCCTTCTTTTTTTTTTTTTTTTTTTCCACACTGGCCTTTTTCCAAAGAAGGGAACATTATTTGGCTGTCTTATGAAAGACTTTCTTACTTAGCTGGACCTGCTCTTGTGCTGTTCTCTGACATTTTATAAAGCTCAGCTGTATTATCAGACACTTGGATCTCTTTTACTTCACCCTCACTTGCTGTCAGCCACTCTTTCTTGCCAATTGTGGAGCCCAGCCCAAAACAAATCACTGTTCATGTTTTGGTTTCAAGTGCCTGACCAGTGTGATTTCCAGTTCTCTTCAGTTTTGGCCAAATGCCAAGTGCACCAGCCTTATTACAAACTCCTGAAAATTGGGGTTTGTAATGGAAGTGCTGACACAGGCCTAAATACTGGCATGGACAACATAATTATAATGATGCAAGGAGAGATGAGCAAGAAGGACACGATTGTTGAACACAGCAAAAGAGCTTCTCTCATTAATCATCTCATACATTTGAGAAAATGACTTTGGAAAAGGAAAGGTTAAAATGCTGAAGTACTGAAAGAAGGTGAACAGAAGACCACAGTTCATCCCAGCATTCCTATTATAGCAGCCAGAGATAATGAGGAGATTAAATTTCTCTGAATAAGGACTGTGCTAAATATAATTGTTGTTTCCTTAGGGTCCAATATGAAGCATTGTAGCAAAATGAAACAGAAGAAATTGGAGCCAAACTCAGGGAGAAGCTGATATGGATACTCTGCTTCAGGTATTTTTTTTCCAGGCTGTGGCATGGTTTCTAATTTTACACTGCCTTTCAGCAAGCCATTATTTTATTAGAATTAGACTAGTCACAGAGTGTGACTAGTCCTTTCAACTTGTTAGAAAGAGCAGGAAATATGTATATAGATAGATCAATACAGGGGCTCATGTGTGTGCTTCTGCATGCTCACAGGCAAACATACAAGTTATTTCTTTCTTTGAATGTTTGAACATGGACATTCAGGCACAAAGACACAAACATAATGTATTTACGACCTATAGTGACTTCTAAACACCCTTTTATGTAGAAGTTCCAAACAGAGATCCCTCTCCCAAAATGTAAAATTTGTTGCCCACTGCTCACAGACTTTCTGTGTGAAGCTATCATGAAGCTTGCTCTTACAAAATAAAAATAATAGAAAATAAAAAATAATAGAAAGAGAAAGAAAAATAACTTTTTGGAAAAAAACATTGAGTCATTCTTTAAACAGTGGGAATTTAAATTCTTATTCTCTTCATTTCTTTATCAATAATTTCTATAAGTGACTACAATTTCTTTTAAAAAGTACTCAATAGTTTAACAAATTTATATGGTTTTTAGTGCATAAAATCAGAAAGCTACCATAAAAGTAGGTGAGTGAGATTTCTAGTTCTGACTTAATGATTTAAGAGACATTCATATCTGTTGCAATGGCTAGAGAGTTTGTTATGGTGCAACCATGCGTGGAAATTGTTAGGGAAATACAGGCTTTTCAGTTTGATTAAAAAAAAAAAAAAAGCTGAACCTGAGTTAACTCCTGTTTTCTACATTCTGCTTAACAGACATTCTCTTTAACTGAAAGATACTTTATATCTTATTTCCACACAACCCTGGCATCTGTGAACTGCATTTTCTGCTTGGCGTGGAGCCATAGTCATGGGCCTGAGATGGTCAGTGCAAGATGATAAAGGTGAATCTTTTATCCAGGATGCTCACAGTGGTGTGGACTGATGGCTAGAACTGGAAAAAGTCATCCAATGATACTGAGGTGCCACCATCTTACCTGTGATTGAAAGGATGGTGGTACTCAGCACACATAGCACTTTCTAACCAAGTGTAAAGATGATGAATTAATATTTAATGTGAACATATTCTCATATGAAAGAAAGGATCAAAATTATTAGAGCTAATAATTTAGAAATTACTAGATTTTTTTCCTTAAGATAAACTTCTTATACACATAACATTTTACAAAACTTTTCCAAACATTAAAGGAGGACAGAATCTCCTCAATATTCAAACACATCTCTAAAAGCATGCAGTAGTATCCAGCCCTATCACAAATAGGTGCAGTTCCCAGTGCAGTTGGTGGTCAATATGGTTCTCTGTACTGAAGTTTAATTTGATTCTTGAATCATTATATCTGTAGATTTTTCAAACATTCCTGTGTGCTAGTTTTATACCTGTTGGCAGATAGATTTCTTATGGCCCCACAGTCACAGGCAGCCTGGAGAGCTCTGGGATATTAAATAAAATCGGCAGGCAGAAAGAATGATTACACACTTGATAGACTGCAAAATTGTTACATAGTTGGCGACTTAGCTGTAGAATGAAAGGTACCAGCTGCTGAATGTGAAAGAATCAGAGAATGAAAACAAGAGTAGAAGCAGAAGTTCAAGACATTTACCTGACAAAGAATCCCTTGACTGCTGTAAGAGTGTTGCTGTGTCTTAAACTGATAGATTTCATAGTTTTTGCTTACTTTAGACCTTTTGCAAGAAAAAGTATCTCAGATACCTCTCTGTGCAGAACAATATGTGAGGAGGTATCTAGCAAGATGCCATGCACTGAAAAGGACTGCAAGAAATACATAAAAATGTGACAACAATGGAATAGATGCAATTCCTTTCAACCAGTCTCACTGCCCAGCATAGTAAAAGTTTGTATGTGATAGGATCAAATATCATCTCTGTAATTCTAGCTCCATTGTCCTTGGAAAGATATTCCAGATTTATCCAAATGTGTATGACCTACCATCTCTTTATTAATACTATTTAATGCTACAATATGGTTAATGAGCCTCTCAAGGACACAACATCAAAAATTATCTTTTATATACAGACAGATTGGGGAATGAGAGGCTGGAGAGCTGTGCCATGGAAAGGGCCCTGGGCTCTGGTCCAGGGCAAGTTGAACATGAGCCAGCAGTGCCCTGGCAGCCAGGAGGGCCAAGAGTGTCCTGGGGGCATCAGGGACATCCCAGGCAAGGGAGGGGATTGTCCTGCTCTGAGCTGGGGCAGCCTCACCTCCAGTGCTGGGGGCAGTTTGGGTGCCACAGTATAAAGACATGGAGTTGTGAGTGTTAGAGGGAGGCAGCAAAGGTGGTCAAGGGCCTTGAGGGGAGTGGCAGAGGTCATTTGGTATATTCAGCCTGGAAAACAGGAAATTGAGGGGAGACCCCACTGCATTTACAACTTCCTTGGGAGGGGAAGAGGAGGGCACTGATCTCTTCTGTCTGTGATCAGTGACGGGACCTGAAGGAGTAGCCTGAGTTTGTGTCAGAGTTAGGTTGGCTAATAGAAAAGGATTCTTCACCCAAAGTTCCAGCTGGGCACTGATCAGGCTCCCCAGGGCAGTGGTCACAGCACCAAGCCTGATAGACCTCAAGAAGAGTTTGGACAATATTCTTGGACACATGGTGTGATTCTTGGGTATGGTCCTGTGCAGGGCCAGGAGCTGGACTCAATAATCCTTATAGATCTTTTCCAGTTCAGCTTATTCTGCCATTCTCTGATTCCATGGTTCCCCCCTAACCTCATTCACTAAAGAACCAAGGAAGTTCTCAAAAGGGGTGCCAGACTAGAAAGATGAAGAACAGAGTTTATGTGAAAGTCAATGTAATGAGGTCTTTTGCTAGATGGTTAATTCTAGGGACATTGAAATAAAGATAAAAATGAAAACTCAAATGGCATGGAACTTCAGTTTGTTATTTACTGTGTCATGGAAAAAAAAAAAAGGAAAATGCTTAATCAGATGGTTTAAAATCCTGAATAGGATTTATGAGCATGGGGATTTTTGGCTGGAGACCACTAACTGGACCACCACTTTTATTACAGAAGGCTGCAGTACAGTACAGTGAAAGGTGCGGCTGAAATTTGGGATTTTGTCTTTTACACACTGGAGATCACAGTGATCACACCACCAAGCCCATTTCAGTTCAAGCATTTTGACAACACTCTCAGGTGCATGTGCGACTCTTGGGATGCTCTGTGCAGAGTCAGGAGATGAACCCAGGGATCCTAATGGGTTATTCCAACTCAGCATATTCTATGATTCTGTGATCATGTCCAGAAACTGGAATGTCACTCTTTCCTGTACAGAATCCTGTCAGTCATGTTCAGAGCACCCTTTCAAGGTAACAGTTTAGGCAAAAATAGGCATATTGCAAGCTTAACAAGTTTGAAATAGTAAAGCTCATTAACTTTGATTGTGAGGGTCATAGAAAAGAATATGAGAGGTAGAATGCAAGTCTTCATTTTAAAGACAATATATTTACCTGAAAAAAAAAATTTTTACTTTGTGTAATTCAAAATGCATAGAAACAATTTTTGCTGTGTCTTAGTTGTTTTTATGGAGAGTAAGAGTAACGACCCCAGTTTTTCACTGATCCACAGTACACTGACAAAACACAAAAAGACACAATGTCGCCTCCCTCTTACAATTAATAAACACTCAAAGAATGTGTAAAGCACTCAAGTTACCTTTATCATGCAGATTAATAAAGACTAAGGCTGAGATCACAGACTGCTGTTCACACCATTTCAGATGCTGAGGTCAATGAAAATCTGAACACTGAGAGGAAGTGTCTTGGCTAGGATAAGTTTCCTAACAGATTACTTTGTCTCATAAGAGCTTTTTCAGGATCTGTTGTTGCAATTTACTCTTTTTAAGCTGAACATCTGTATTTTAAATATTTATATATCACTGAGAGGGTTTTTAATTTAATAAATATGTACAGAAGAAACATTTAATAAATATGTATAGAATGAACATTGTTAGAGATAGGCAGACAGAGTTTCAGTGTTTAGATATATACATAGAATATTCTGTGAATATGTGGTTAAATGCAGGTGGTTATTACTTCATGTATAGAGCATCTTATTTAATGTCTGTGGCCAAATTGTGATGGCCCTGTTTGGACTGAAACATCTTATACCACATCAGTGCCAGTATAGAAATTGAATCACAGTAGAATTGAGTGCAATTCAAAAGGAATTAAACAACAACAACAAAAACAGTTAGACTATACATGCACCCAAAGAATTTCTTAATTTCTGTGGTTGATACAGATGATCATAGCTTTTCTTCCTATTCACTTTGTGTCTTTTTTATTTACTGAGGGAACTGTGCAGTGCTGTTTCTACATTCAGGTCTGCTGTTAATTTACTGTATGTGATTGGAGATTTACTAGCATGGCCATTTGTAATGATAAAGATGAAAAAAAAACACCCAAAAGAGATTTTTCAAAATTCATCTCAAGGTGTCAAAGATTGCAGAATACTGAAGCCAATGCAATAATGTTGTTTGCTTTCTATAACATGTTTACAAGGCTTCTGCTTTCTCTTCAGTTTTCTACTGTGTTATTTGTTAGAAACATTTTTCTCACTCTCAGTATTAGTATCAGATCATCTTCACAGATATCAGCTTTGACAGAACTAAGTGGGCAATTTTTATACATAAAGTTGTATTGTTCTCAACATTGCTAGCACAAATATTTTCCATTAATATCAAGTGAAAATTTTCTCACCTTCTTCACTGCATAGATCCTGCTATTGAAAAGGAGAAAAAAAATCTTTTTGCCTTTCTTTTTGTTATAATTTCCTGGCTCATCTCCCTGTCCACTATTACAAAATCCTTGTGTGGACCTGAAATGTTTGCCTTCCTGTAAGGACTCCTATTAATTATGCTAGCTCAACATGATATTTGTAACACATTCCAAAACTCTATTCTGTTTTGTGTCCAGTGTGGGACACTCAACTCATGAAGCATGATAAGTAGGTGGGTGAACATTAATTCAGAAAAATATCTCTCAAAAGAATGTAAATGTATTTGATACCAATTAGTTTAAGAATGTTCTTTTTAGGGAGGAATCTTACAGATCTAACTGCAAGAAGTATTAAATTTCAGCTTGACAACAAAGCTATTGAATGAATAATGACAAATTTTCACTATGAGCTGCAGAAAATATTGACTATGGAGTGCAAACTGAGATAGAAAAGGTAGATATCCAGTGCAGTGATCATTTTCCAGAAGGTTGTTAAGACAAGGTATACTAGCCAAAAAATTCTGAATTCTATACAGCTAACATTATCAGGAATTACATAAAAATAAGGCTAGCAAATGCTTAGAGGAATTCTATAATGGCAAATGGGAATTTTATACTGATTGTGGCAGCAAAAGGAAAATAAATCCTTTGCAGGAAAACAAATACTTTACAAAGGTAATTAATTTCTTAGTCTAACTATAAAGTAAAACAATAATAATTCCTTTGTTCAACAAATGGATAATTCCATGTAGATCTTGTCCCACAATCTCAAAACAACCCCACAAATCCAGAATTTGTCCCAAGGGAGGGTGACAATTTAATCAAAGGTCTATGGCTGCTTTAAGATATGGAAAGATTAAGCAAAAAGCTCTTCAAGTTGGGAAAATACAGAACTGAGACAACAGCAGAGAGAACTGTAGAGTCTGGGACAGAGGATGCTTCTATTTACCATAGGAGAGAAACAGGGATATTGAATTTGCCAGGCAAGCAAATTTAAAACAAATTTTTCCTGAACTGAAATGTTGAATCACAGAACATATTAAAATAATCTGCATTTCATTCCAGAGCTTTCATTAAGAGCTTAGAAAGCAATTGGACAAAGTAATGGATGAATGGTCCATGAAAAAAATCATAAACGTGATGACAGAAATTTAACCAGTACTAGAAGAATCTAAGATGGTAATGAATTTCAATTTTTTATTCTTTGCTTACCTTCTTCTTGGTTTTGTTTCTTCATAATTCTACACTGGTGGTGGGCTCACTCAGGGAGGCCCCTATTAAGTCATGTTTCTGTACATGGCTGTTTAACATATCCTTGAATCTGTTCCCAGTCTTTAATTTTTTAAAATGAAAAATAGCAATAGGAATTTGCACTTGCCAAATCTCTGGATTACTTCAGATGTGTTTTTGGATGGTGAGTGAATTCAATCTCTGGTAGAGAAATTTGTACTCTCTTTGTTGCATTCCTATTAACATTATAATGTTTAATAAGATAGTCATCTGTCACATTATTCTTGCCCATATTTATACTTTTCTTGTATTAATCCACTGTATTAATTTGAATATTGTGAAAAAATTGCCACATGAATGCACATTTTTAGGTCTTATCAGATCATATCACTCTGGAACACTTTTTACAAAAGCACTATTTCTTAAGTTCATTACTCCATTAAAAAATATATATTTTTGGAACAATAGCATAAATTATGAAGGGGCAAAGAAGGAGGTTAGAACTTTTCACTTCAAATATTTCATCATTTTGTAGATGTAAGTGTAAACCTTAAAATATTTCAATGTAAGTCTAAGAAGAAGATGGTTGATAATAATTAATTTTTTCTGTATGACTTATCATCAGAATACATGGCAGGTAGAAATTAAGTGCATTATTTTCTTATTTTTTAAGGAAATTATGTGGGAGAGAGCATGTTCAAGTGCTAAACTCTGCTTTGAGGCATAATGATGTACAGTAATTGGCTAAATATTTGACATAGGAAAATGCTGCAAATTAAAATCTCATGTTATTTGAATATATCTCTGAAAATACAATGAATTTATACATGCTTTTAAAATTTTTTTTTAAGAGAAGTGTGCTATTATCCTCTTTTGGGATTCAAATATCCATAATGAAAAAATGTTCTGTGGAGGCCACTCTAAAACTGCAGAAAGAGCTCTACCCTGTGAATTATTTCTGTATTATTTATACTTTACAAAATGATGTTTGTATTTTTGTATGCTGTATGTCTCCTCCTCAAACATCTCAATTCATGCAATTAGGCCAAAGATTTTCCAATGTAAAACTCAATATATTCTAATACTTCATGTTTCTGCATTAAAAAAATAGAATAATTTGAAGATGGTAATCAAATTTTAAAACAAACAAATTAATAAACAACAGGAAGTATATTTAAAACGGAGAATTTAATTCACAGAATTTTTGAAGACCTTTTTTTTTTCCTTGGCGAGCAAAGGGCAAATCAATACTTTTCAAAACTCTTGTCTTTTCAAAATTGTAGCTAATACAGCTTTGTTCAAAGCTCATTCCAAATTCAATTCAAACACAAACATAGTTTATTAAAATTGTGTAGAGAACTCAACACTTATACTTTATAAAATATAGCCATATTTTATGTAAATAGCCCAACCAGGCTGTTGCTATTTCTGCTTTTGTTTTTGCTGTTCATTAAATTTGTAAGCTTTTTTACTATTTTTAAACAAATATTTTGTTTGTGGGACCTGCTTTCTCATTTTTACTAGATTTATTAAGAAGCAGGTAGTTTTATTAGACCAACATAAGACAAGCTCATGAACTTTTTTTGGGAAAAATATTGGCTAAACTTGATCTAACCTTTCAAAAAAAGGGAGAGAGAAAACAGTTCATATGAACAGTTCATATGAAATGAACTGTTCATATGAACAACATTTTCTACATTTGCAAATCTGTAAACACTTGGTAGTTGTACTCTAAATGTTTATTTATATAAAATTGTATGTATGGCTTTCCATCATTAATCCATTTTCCTACAATCAACCCAAACATATTTAGTTGACTGGCTCTTGGAGGCAAATAGAGTGCCTGTAAGTTAAAGCTTGAAATAAAATAATTTATTCTAATCACATTTGAAAGATCATTAGTTTTGCTAGGAAAGAAAGATCTCATCCTACCTAATCCTGAATTATTATACTAATTTCTCTGTCTTTTCTCAGCACCATATCAGACTTCCCTGGGCTTTGAAATAACTTCAGGTTTTGTTTATGTCTTCCTGACAGGACCCTCATCTTTCTTTAGATGCCCAGTACATGGACTTTGTCGAGCTAAGCTGATGACATGACCTCACTGGCCAGAAATTCATTACTAAAGAAAAGGAAATGTTTTCACCTGGAAACGTTCTCACCTAGGGAAGGCCCTGTCTAAGAAAACTCAGTTTTATTATTTATAGTAGAACTCACTTTTAAAGATGTTATAGTAGCTACCCATCAATGGAACCATTTTACATATATTGTTTACATATTGAATAGCTATCTTCTAGTTCCAAAACTATTCACACTTACCAAAACAAAACAAAAAAATGCATGATTTAACTCCCCTTCTTATTTCTCTTGGCCTTGTATGAAGGGTTAGCCCATTAGCTTTCTAATGGATTGACACTTCTAATACAAAAATATAAGTTTAGAGGATGGTGTTCCAAATGGTAAGGACAAAAATTAAATGTCTTTCTGTATTTGTAAGATACTGCTTTTTGCAGCTGCAGCTTAATGTTTAAATCAGCTGAAACGGTCACCAGAATGCTACTTTCATGTAAAGAAGTGCATTCCCATGTTTCCTTCATATATTTAAAAGATGTTTTTTAACCTTTTTCTTAGGTTTATAGAATGACCTCAATGACTGATGTTACCACTCTATATTTGCAGGAGCTGATTTCTGTCATTGGTTTGTCGTTGGGTCTCAATTCCTGAAAACCAGTGTATTATTCCAGCCTCACAGAGAAAAAGACTTTTCATTTAGTCACCAAAACTGATCACAATTATATTCCACATGAACTGAATCTTAGACTTTGTCTGTGAGAAGTACTGAAACATGAAGGCTTGTAGTTTAAAACGATCTATTTATAGAGGTGTTTCGCTAATATTTGGGTAATTCAGTCTAATCTGCTTATCCAAGACATTTTATACCCTTAGGAGGTCTTCATACAAGTGAAGGTAGACATTTTCTCCTTGTCAGCAGACAGGTAATGTTTTTTGACCTCCAAGGATTCAAGTCTTTTCTTACTTTTTTTTTTTTTTTTTTTTTTTTTTTTTTAATTTATTTTTATTTTATTTGTTTTTTTTCAAAACTGATTGGAATTTTATTTTATTTTTCACTTGTATTTATGTGTAAAAGGTGTTTTGGACCAGGGAATGCTGTTTCATTATGATGCCACTAAAAAAGGTGCTTAAGAATCTGTAAGACGGCATTTAATGATGTTTTTATTGGAGTTTGCACTATGAGAAGGGAATAGATTTGTCACTAACTCCTTGATGCAAGTGGCCTTATGGTCAAGCTCAAGGCACAATGTCTGTATTGATTCCAGGGAAGAAGAAGACACTGGATTCTCTTTACACTGAGTAGGATACTGATTATCTTGGTTGTTTACCCGAATTAAACATTTAGACCATAAAAAATAAATTGGAAAAATATTCCAAATTAAGGGATAGCACGGGGAAAAAAATGCAATTAACAGTTAATTCACTGTGAAAGAATAGAGAAATCCTGGGACAGTATGGAAAATACTTTCAGAATTTTAATTCTCTGTGACCTTATGTGTGTTTTTCAACATGAATTTTAATATTGAAGAAGCAGGGCAAGACAAAAGGACAGAGGACCAGATTATCTCAGATTTCTTAAAAAGTAACTAAGACTGGCAAATTGGAAGTTGTGAGCAAACTGGAAACACTTGAGACCCTGGAAGAAGATAAGTTAGTTGTTAATTCTAAAATAATTTGGGGTTTTGAGAGGTGACTGTGATGCTAGTTGAGGGGTAGAAGATTTGGTTATATTTATTGATTTTTCATGAACTGCTTTGCCTAAAGCAAAAACAGAGAGTGGATACAAGCATGCAGCACTGGGGTTTTTATATGTCTGTGCATTATTTGGAAACACCACTGATATATTTAAGTTAGATAATGAGACTATGATCTTAGCATGTCACAAAATTTGCAGTATTTTTGCTGTTACTTCATGCTTTCTGTAGACTTCCTTTCTTATAAAAAAAAAGGTGGGGAAAAAAGCCTTTACTTAAAATAAGTTAATATGACGGAATAGAATGCACAGCATTTGCTTGCCTATTTTTGACATTGTTTTTTATTTCTTACAAATACTCTGCTTTTAAGCTCATTAAGATTTTAAATTCTCATTTGAATGCTGTCACTTATTGCTTTAATGACAGTGAATTGTATTATTTTAAAACCTCTACCTCTTAGCTTTAAGATTTGGCTTCCAAGGAACAAGTTTCATTGTGGAATGTAATAAAAAATGTAGGTGCATGAGATCTGTGCAATGTAAACAACAATGCACTTACACTCCATTGGTTTGCTTCAACTGTGACACTATGCATGAGCTGCCCACACCTCAACTTCCCAAACAGGTATTTGTCCTGGTCAAGAAGGCACCTTTCTCCTGAGCAGAGTCCTTCTCCTTTTCATTACCTTTACAGGAATGTCAGACACATATTTTCTGGGATGGCAAATTAGTCTGCAAAGGTGCAGGAAGGGTGGTAGTAAAAAAAAGGATATGTCCTTAATGTCTATTGCCCTTAGATGAGCATGTATCACATTGGATCGCTTTTGTCTTTGAAAAGAAGATTATCTTCTCAGCACGCTTCAGCTGGTAGGCTGTCACAGCTGGAGATGGAAGTGACAGTGTATGATTAAATGGGCTCAGATAAAAACACACGTTTATTCACAAGTACATTCCATGCTAATGATTCACACAACCTTCCTGCCCCATGGCTGGATGACACAGCCAAAAAAACAAGGTTGGGTGCCAGCGTGGTGGCCCCAGCTGGTGGCAGCAGGCTGCAAGGGCTGCCCCACCCCACCATTATGCCAAACACAATCCAGGAGCCCCCACACACCCAGAACCCCTGGTACTTCTAGGTTTGGGTGGAGAATACCCAGCTCAGGTTGGTTTAAATCACACAGCCCCTGCTATGTTGGCTGTGGCTGGGTGGGCATGCACAGCTTGGCTTTCTGTGAGCCTGGCCACGTTAGGTGTTACTGGAGGGCATCTGCACCATATTGCATATGTATTTGCATCATCATAACTCATTAAACAGAAAACATATTTCTGCCTTTCAACCCCAGCCTGGGATCACTAACAGAACATGGTTGTAGCTGCAAATATCCGTAGCCTCCATGGAGAAAGCCAGTAAGTGACTCTGGTGGATGTTGTTAGTCCTGATTTATTACAATTTGTATAAAAAATCCCACTCAGAATGCTACAGCTAGCAAGAAAATTAAATCACAGACCAGTGAAAATATTGATGCTGCAACATACACTAGAGTTGTAAAATATTACTGAGGAACCTATTGCGTATTGTGAATTTTAATAATGGGAAGCAATATTCAAGACTGATGACAAGAAAATGATTATTGCTTCTTGTGCAATCTCATTATGAGGATCATTGTTTTATTGATTAGTAAAAAACTGCACAATCTGCCAGCAATGCAATTAAGGTATTAATTAGAAAGGAAATTTAAAAATAACCACATCTGACAAATTTATCCCTTTTTTTTACAAAAGAGCGACACTAAGAAAAAAGGTGGCAAAAATGCTTGAACTGATGTCTGGCCAAATTTAAAGCAAATATTACTCTAATAAATGTTTCAAGATATTCTATAGGTTTAGGTATGCAGCTGAAATCCCTACCTTTTTTATTGATGGCAATGGTAAATCTGAAGCTTTGCAGTGAAGGTGCACCAGTCACTATATCACTGTGACAAATTTACCTAAACAACATAAATATTCTCGCCTTGTGAAGGCATAGAAATAAACATTGTGGTCTGAATGGAAGCTGCCTACAGTGGGGATGTTTTTCATCCTTTCCATTAAGAAATTATAATTTTACCCTTTTTGTAGAGGAAGAAATAAGACAAGTATTGTCATCAAGTCAGCACTCTAGACAGTAGCACAAACCTGATGGATCAACCTGGATGCTTATTCAGAAAATCCTATCTTAAAGCCTTAATCACACCTAAGAGGTGGAAGGATCAATGCTAGGACTAGTGCCTGGAAATAAAACCAGGAAAAACCAGCAGCAGATGTAGTGAGCTAAAACAGCATCACAGGAAGAAGAATGAGAGCATATAGATTCAATTTCAGATTGTACTCTATCATACTGGATTTCTCAATTTCAGTTGCTTTATTTATTGAGTCCCATATTCCAACAATTTAAATAGTCAAGTAGTATAAACATTGACTGCAAAAATTTCTGGAATAATATGTACTCCCTAGGTATTTGCATGCAATAATAAGTAATAGGATAAAAGAAAAAAAAATCAAAGTATGAACTCTTGATATGCAAGAAATGATGATGTGTTTGAGAGTTTATAACTGAAAATCAAATTCTAGATAGCTTCACAGGAAGTATTGAGCAGTTACCATTATAGATAAGAATTCATATTCCCTTTGAAACACTTGTTCTATGGAGACATAATCCGTGGGCCTCAGTTCTCACCTACATTTAGCTGCCCTTGTGTATAATATTATATGTGAGCAAGCACCTTAACTCCTGCTACAGTCAGGGACACCTGACTAGTACAGTCAATCAGTAGGGTAAAAAAACCAAAATTGAAATAGTTTGCTGAGCTTCACAGAGCAAAGAAACCCCTTGAAATGAATAGTACTTGAAACCACAGATTATTTCCTTGTTGTAGCCAAGAGGTTGTTGCCAATCTTGAAATTTCTCAAGGTTCATGCTTACTTTGCCTTATGTTACATATAATAATAAACAAGCTTCTCAGGAATACTTTTGGCACAGCTTTTCTTTATACCAACATCCTAGAAAATGTCAAAAATGAATGGAAAATAGAATCAGATATTCTAAGCTCCTGAAAAGCTCAACCAAGTAACTTTTCTTTTAGAGGTACTTCTTACCTATTTTAAATTAATCACTGGGCAAGAAGTACTAATGAGCATTGTTTCAGTAAGGCCAAAAACATGAAGATATGAGTTGGGAACTAGGTTCAGATTACCTCTCATCATGAATATTGAATGCGTTTTTCCCTTTTGTGGATACCTTCACAGTAATACCAGAATATAAGCAATAACAACAGCAAATTTTGTCAGTATTTTATTAGGAAATAAAAGTCTAAAGACAATACTTTTCATTTCAACTATTGAGCCCCTCAATTTTTTTCCCAACATTATGGGTTTTGCTCAAGCTATGCATTTAACTCTGAGGGACAACTTCTTGTGAATGTTTTGGGATCTGAAAAAAAAATTATCTTTTATAAGTCTTGGGAATTAACCAGAAATAATTGGTTATTTCTTGTTTTCATAGTTTCTGAACTCCTGTGCTTGAGAATTACAGACCTCACTTTCAAAGACCCAAAGGAGAAAAAGAATCATGTTAGTAAACAAATCTTAAAAACTTCAAGTTCTAAGCACTGGTGAATTCGTAGTCAGATGCATAATACATATAACATTAATTCAGCCATATGTTGCATACTCTCATTTCCTAGAAAGGTTGATAAGCTAGCTCTATTTTCCAAGGTGTCTAAGTTATTTGAATTATATATATATTTTTTTTTCCATACCTGTTTTGAGAGAATTTAAGTGCTTGTCTTTGTGAACACAGTTTTTCTGTTTCCAATAATAAAATGCATCCTGTGACTCTGGGTGAGTTGTTTGACAACCAGCCGAAAACTCTGCAAACAACTCTGAAATAACAGAACCAAATTAATTAATATATTTGACTATAAAAATAACAATAGTCATAAGAACTAGTCTAAGTGGAAAGGGTTTTGAACAGCATCATTTTGGAAAAAAACAAAGGATTTTTTCAGGGTTTTAAACTTTCTTAAACTAAACTGTCAGAAAATTATTGTTACGCATAATAGAAAAAATTGCAATGTATTCAAGTTGGGCAGTGCATTACTGTGATTTTTAAAGGATATTTATCCATTACAACTTCGTCATCAAATATTGCCTGTGGCCTATGGTTATCATCACTGTGCATTTTCATTTCAATTGTAAAAAAAGCCACTTTCTTTTTGTCTTCCCTGATTAACATTTTGAAGCTCTGTAATTTTCTTGCTGCTCAGAGAAACAAAGCACCCAGGCTCACAGAGAAAACCCATTCAGCAAGATGTAAATATTTGCTATTCAGAAAATCTCAATGACGGTTTAGTTATTTTAAACTAAAAAAAGAAAATTACTAATAATGATTGGTTTCAGCTAATGAAATGCTTTTATGCAAATATGTGAACCCTAAATATGACCTGGAAACAAAAGACTGCTTAACAGTTACTATTAAGCAATACATTAGGAGATCAATTAAACAGAACTCTTTCTAATGAATAAGCTCTACAAGAGTTGCTATGGAAACCTGGAAGGAGAAAGCCCTAGAATACCAATTTGCAATTTTAAGAACATAAAGTGTTAGAGGTCTGGTAGTGGCTGGCTGGCAAGTCATATACCCAAGTTGAAAAGTGTCTCCAAAAGTCACTCAAAAAAAAAAGAGAAGGAAAGTAAAGGAATGGAGCCATGCTATTCATATCCAAGAATGACTTAAAAACAAATTTAAATTGAATATTTCATCTGAAGGAGTAGTTATGATTACATCATTCCACAGTGGACCATCAGAGGGAGCCAGAAAATTCAGTTTCTTCATGGGGATTCATTCATGACAATCTAGGTGGGAGAATAGACACTTTGAGACAGACACAATTTTTGAAAGCTTATAAATACTCTGGGTTTTTCAACATGCTCATAGCATTTTTCTGTTTTTTAAAAAAACACATTATGGACAATTACAAGATATGACACCTAAAAATATGTTGGAGTAAACGTATGAGAATATGAGGGCCAAGTGATTTCATTCAGAAAAGTTGATTGCATTTATTTTTCAACATAAATTATTTGTATTTTAAAACATGATAAAAAATTCTAAGTTTCAGAGACAAAGGATTTTTTTTTAGTTATATCCGATAATGCTGTTTTCTTTTAATATATGGGTTAATTAAAAATTAATATTATATTTCATAGCTTCTTCTTCAAGATACTGCAAGAGAAAAAAACCTAATTTTTCATACTGACTTCAGTGGCAAGGTAGTGAAACCCTTCCACACCAGACTTATATTTGAAAATTAAAATTCTTTAGTTAGGGACGTACAGTTGTAAACACATAATCAGGAGATGGAAGCCTACTGTTTCTAATCTTGTCTTTAAGGCTATGTCTACATTGAATTTTAAGATGTTGAAAGAGCCCACTTTGATCATGGTGCTGTGTCCACTCAGTGATCAAAATGTGGCTTAGTGAAATCTAGAGCTCTAGAGTTGAAACAATGTTCTTGGTTGCCCCTGCTATTTAACTCAAAAACCAATTGCTTAGTGAATGGGAAGGCCATGACATCTCAGACTCCAAAATTTCCATTTACCCACGAAGTGACTGCCAGGTCATTCAACATTGTCATCTGCAAAAAAAGTTATGATTTATGGATGGTAGTAGTGCCAGAAGACAGACCACAAAATGCTCTGCACCATGATGTGGGTCTCCTCACAACAGAATAAACAGTATGGTTTTTTTCTCTATTATGACCCTGGTTTGTCTCTGAAAAACTGAAATATGCCCAAAAGCAAATGATTGCAGAGCTGAGGGTGAGCTGAATTTTCACTTCATTTTTAGTACCAGGAGATGGGAGGTATTTGGTATATTTCACAGAATTTTTGTGAAGTGTGAGAAGTTTGTCTTACTAACTCAAAACTCAAACTCAAATGAAAGCATTTCTTCATTAATCTATAAACAATCTCAGTAATAATAGCAATAAACAAACAAGAGACACATTGTTAATCCCACTGGTCAATGACTGCCTTTTTGCAGTTCAGAATTATGTGATAACTTTGAAAGATAGAGATTTATTAAATAAAGTTTACAGCTGTTACCTAGGGTCATGTAATGGTATGTAATGGAAGTGACAACTATATTGCTGTTAGAGATTTCCTTTCTAAAATAATGACATATATTTTTTGTTTGGAATCCAGAAGCATAACATCCCAGTCTTTAGAAATACTGCAGTGAGCTATTGAAAATTTAATGTAAAACAAAGACTCCAGAGTCAGATTATATCCTCCTATATTCTACCTAGCTTTATGTAGTTCAGAGAAATTAATTTAGATAGATGTTTCTATCTAAACAATGCTTGTCAATGATACTCAATATAAAAAATATATAAAATGGAAAAGAAAAATATTATCAGAGTTTCTAAGGATTGGATGATTAATACAAAATTTTTAGAAGAGATATGTTATTCAATAGTTTATAATGGTTGCATTTATTCATGTCTTTTCACACGTCTGAAGGAGATCTCACAATACATAATCTTGAAAGTGGTGTTTACAGTGACATACATTTTTTCCTGAACTCCTTTTATTCTGTACTCACAATTTCTCCTTTAAACAGAATAGATTTCTTCTTACCTGCAGCCATCAGAATTACTCTGTGATGCTATGATAAACGTTGCATTTATTATAGTTGAGTTTACACTAGCACAAACATTCTTATGCACAGGCGGAAAGATTATCAGACAGTATGTGGAGAAGAGTCATAGGCTGGCCTCTTTGAATGCCTCCTTGAATTGCCCCCAAATTTAGGAGGCTGATAACTTAACCCTGTGAATCAGTAAAATTTGTCTAAATATCTTAGTAAATTTCAGAGCAACTTTATATCTTGAATACCTCCTGCATTCTATATCAATAGAAATATGAGTTTCTTCTATTTTAATATTTATGGGAGTTATCTACTGAGATTAATGGGCACAATTCAATTTATTTTTCATTAAGTATTGCATGACCCAGGATATTGATACGAAACAGAATGCAAGTGCTAATGTATATTGACTATAAAAAAAAGGATAAACTAATGTTCAAGATGAACTCCTGGTAGAGTTTAGCTACAACTAAAACAGCATTATTTTAAATAAGAGAAATGCTGGAAGTGCAGATCTTGGTTGTCTGCTAATTGTTCTTGCTTGGTACTATTATGTCTCTGCAGTGACACTGCAAAGAAACCTTGGAGCATGTGAAAATATATGTCAGTAGATCTACTCAGTAGTGATAGCCAGGACTCTGGAATAGGGAAAAAAGTCCCCATAAATGTGGTTATGGTATAGATACTCCTTACATCACTGTATAGCCTCAAGGGCCAAGGAGCAGAGGGAGGGGATTATGCCATCTCTCCACACTCCAGCTCCTAACTGCAACCCGTGCTCCTCTCAAAGGATCACAGTGAGAAGCTTTGCTTAAGTGACAGAATTTGGTCTTTAGCTGCAATGTCAGCTATGGAGCTGATGAGGAATTTTCCAGGCAATCATATTTTTAAAAACTTATCAAACCATCAAAATAGAAACTTCCCTTTGAAAAAAAATGCTCTTTGACAGTTTTCTGATGTAAAAATGAAAGGGAAAAAACTCATCCTAGATACTGAATTCCATTTTCTAAGCAATGTATGTTACTATTATTTTTCTTTGAAAATGTTTGATATTATTTTAAAATGTTTAGTCTCATCCAAATATTAACAAAAGTTATTGACTTTTTAAAAAAATTCCACTCTTTATAACTGCTTTATACATATGACCCTGGTTTTCAGAATTCAGGGTTTTGAATTGCAGAGAAAGAGCTTTCCATGACAGTTTTGGAGAAATGACCATTCCTAGCTATCTCTTCTTCATGGATTTGACAATCTAAATCAATTTTATCCAAATTCTATTGTTAAACAAAAAAGTTCTACATTGGCAATATTCTCTTATGCAGGGCTTTTTTACTAGCAGTAAAAAAGTGAACTCTTTTTACTAGCAGTAGCAGTGAACTTGATCCATGATTCTAGTCTTTCATTGTTACCAAAAGAAGACCAGCTCTCACATATAATGGTGCTAGTCTTAAGCATACCTCACCCCCTAGATTTGCCAGGGATTTATTGACTAAAAATAGATATTTGAACCTCAGAAATCTAGGCTCAAATCTTGATCAACCATTGAAACAATTACTTTTACTGGTATTTATCTCAGAGTAGTGTTTCCTCCTGCTTAAGAAATAATAACAGAAGAACCCCAAATGTGTCACAAATCTCACAGCAAGAGTTGAAATAGCTGTGATCTGGAAGAAGTGACTGTAGCAAACTCCCTTAATTTCTAAAATTTCTTAGCTATCACATTCTCAACCTTCCCAGTGACTGAACTCAAAAATAATACTATTAATAAACCTCCAAGAACAGACAAGTGATTAATACAATACTTATTTTAGTAGACAGCTAGACAGTATACAGCTTTTTTATTTCATCCAAACTGTGGTAAATTTGTTGGTTTATCTTTTTTTCTGTGATGACCATACTGTGAGATGCAAGGTTAAAAAATAATTGGGGAAAAAAAGGTCTATGTTGAGTAATAGAGGTGGGATTAGCAATACATGATGCAGAAACAAATGGCAAAAAAAAATTGGTTTACTTCTCTTTTTTTTTCCCCAAACATTTTAAAGCCAATAATGAACACTATGCATTTCCTATTTACTGAAAATTATTCCTTTTGGGACTCAAACTGTCAATCATGATTTCTATTTAGTAGAGGCAGTACAATGCTGTCGGTATTATGGCTTGACAATTTTTTCCAAATGTGGAAATGTCATATTTAATGACACAACAAAGTGAGAAGTGGTGAATGAGTTGAAGTAAAAAATGATGTATTCAGTTGATTAATTAAAGGGTAGAGCAAATGTGTCTATATAAAATCATACCTTTTAATGGTTCTGTCTTTGACATTCTGAACACAAGCTTGTGTTTCTACTTTGTCTGAGAAGAGAAACCTGGGAAGAGTGTCTTGTTTACAATTTTACAGTTTTTCATGGTAAACCTAGGAAGGGTGTGTTGTTTACAATCACAGTAAACCCAAAGTTTTTCATGGTGCATTTCTCCTACTTGCTTTTTTCCCCCTCAGTTTCAGCAGTCAGGGTGCCAATTCAATAATCATTGGTATTTTGAATTAGTGTCCTGATGTCATTTATTTAAAAATTAGGCAATATTTTCTCTCATTGCCTGCTATCCTCTCAACTTATTTCTCAGCCATGGCATTCGAGGAGGAGGAGGAGGAAAAACTGAAACATGTTTGATACTTGTAGAAGGCAAAAAGAACTTGCCAAGGAGATGCTGTGTGTGCTTGCTGGAACTTTTAGTGGCTTTGGGAGGAAAGAGTGTAACCTGATCCAGGGTAAACACAATAATGGTAACAGTTTTGCCGTGGCTACTGGCGCTAAGGTATTGATTCTGTAATACCAGGACTGTTTGAAGCAGGCTAGAGCATTCAGGAAGGGAAAAAAAATCCGCAGCAATTATTGACAACTTTCACCAGGCATACAACGTGTGGTGGCAAAGACATGAAGAAGTGGTCTCTCTCTGTTATTTGGGTGTCAGACAGTAACCTGATACAGGAGCCAGTACTGCTGCCTTCATTTAATGTCCTTCAAATCTTATGAAATGTGATAAATAATTGAGAATCTGTGTTAGCCTAAAAATTTAACTCTTTCCGTACATATTCCCATTGTCTTTTTCCTACAAAACTACAGTGAAATTCAGCCTTTGCCATAACTGCATTCCATGAGGAGAAGTGGCACAAATCCTTTTAATGCGTTTTGAGAGAAAGTATTGTTCGAAAAGATGCTGTCAAGGGTCTCTTCCAAGACTAAATTATATGCAAGATAACTCTTTTTCAGAGTTCATCTTATAGAAAAGCATAGGAGTTCTGAAAGGGATTAGGATACTTGACTTGTTTATGTTAATAAAGTTCTTTTTACTGCTTCTAGTATAAATTTTACTGTCAGGAATACACCTATAATTTTACATTTCTTAGAAAATGTTTTGTCAGGAGATCTTGAGATTTTATTTATGAACTACTTTCCACAGAGGAGTTAAATCTAACTGATATGCCCTGCCTCTCAGGATGCCATTAATTCTGTGACACTTCACAGCCTTTGTTAATCAAAATTGCTTCAGCATACTTTCAGTAAAACAGAGGCAAATACAGCCTTTCTTGTCAGTGCAAGCTCAAGGTATGCAGATTTACAGTCTTGTGATGAAGCTGAAATATATACACATTTAGAAATTTCATATTTTTAAATTTTGCCTCTACTTCTTTCAGTATATTCCAGGTAGAGTTTGTCCCTTAGTCAGACTTTGAAGTTTTTCTTTATATCTATTAATTTCAAAATGCATTACTGAAACAGAAAAGTTGATCTCAATTTTATTTTCACTATCTTACATTCTCTTTCCAAAATAGTGGCACCTAAAATAGCAAAGCTCCATTAAATATTAAATTGCAGCAGTTAATTTAAACTTGTTACTCTGGAAGCAAAACTGGGCTACTGTAGAAAATATTGCATTACCTCCATGCTTTCCAGACTGCCAGCTAGCTGTGCTCTGACAGCATGTTTGCCAATGTCCAGACACCTAAATTGCATTCTGGCAACACTCACGTCTCTGTTCTAATTCAGACAAAGTCCCCAGAGAAAATGTCTTTTACTAGGCAACCATATCTTATGAAGCAAATGTGTGCAATACTTTGACAATTTATATTCCAATAAATTAACTAAAATTAGATGGTTCTGAAAATTAGATATCTCCATTTCTTCAATCATATGTGCATACTCATTAACCAAGAAATGCAGGTGACTATGGTTCAAGACTACATTCTGCATCCAGCTTGTACCTGACTTCAGTGGATGCTAATATAGGAGAATAAGGTAGAAACAAACCAAATAAGTACCTTGCTTAAATAAACACTCTTCATTGTTTACAGACCTGCAAGAAATGGAATTTTATTAACCCCAACAAGCTTTGAGCATTTTTCAAAGCTAGGTCTGACTTCTACATTCAAATATCCATGCTTTATTTCAAATTGTATTCAGTCTATGCACTTGGACTATATAGCTTATTACAGCAGTAAAGCTCACAAATTAGATTTACAGACATACTGAGTCTACACTACAGACAGCAACTATATAGGATTATAAGGTTACAAAATAGGCTTGTAGCTACTAAGAGAACTCTTTCTTTAATAAACATAAACAAATTGCACAAAATGCTGTTACTAATGGTCCATTTAAATGAGGGCAAAGCCAGCATCTGGGGAAGGGAAAGAGGAACCTTTTACTTTTCCCCTCTGTCGGAAGCCAATTACATGCTTTTAGATCCTGCTGAAATCTCTCTTGTTATCTGTCATCTCACCTTCATCATTTTTTGTTTCCCTTTTTATCCCAATGTTCAGCAATTCCAGCATTCAGGTTCTCCTCCTTCCAACTTTCTTTAACTGATGCTGCTATTCCTCCCAGTGGAACCTCACCAGCCTCCTGCCTCTGGTCTCAGCCTGCTCTTTAGATAGTCTCCTTTCCACAGAAACACCTAGAAAGGCTTTCCTTGTCTTTCATAAATATGCAGTGTTGAAAAATAAGACTATTTACATCTCTGTTTAAAGGAGAAAAATGTATTTTTTGTTCTTACCAGTTGATATGAGAAGTCACAGACAAGATAAATATACATTCACGCAAGCATAAGTAAATTACTGCTATTTTTTCCAAAGCTAACAATCTGCTACTAATCAGAGAACAAATGCCATTTTTAGTAGTTCCTGTGCCTGCAGTGTAAAATGCTGCCAGCCCCAGGGCAGCTCCTGTCAGCCCCAGGGTGTGCTCACTGTCCCCCAGGTCACAGGACCCCAGCCAGGATTTTGTCTAACTCTTGGCCTTCCATTCCTACTGTGGCTTTCTAACTTATATAAAATATTGTGGAAACTAAGTGTCCAAAGCCTGGTTGTTGTAAAGGTAGGTGATATCTCCTAGTTTCTCATGTCCCAAAATGTAGTCATTTATCACGGAAAGTAAACAGTTCAGCAAGACACAATTTAACCTTGCTAAATTCATGGTAACTTCCAAACCACCTCTTCCCTGAATATTTAGAAATGCTATTCTGACATTCATCCTCTATGAGTCTTATAGATAGTCTCTTGCAGCAGATGCTGAGACTATCAAGACAGCAGTTCCAAGCCAACACAACTGCATAAATTCAGAAATCTTCCTTTCAAATAAGCAACAGTTTGAAAAAGATTAATGACAGTCTTTCAACAGACATTACAAATTTTCAACACCTCCTGAAAAACTGAGTCAACAGAGGCTTTTCTGTGTCTATGCACATTGTCTCCAGACAAGCTGGGAATGAAACAGATCTTTTTGGGTTTCATCTTCACCAGTATAGGACAGACATTTTCTCTGTACCCTAGTGCATGGATTTAGGTGTAGCAACAAGTTGGTAAAATGGTAATACATTCAGATGTAATAACAAGAGGTGTGAAACAAAGGCATGTGGTCAGTGTCATCAAACAAACAGACAAAAAAAATCTGTCAGTAAACATAAATTGGAGGGCATCTCAATTAATAAAAGGCAAGAATAGCCAGAGCCAGCTCTCTTAAGGGGCTAATTATCAAGAGCTGGCTGTGCTGTACAGGCTAAACAAAGACCCTCGTGAGTATTCTCTGTCTCCTACTATATGTCAGAACTGATATCCTCTAGACCATCACAGGCCATGGCTCTGCACACCACCAGCCAGCCACCAGCAGCTGTTATGTGCTGTTGCCTGTATGAGAGCCAAAAGTGCATTTTCAGATTTCTGTCATATGGCCAACTATGAACATTTGATACCTGCTACTACTTACAGTTGGAAGAATATCTGTGAGATATTTATTAATAATGAATTGTTGACATATCTTCACTCATTTTGCTGTGAACTCCACGTTCTGTGGCATTTTCTGAGAGCATCAGTTGTTAAGAACTGATAAGAATCAATGTTTGTGTAAGACATTAGTATTTACAGTAGCAGAAAAAAATGACTAGAGGAGAGTATTTTTACAAGCAATGTAAAAAGAATTTACATGTCTTTATTGTGTTGAAGCGAAGCTTTAAAACTATTATTCTAATAGTTTCCATGTAGGCTTCTATTAAATGAAGTCACGGTCTCTGTTTGTTTTTTAAGGAAACATCTGGAATCCAAATTGCAAATTCCCATCCTATTGCTCCCATTTTGACTTTAATAGTTTTATTCAAGTCTGAATTTGAAACCTGTGCTTGTAGGCACAAAAGTCAGATCTGAGGCTCTACCCAGCCTTTCTGGATAGTGGGGAAATTGAACCATTCCAGATTCATGGCACAGGTTGAAGGGCTGGTACCAAAGTCAGGGTCAGATACATGTCAAAAAATGACCACACATTCAGATGGATTTGATAGGTATTAGATACTCTAACAATTTAGTAGATAGTCTAAAAGATAATAGGAAATCAATTTAGCTGTTTTACAAAACAATCATGTGCGACATTTTCACAGAACCACAGAATCAATTAGGCTGGAAAAATCTCTGAAATCATTGTCCAACCTCTGAAAAACATCACCAAGTCAACCAGACCATGACACTAAGGTGCCACATCCAGCCTTTTCTTAAACACTTCCAGGGATGGTGACTCCACAGACTTCCCCAGACAGTCCATTCCAATTTCTAATCATCCTTTCTTTGAGGAAATTTTTCTAATGTCCAAAATAAACCTTCTCTGGTACAGCTTGAGATTATATCCTCTCATCCTGTCACTGCTTGCCTTTTCTTAATATAAAATGAGATTCTCAGAATTCCAAAGTTTTCATTTAGGTAAGAGAGGTAAATGAGATCACAGGGAAGCAGAAGGATGAAAAAATTAGACCTTGACCTGAAGAAGACAGTCTGTGAAATTTAGCCTAAACTTTAAATTGCAGCAAATCTTTTCATTTGATTCTAAAGTCAGTCCCCAAACTGCTGGACTCTAGAAACTTTTCCAATTGAAAAATAAACAACAGGAATAATTTTGCTGGATAATATTGCTTGTATCAACACCATACACTCACCAGCCACAAATTAATTTCTCATTCTTTAGAGACCAGGCTTCGTACTAACTGAAAGGAATGATGAAGACATATTTTACAAGCTTAGTGACATATTTTTCCTGTACAAAACATTTCTTTAAAATATGTCTGAAACCTCCTTTACTAGATAGTATCAAAGATCTGACATTATTTTATTAAATTAATATATGCAGTGACAGTTACTAATTGATGTAGGAGCTCAGCATGCTGACAAGTTGCACTGAGCATGGACATGCTAAATGATATCGGTATTTGTCAAATACTCTTTCAAACAGTATCTCAGATTAAGAGAGACAGCAACTGTACACTTTGAGATAGAAAGCAGTTGCCTAACCTATTGTATTATTACATTTGCACAGTCCTTTATTAGTAAAAGTTGTGAAGATTAAATCACTGAGGCATGAACTTGGCTGCACAGCAAAAAATAGGTCTGCATGGTTGCAATCAGTGCTGCACACAGAGAGCAGGGCAGGAAAGGCACCTCAGCAGCAGCAAAACTGTTTAACATAACACAGAGTCAGGCTGGGGGAGGCAAGGTCTGGAGACATGGCAGGTAAAATGCAACACAGCAAGCAGGGAAGGCTGTGGAAGTGATGACTGCTGAGCATCTGGTAGTTATTTAATATTCAAGATAGATGCTCAAAGGTCAAATAATCAAGGTATTTTAAAGGAAATTGGATATAAAGCATATCATCTGAAACTGTTCCAAACTGAATGTTGCAATTATAAAAGGGACAATTAAAATATATAAAGCAACTCTAAACTATAAACTGGCCATGTTGTAAAATGAAATAGAAAATGGTATATATTTTAAAGTTCAGCTCTAGCATGTGAACTGACTAGTCCCCTGAGAACTGACCTGAGGTTTTTCAATATGTTTTCTTTTGGTGACTAGTGTGAAGATAGGTGTAGGATTTAGGGGTTTTTTAGATGAAGTGTTTTGCTTTTAACTCTGTAGATATCTGCAAACCTCTGCACTGTAATATTCTATATCAACAGCAAAGACTATTACTTGGGTGAATTTAGGACTAACTTATCCTTAATGGTTGCACAGTTGCCCTGAAGTTGGACAGATGAAAAATAAAAATGAAGGTGTTAAGACAACAGAGGAATTAACAAGTAAAATGATAATGTATAATTTGGTTATGGATAATGTTCATATTTAGGCTGTTTTGGTGCAGGACCTCCCAGATTAATGAGTTTTTAAAAATTCCTTTCTTTGATCTCTGAAACTAAGGTTTTAATGCGTATGATTGCACATACTATTTTCAACAAAAGTTTATTACATTAATATTAAAGCGTAATTTTTTTCCCAAGACAAAACAAGATCATATTTTCCATGTATCCTGTAATTTTTTTTTATACTAGCATTGGCATGTAGAAGCAGAAAGTATTTAATTATTTATATGGATTTTATCAATAACCAAGGTAAACTTCTCCTAGTCATGCTTCATTCCTTAGGAGATCCCCAACTTCCAGCAACTCTCTTTGTGCACGAAAATTCTATTGAAGGCTTCGTGTTTCCATGAAAATGAACAATTTACATATTTATTGCCTGTGATTTGTGTGCTAGCTGAACCATCAGCAATGTTCATAGAATGCTATGTGAACTGGAAGGGGAGTGATTCATGTGGCTCTGAATGAGACCAAAAGGGCAAAGAACAAGTACATGTATAAAGAGATTAGCAGCTGAATATTGTTCTGAAGAGGAAAGAATTAGTATGTATGCAGAAACAATACCAGTGAAACATTGTATTGCAAAGTCCATCCATCATATTTCTAAGGTTCTTATCACAATGCCACCTAATTACCATATATATAAAATAATTTATCTCCCCGGATTTCATCTCTTTGTAATTCTACAATTTTCTTCTTCTAGAGTTCCTGAATAGAACAGTAGTCATTTAATTTTTAAAGACATGGATGATATCAACATCCTTCTTTTATCAGGAAATGGTGCTTTAAGTGTGTTAGTTACACAATGGTACACAGTCCCAAATAAATAGGAAAAAAGTAGCAATTACATCATATGCTGATGTACAAACACCATCTCATGTAATATTTACTGATTTACTCTCACTGAAGGAAGTCACAGAGGTTTCTACACATCTGTAGAATTCAATCCACAAGTACAGTAGGCCATCAGACTTCTGCATGTAGGGTCTTTGAATGCAGAGAAATGAAAATAGGTCAGTTCAGTAAATGAACTTCAGTACACAACCTAAAGTTACTTGCACTACCCCTTAATTATAACATAGTCATCTTGGAGTAAGGCATACTGATAATTTGCTTTTGAGCAGATAAGAGAATGTGACAAATATGACTTATGGCTATTGGCATTTTTTCTTGTGTAGTATATCTTTTCTTAAAGTTGCTGACCCAAAGACATGAGGTTTTTATCAGTAGCTGAATTCTTTCATTTCTTCAGAAACATTTGCATTGGTCCCTGCCGTGGTAAGAAGCCTGGACCAAGCAGATTTCAAATTTTACATCATACATTAGTGTTGTTTGCAATAAAAAGAACTACTTTTTCACAGAAAATGCAATTATATGATTTAAGTTATTGTGCTAGATGTTGTAGAACAGAGAATTTGTAGAAATCTTTTGGTTTAGATAAGCCAAGTAAGTCTGCTGTTATGCTGATTTTCCTACATCAGAATGTTGGGTGTATTTTTTGTAAGGACTTTAATTCTGATGTTTTTCTCCTTTTGTTGTCACTACAACCTGTGACATCAAAGCTAGTACAGGTTTGAGATTTTTTTCCATTAAATGAGAATGAGCTGTGTTCTGATCAAAAGGCACCAAAGTTTGTTTGAAAGCAAGTATTTGATGCAATGGTCCAAGCCTGTACCCAGTGAGAAAAAGGAAGAGAAAATTTCATTAGGACAGCAATAAAATCTGTCTCATGTACAGGTAGAAGATGGGAGCTTTCTCAGCATGAAGTTTTCTTAAACTGCCTTGACTGCTGGTGCACATGTGGACAATAAACACTTACCCATATGAAACTCATTTGTCCTGTATATTACACACAATGCAATCAACACATCATAAATGTTATCACCCTGTGTGATAACCAGTTTATATATTTACTGATTCCTATTCCTCCTTTACAGGAGGGATTTGTTTCAGATAACTCTCCTTTGTGCCATGTGCAGCACTGACAAAGTGCACACACAATATGCACCGTCAATTCTTGTTGAAAGTTCATTCATTTTACCAGATTGATAATGATTGTACTTTATCATTTGGCACAAAGAACTTGTATTTAAAAAGTGTATTAGCTTACTGGGCACTCATTTATAAAAATTGCATTGTTGAAGTCCTGCTGGTGACTTCACCATTGCAGATTCCTTTGAAGTGCAGACTTTCTTTTAACATGTTTGCACTTTCAAACGGACATATCACCAGCCTCTGCTTACATTTTGCTTCACATATCTCTTGGGGCTGGGAGTCATGGTGGTAAATATTAGCACTAATAAGCTGGCAGGCTGCAGATGTGTGTATGTGAGGGGGCTGGTGATAGTGGTGATGGTGGTGGAGTATGTTTGATAGTTTTTTACTGTCTGCTCTTAACAAAGGGGCTAAATTCTGCTGCCTTTACTGCTACTGTCTACAACAAAGCAGCACCATAAAATTATTGAAAAATTTCACAAACTGGTAAAATCTTCATCTGGAGCAAAAGTGGAAGGGTTAATTTGCCTCAAATATTTTGTTTTGCTCTAAAAAGCATTTCAACCTGGTTGTGGAATATCGGGTGCAGATTAATTTTTTGGGCTAAATTCTTTAAATTTGTTATAGAGTGCCATAAATGTGACACTTATGTTAGCTATTTACTGCCTCTCATTAGCAGTGCCTGAGAATATTAAAGGTGATTCTGGAAGATGTTGTTTAACTTCCTTCAGAAATTAGACATTTGAGTAACTAGAGGGTTAATCTCCACATTTTAAAATATTTGGCAGATGCAGAAACAGATCACATTCAGGTGTCACAGTACAGACTTCCAAAACAAGTTTAACAAAAAAGATAATTTCATAGGAACTTGCCAATACCCTCTTTCCAAATTTGGAAGAAAAAAATCATAGGAAATTTAATCAGAAATCACGTTTATGTTGTGCTTGAGCAAATATTCTTGAGAAACAATACTTTTTTTACATTGAATAGAGGATTTCTTGACCATGGCTTTGTTGCTTCTGACCTGATGTAATCAGGGGCAGATGTCAGACTCTTCAGTACTATAAATTCCTCAGCTGCAAATTCTGCATGCAATGTAAATATTTGTCCTTCAGATTTTTAAGAAGCAAGAAGACTCACAACTCCTAATTGTTTCTAATTTCAGATATTCAAAAATTTCATCTTAAGGCATTTGCTCAAGATCAAATAAGAGATGGAACAGGAACATAAATACAAGTTTCTTAAGGTAACTTACTAGGATGTTAACTACCACTATTCTTTGTAGTCTTCATAAAATAGTGAGAAAAGAAGATATTCAGATGTTAGACAGAAATTATTATGATTGATCTATGTAATTTCTGATTTGTATTCCTATTCTGAAAAGTCTTGTTTTTATCATGCCATGAGGTTATTTCTTCAGCAGAGAAGTGTCAAATGAAATTTGAGATTGATTGTGTGGGAATCAGGAATGCACAAGGTTATAAAAAGACCTCCATAATCTTGGCTTGGCATTATATTGTAACCTTTCATAAACATATTTTTCTCCAGTCATAACTGTGACTAATACTACATGTTTCACAAATTCTTAATATTCATAGGCACTGTGGTTGATTTCAACAAAAAAATAAAATCACATAAATTTATTCCAAAGAAAAAATTTAAGTTAAATCTGAGCAGTGAAAAAAAATTTTGAGAAGGAAAAAATAGAATTGATTTTTCTTGGAGCATGGAATGCAACTCTAACCTCAAAAGTATTCTATAAAAACTGAATATAATAATAATTGAAAAAGGAACAGGAAAAAGTCCCCATTAATCTGTAAATTCTATTTTCCATAAGAATGTTTTAAAATCCTTTGATCTTGATTTTCTTATCACTTTCTGCATGTCTGTAATGTGCCAGGGTGTTTTTAGGGCTGCTCAGTAATATTTATCCAATTTGTCTGCTTTTTGGCTGCTGTTGCCAGTGTTCTGTTGTCATTATTTAAATTTCTGTTTATTTTTCTTCCTCTTTATAACTGGTAGACATATATTTCAATTTCATTGTTTCACCTGGCTGCACAGCAATCAGTGCATCTGTTTTTGTCTTTGAAGATCTCTGCTCAGATAGACCACCCTATTTCACTATACTATTATCTATACAGTAAAAATACACCAAAATCTATCACTGTGTTTCTTAATTAAGACAACATAATTATTTTTCTACACTTTGCAGATTTATTATGTACTTTGCAATTTATTACAGCTTCATTTCACAAATAAAGCCCAATATGTTCATAAGAAAATAAAGATTTAGATATTTTTATTCCATAGACAGTTGATATATATTCCTCTTGAACAAATAAAGTAATATAATTCCTATTTTACAATTAAGAAAATCATAACAGGAAGAAGACATGTAATGTCCAAGAAATTCTAAGGAAAAGGCACAGATCACAGGCCCTTGTGGCTTCTAATTATATATTTATTTTTCTAGACAGCTGTGAAGACAAGGTGTTAGAGATATAGGAAGATACTTTACTATTTTTAAATTCATAATCTTGGTTTGAGAAAGAGCAAAGTCAGGACCCTGAACTTTGGAGTAGTAAAGTTCCATCTGCTTAAAGATCTGATGGATGAGATTCCCTGAGAAACTATTCTTAAGGATGGTGGGGCTGTCCAGACCTGTCATCATTTTTAAGTAATTTTTCTTTTAGAGTACAAGTGTTCTCCATCCCAGTGCATGGGAAATCAAGTAAGAGAGGTCAGGAAATTGCATGGCTCAGGGAAACACCTGCTCCTACACTGAGAAGTTCTTACTTCTTAGGAAATGCACAGCCAGTGGTAGCAGGGACATATTTCCTGGGAAGAATATTGGGATAAGGTTTGAATATGTAGGACTGGGGTCAGGAATAGATGGAATTGCACATGATTTGAGAAGGCATATTAACAGTAATGAGAAGGTTTTCTCTAGGTCCACATGCCAGAAGATATAGGCCAAGGAGAGTGTACCCAACCAATAAAAGAGAAGGAGGAACAGGTAACAAATGCAGAGAAAGCTGAGATAATCTGTAATTTCTTCATTTTGGTGTCTACTGTCAGTCTGACTTCTCAGGTGTCTCAGGTCCCTGAACCTACAGATGGGAGTGATCAAAGTCCCTCTCACTGGGACGTGGGAAGTGCAGCTTCAAGACTACCTGAAGAAACTCACTAGCCACATATATATATATATATGTGTGTGTGTGTACACACATATATATATATATATATGTATATAGGTTTCCTCAAGGAAGATTTCAGGATCCTGGAGGAAGTGACTGACGTTGTTGCCAAGTCACTCTCTATGGTATTTGAAAATTCATGTTGCTCAGGTGGGGATTCCAGTGACTGGAAAAAATGAAGCATAGCTCCTATTTTTTAAGAAATGGGAGGAAAAGGAAGACATGGGTGACTACATACCTGTCATATTCCCCTCTGTGCCTGGGAGGGTCATAGAGCAGATCCTTGTGGAAACAATGGTCAGGCAGATGCAAGACTAGGAAGTGATCTGAGGTAACCAGCATGGTTTCACTAAAAGCAAGTTGTGCCTGACCATCTGGAGCCCTTCTACATATGGAGTGACTGTGGTGACAGACAGGGGAAGGTCAGCTGATGTCACCTCTCTAAACTACTACAGAAAGTTTTCAACGTGACACCATTATTACCAAATTGGAGACACATGGATTTGAAGGATGGACAGTTTGGGGGATAAGGAACTGGCTGGATGGACACAGCCACAGAACTGTGTTCAATGGCTGTATGTCCAGGTGGGGGCTGGTGATGAGTGGTGTCCTTCAGGGCTCTGTCTTGGGACTGGTGCCTTTCAATATCTTTATCAGTGACACAGGCAGTGGGGTCACCTTCAGCAGATTTGCAGATGACATGTAGGTGAGTGGTGCAGTTGATACAAGAGAAGGATGGGACACCCCACACAGCCCTGGAGGTCAGCTGCACTCTGGGCTGCACCTAAGGAGGATTGGCCAGCAGGTCAAGGCAGCTGCACACATCTTCAAGGTTCCTTGCCATTTAAAGTTATCTTCATATATTACAGTACCGTAATAAACCATATAGGAAAAAAAAAATAAAAGGTACCTCCCAAAATTGTCACTCTATGTGTAAAAAATGATAGTACTTGTATAACAGTGATTTGTAGAAAGGAAATAAAGAACTTCCCTCTAAAAGGATACTTCTCCTGATAAGCACCTTAACTCAGGTCTTAGGCAAAAATGTAGAACCTTTGGATGGATACACAGAGGATCAAAGTAGCAACAGTAGCCTGTAAAAGCCCAGGCCAAGTTCTGAACAGATAACAAATCTAGAAAAACAAATCTCAAAGTACTAAAAATGCTGATGGCCATAAATAATAAAATAAAACATTTGCATTGTACCCTTATCTTTCACAATTCATGGATACTGAAATGGTTAGGGTATTTGCAAATGCTAAAAACAAATGAGGAAAGTACGTCCCCAGACAAGTGCAAATCTACCCCATACATCTTGATAAACAATTATCAAAAGGTGGAGATAGTCTAGTCCTATGTTTTCATTACTTTTTACACCTAACATCATTTGTCAACTAAATAATTTGAGAATGAAAAGTCAAATCAATAAATTAATGATATCAGTTGTTTTTTTTTTACTCACATTCTTCTATTACATCATCTATAAAACCTCTCTTAGTACAGATGTCTGAATCTGAAGAAATTGGGGAGAATATCTGTCGAAGTGATAAACAGCTAGTGATTCATTAACTGATTTTGATAAGTGAGCTTTCCACGTGTGTGATCATTTAGGACTTGTCACAATATAATTTTAATTCAGATTCAAGACCCTTCTTCATTCCATTTCTGATTCTCCTTTCATGCACCCTCCATCAATTTTTCTTAGGAATTCATAGAACTATATAGCTACTTAGGAAAAAAAGTTAAATTCAGCCTAATTTCACAGTTGCATTGCATATAAATATATTTTAAAAAGAGATTTCATTACATAAGTTTATATTGTGTTTAGTCAAAGGGAAGAAGTAGTGTCTGAAAATTAGGGGGCAAAAAGGGCCAAAGTAACAGCAGTGGAAAAGGAGATAATGTATGTATTATTTTTCTAGATTTTTTTTTTCTGTAATTCAATAAAAATTTAAGCCACAGCAATAGACATCATAATATAGGTAATGTCTGATATATATATCAAGTGAAGATTAAATGTCTGATATACATTGTGAAGCTCAAAATGTTGTTTGTCTAGAAGGCATTTACAAGATCAGTTGCAAAGTTTGATTGTTATGTGGTTGTTATGTGATAAAGAACAAAGTTTATTAGCATTGTCACAGTATCCTATTCAAATTCATTCATTAAATGCTTTCAAAATCTGTTTAAAGTAGAGTATATATTGGAGCACATATTACATGCAGAGCTTAAGTTGCCTAACCTGCCCTGAAAACAAAAAAGATTTTGTCTGGTCAAAAGGTAGAGAATGGTAAAGAGAAACTGCATTACAATAATGCACCTTATTCTCAAATTCAGAACCTCATCTCAGGGAGCTTCCAAGCAGCCACTCTAAAATTAGAGCAATTTTTTACCATGCATACCATAACTTTTTTTTTTTTTTTTTTAATTCCCCCTAAGACAAGACTAAAGAGCAAGAACTGGGAGGATAAGAAAATAGATGTCCTCAGAGTTCATTGTCCCACCTTAGTATGTGTGTGGATCCCAATTTAATTGAACTCAAAGTACTCATTGCTGTGAATGAATCTCAGTAAGCTCTAAATATGCTTAAGAAATATGTTTAAATATAAATTTTGTTTATCTTTGACATCTAAAAGAGCTAAGAATACAGGCATCTTATAGACCCAATAGAGACTTTAGTAATTACAACAGTTTCAAACCATCATAACAAAATAGTACCCTGACTCATGCAGAAAGTATGTGTAAAATTGTATGATAAGGAATAGATTTATTTGACCAGAAACAGAGAAGCAAAGTCAGTGGAACATCCTGTTTGTGGTATTTTTTATATATAGTCAGTATGTACTGTTTGTCTGGACTTTAATGTACACACTAACACACATTTTTTTATAGTGATCACTCTCCTGCAATGCAAATAACAGATTCTGCTAAGTCTTTCAATAGGCTGCTGATTGTGTCGTTATTTCACTCTTGGGGAAAAAAAAAGTTAATAAAAGATAAGGTGCTTTTGAAGAAGGTGAGATTGCATTATTTAAAAATTATACATTTTATAAGATAAGGTTTAAACACATGTCAGGAGAAGTCAACATTATGTTATGAATGGTAGTGATTGTGTTATCTGTAAACTTTGAAGCTTTACGTACTGATGTGAACAATTGACTTTGTTGTTTTGTCATTACCATCAGCATTCCTCTTTCAGGGCTGCTGAACTGACTGCTGTTTGCGTAGCAAGAAGGAAAGTTTGTTTACCCACTAATATTTCATTGACTGTTCAGCCTGAGTTGATAGTAATTTTTCATCTTCCTGTCTGCTGGATCTCTTTTTCACCTGTATTGTAAAATTGTCTGGACAGCTAACTCCTTCACCTGACCATTAATCTAAAATAAAATCTTACTTAAATTGTCACTAGTAGTTCCTTAAATAACACAAGTTGCTGAAGTTTATAGACATTGCTTCTACCATTTTGATATCATTTCTTTATTCCATTATGCCTGCAGCATATAGTAAATATTTGGATATCAGATCAATGTCTAGTAGCTAAAACACAAGAAGTAATTATTTTTTAATTGCTATACAGATTTTGCCTTAAAGTGATATTATGTATTCTATAAACTGCAGTGTTTTAAGGGGATTAACAAAATAAAGATTTCATATTCTCTGTGTATTTGATAAAGTATAACAGAAAACATGTAAAAATTATTTTCCCTTCTTCCTTTTTGTCTTGTCTAGGCTTAATCTTCCTGCAGTGAATGGAAAGAGAAATCACACTATTCAATTCCATTTCAAATCAAAGTTTAGATATAGTTAATATGAACACGCTAAATCATAGCAAGAGATCCTATGACCCAGAGATTTGTTGCATGTTCCTTCCAAATAAATTATTCAGATTTACTTTGTCCATTCTAACTATCAGTAGATATTTTTGAGGGTATTTTTGTTTGGTTGGTTGGTTTGGTTTGGTTTTTTTTCCTTTTAATCTTATTTTCTCAACTTTAAATTGTTACAGTGTAGATGGCAAAGAATTTCTTTCTGGAGATGTCTAAATTTATAACAATTTAACTGCAGATTTTACATTCTTAATGCTCAATTTTAAAAATTTAAGCTAGATTTTATTGTTAACAATAAAGAATATTGGGAAAAACATGCTGACAAATGTTCCTTTATAAAAATCCTGTGGATACACTGTATTCATTGCCAGAAAAACACAGGTTGCTGACTTTTCTGTAGTGAGAACCCTGAGACTTAACAAGCCAAGTAAGGTCTCCATATGAAATCCACCACTAAGCTATTTTGTTGTCCATAGGTTGTAATAACGCAATGCTTTGTTCATTGCTGTACCATAAGGGCTTTTATTTCTGGTCAAAATTAAAATACAGTAAAACTGTAGAAGCTTCCCCTTCCTGCCACAGGACAAATTCAATAATTTTTCCTTCAAGAGCACTGAATTCATATTGTACAGCAAAGACATAAATTCAAGTTAATTAAAGAGAGGAACAGCAGGCAAATAATTTCAGTATTTTCACATAACAAATTTTTGAATGGACTAGAGTGATGAAAAAAGGTCATCAGCATTCTAACATGACACATTTCTTGCATGATACCAATTGCAGGATCTACTGCTGTTAATTTGAAGTCAAAGAATTTATAGGAACCAATTATTTGTACTTTTAAGAAAACAAAGAGAATTGTCTCCCCTCCTATAGAAAGTATAAGAATATTACTCTACTCCAAAAATTTACATTATATGGAATAAATAGTTCCTATAGTCACGAATATTTTAAGCATTTTTTGTATTTGATAAAAATGTGGCACTTACAAAAAGTCGTGCAGATTCTCTTTAAAAGAAGAAGGAAAACCCAAGTTAAAAAGTCGTAGGAGGTCACAGAAGAAACCTGAACTCACAATAAGGTTAGAATATATTTACAGGTGTGAGCCATGCCAGTGAGTTCAGGATTGCCAGCAATTTTATTCAAAGGAAGTGTTTGTTTCTGCAGGAATAGTGCCTATCTCTGTTGTTACTGTATTTGTTTTGTCCTGTTTTTCTTTGATATGAAATTTATGATTATGTGTACCAGAAGGAAAGGACGTAAGTGGATAGATTTGATATTACATGTAACCCACATGTCAAAGTATGCAACTTGCAGAGCAGGAACTTAGAAAACCGGGAGGACTTTTGCCAACTGGTTTTGTGGCATTCTGTAAGACAGGATTTTTAAAGAGTGATTTTTTAAAATAAGAACATAAAGGCTTGGCTTTCGTGGCTGTTCTGACACTCTTGGCATACTGCAGAGTCAAGGTGAAATAAGGCAATTCTGCTCTTTATTGCAGCAACAGTTTTCCTTAGAATTAAATGCTGATTTAATTGACAAGTGATTGGATAAAGAGGACAATCAGGAAAAAGCAAAAGGCAAATGAGTGTTGATCAGGCTTAATTGACACATCTGTGTGAGAATGCCAGTGTTTCCCCATTTCTTTTCTGCAAACGGATTTTGTAGTAAAGTTTGTCTATTACAGCCAACTCACCTACTTTGTATCAGTCTTACCACTCTCCACTCTCTCAACAGGTGACTTTTTTAGCTTCTAATTGCTTCTTCATTGTACTATATTGTACTAATACTATTGAATTTAACTTTGTACAGCTCGTGTTTGCCTTGTAAATCCTCCCTTTACTGATGGGCTCCAGCTCTCTCTCTGCCATCAGCACGCTCCCAGCTTTTGTACAGCTGACATTATCAGGGATATAAAGATGAGAGCCATTCAAAGATCATTCCATGAGGGAATTATCTAGCATCAATACATGTTGTCACCTTTCATTATAATTTTCTCTTTGCCTCAAAGAACTTATTAACTCAATTTATAATTCCTGGATTAATCCTTTACTTCCCTGTGTAACCTCAAATCTCCCACACAACTCCATGTCAAATATTTTACTGAAGTAGAGATTAAAATTATTGTATTTCCTCTGTTTAGAGAAATTTATCTTATCAAACAAGTATACTTAGCTATTTTGGCACAGCTGACCCTCAGTAAATCATTTTCCATTTACTGAGTAGCTTTATTTCTTCTTTAATTCAGAATTCATTCAACAGCCTTGGTATTATACTTGGTGAGTCACTTTCTCCACTTATGAAATAGTGGTCAAAAATACATGACTTTCAGATATTACACAGCAGTGCACTGGCATTGCTAAAAAGCTTTGTGGTCTTTTTCAGAAAATTATCTGAAAAACTAAATACTCATACTGTTTTTCATGTGTTACATTCAAAGAGGTACCTCTAAGAGTTGTATTATGTCTATTGCTCAAAGAGTTCTTTGAGTGGATCCTTTCATCTGTGAATGTTATTCTACATTAAAATATATTTTCTTATTTGTCAAAGCATATCACTTTTATAAACTGTCAATGAAGATCAAATAAACTCAAACTACCCTTGTATTATATGTAAGACATAATGCTTTGATCAAAAATATGATATATTATATGATATAGATAAAGCTATATGTCAAGCATTGTCATTAGTACTAAAAATTTCTGATCTTTTCTGACTAGACTATGAGTATTTGATTCTTTTTAAAGCTTTCTAATTAATTAAAATATACATTCACATTTAATCTGAATATGATTAGAAGAAAATAATGCAATTAGCAAGACAGATTTTTAGTAAATTCACAATATATTGGTTTTATTATTACCTTTTTGGGGAAAAAATTCAATCCATGTCAACCATTACACCATAAGCAATTACTTGTACTTCTTTTTCTAGTTCTAGAGAAACCTAAATGGCATGTGTGTACTCCCTCTGTCAATGTACCTGAGCAAGAAAGGAAAACACTGAAAAGAAAAAATATATTCAAAATGCAGAAATGAATATTTTCTTGAACTCTCAGGTATTCAGTGGAATCATCTTTGCATTTCTCATGATAAATTCTATAGATCTTAAGAAAACTAAAATTGAAAATTTTTTGCAGGAACTAATACACGAATTTGCTGAACTGAAGAAGATCCAATTTGTTTTCTAAGATTTGAACTATCTCAAACAATTTTATAATAATTGCTATTTTTATTGCCAATATTTCTACAATATTATAATTTAAAATATACAAAATATGATTGCATTTTTTGTAAACTATTACCCAGAGTTTTAAATATTGAATATGAGAAGCTAAAAAATTAAAGCATATTTATTTCAATAGTTTAATGGAAGTCCTGAGCAGTTCCACTGAAATTTCCTGAGCTGGCACATTTCCTTCCTTGCACCAAGAGCTCATTTCAGGTTCACTACACCCATACAAATGAATATGCCTCTCAGACTGCATTACAGGAATGTACAAGGCTTCACAGAAATGAAAAGATATCTTAAGATCATTTTTACTGTGTTACCTGAATTGTTTATTCAGTTAATTCCATAAAACTTTGTTGTTTCAAAGTATTATTTATTTTAAAACACGTTTTAAACACGCTTAATATTGATAGGAAACATTACAGAATCATACCTTCCCTTGAAAGTCACATGACATTATTTAAATATAAGAACAACTTTTCTTACTTTAATTGTCAGTGTTCTTTACAGAAGAACCAAAGTTATTTATTAAGCCTGTCATAGGTTTTCATGGATGATGAGTGGATGTTTAAAATTCTAACCATACCTGAAAATCCAAATATTTAAAATCCAATGTGCAGTTAGACTACAATTATAAAGAAATATAGCAGTTATACTCTCAATCAAAAATTGTTTATAACAGTAGATGCCAGACTACAGCATTTCTCACTCTCGACCAGGTCTTATTTCTCTGTTTGGGTTTATCTAAGGAAACTTTATTGCAGAGGAATCCAAAGGAGTTTTCACAAAAAAATGCCTGGGTGTGGTTTCCAACTACTATTATTTTGAAAATATTTCTGTGAGTAGCACATAACACAGGAAGTGTCTGCAAAACTTTTGTGTACTTGTGGCCTACCCCCACCTTCTCCAGATCTTACCATCCCAAAACTGCCTTTCTTAGATGTGCTTTCTCAGTGAAGCATTGCTAGGAAACTCTAAATTACATTATCTAGTCTTTTTGTTGGTATTGTTTAATCTTTGATGGTTTTGACTGAGCTTAATTGACTTTCATTGCATGTTTCTTCTGTATGCATAAGTTCAGATTCATAAATGTTCCTGATGTTTCTCCAGATAACTTTCATTGTGACTGGAGTTCTCACTTGACTGCCTACTAAGACATGATCTTATTTGTTGCTCAGTCTGAGGCAGTATTTGTAAAGAAATTCTTAAATTATGAATTTTTTAAGGAATTTTCTTTGTAGACATACTTCTGCTTCCCACTTCACTCTTTTGAATTGAACTTAGTGTGCCTAGTGAACTAGCTTCTAAAAGCTAGTTAATAATAAAACGGTTGTGAATGAGTGCTCATTTCTGTGCAAATTATTTTTGTGGGATAAAAGTTTCATAATTTACTTTTGCCAATATTTGTTGCTCATCACCTTTTATTTCTCAGATACTAATGAATAAGATCAGTTACAAAGGAGGAAAGTTGTTATGAAATTGAAATTTGAGATCGCTTTTGACAGTTGCTGCTGAAAAGTGTAAACCCAAATGGACTCTACTTCAGACACTAAAATTCAGCAGACAAAACTATTATTTCATCCCCAGTGGGCCACTGTCTCTGTTCACTCTTATGTTGTCACGTTAGTTTGATACCTATAATATGTTTAATAGGTTTTCCTCTGATGTTATTATTGGCTAATGATTCTGCTTTTCCATGGAGATGGCAAAAATGAGAAGACACTTTTGTTTCATGTAGCCCTACAAGGATAGTCTTAACCATAATATTCTATGGGAGAATGTCATCTTAAATCAATGGATAGGAAGATAGCCTTTAACATTTGGATTGCTTGCTTCAGTTTTATAAATCAGGATAGCAATTATATGCATCTCGATTAATACATTTTACACTTCTGTTGTTTAAAGGGAACTAAAGCAATGATTGATTTATAAAACATTATGAATGCTCTTTATGCAACAATTTGTTTTCTAATAGAACAGTTGTCACATACTGATACATGCAGATTCTGTGAGATTTTGCTTCATTGAACAAACCGGTTTATACCTGACTCATCATATTTATCTTTAAAGCTTTATCTTCCAAAATTGTAGGCAGGAACCCTTGAATTACAGCAAGTTTTACATTTCAGAAATAGTCATTAGAAAAAGGTAATAAACACTAGTACAAGCTGAATTATTGCCAAGCTTCCTACTATAAGTCAGCAGTAAAATGTGCATGTTTTGAGTTCTCCACCAATCTTAAATCTTAAGAAATATGTTTTTGTGAATAATTTGTGAAGTTGCAGTGATGAATTGAACTGGAATACTATGCTTGTTTAATTCCTTCAATTTTTCCAGCTCTATCTAATAAAGCATCAGCTGCTCCCTGAGATGGATGCAGATTGTTATCTGGCTAAAATTTTTAAAGGGGAACATGGTCAAATATGCACCATTATCAAAAAGTGGTCATTGTTTTCAGTTTATAACTTGACTTTCCCTAAATCAAGAGTGGCTCAGTAAATAATTCATGATTTTTTGTTGAAAAATTGAAAGCATTTCACCCTGTATGTTTGAATTATCTACAAAGCAGCTGGGAGATGAAAAATTTGTTCCAGAATTATTTTGATTTGATTTCTTGGTATATTTTAGACAAGTTCTATCTAGTAAATATTAAAAATTAATATCAAATACTTTGTTAACCAAATACATATTTTTCAATTGAAGAACATTTTCAATAACTACAATTATAAACATATATACATTAAACATATATACATATACACATAAACAAATATAGATTTTCACTTAAAGAGTACATACATATCATATTATCAGATCTGTCTTTTCTTGTTCTTCACACTGAGAAAGTTCAGAAAGGAAGGTATACAAGGAAGGATATAACATTAAGACTGCCCATCAGAGTTAGCCTTGTGTAGATTTCATACAGTCACAGTATGTCTGAGTGTTTCCATTTCATAGGTGGGGAGAAATGATGAGAAAGCTGGGAAGATGTAATATTTGAGTTAACAGAATGGATAACACATATATTTACCATATATGCCTTTACATATCACATATACATACATACATACATACATATATACATATATATATGCTCATATTCTAGTACATATTGTAAGCAGGAATGATCCAGCCTGTAATTATACTATCAAAAAAATTGTATTTGCTACATGTTGAAACTTTTTTCTCCAGACTGATACCAGCACCACTGCCACAAAAAACTGCTGGAAGGAACAAGCAGAAAACAGAGCAGACAAGTGGTGAATGGCACTGTCAAATATTTAAGGAAATGTAGGCCCTTCTTTATTGTCATTAATATATTATTCACTTGTACAAGGCCTGTATCACAAAGCTACCACAACTTGGATAAAAGCTTGAGACACTTTCGGTTAAAAGCCTGCTTCTGCCTAAACAATGTGGAAGAAAATTAGGTGCATTAATTAAGAATACGTGGTAAATTAACTTTAGCTTCTATTTAAGACTTAGTGTTCCTTAGTGAAAATGATTTTATTTTCTTTTTTCTTTAGCTTTTCTAAGAAGAGCAAATCCTAAATGAACTCGGAAATGGCAAGTCCACACTAGTCTGTAATGATTGATCTTGAGGTGTTTGGGAAGAAAGTTAAAAATTGTGAACTGAACTGAACAAGAGAATAATAGCTAGGATCAAAACACATAACCAACCCCGTTCTTTCTCCCTGAGACTTCCTTGCTTTTTAGTTCTCAAAGCCTGTAACACAATATAAAATATTTAAGTACTTAAGAAAAGGAGTACAGTTGCAAATTGGTTTGCGCAGACAACATCAATCAAAAACAGAAGAAAACAGACAATAAAAGCAAACTTTCCAAGTCAAATGGTGTGTTTATTTCTTCATTCTTATCCAGGTTTTACTTATTATGTCCTTAGGGTAAAAGAATGCTTAATGTCCCATTTCTTTCACCCTTTGTGCGTGGATGAAAGAGGGAAGAGATGCTAAAGAAGTTCCTCGGTGGCCTTGAGGGAACACTAGACTCCTAAAATATCATTCTGTTGAACAGAAATAATATCCAAGTTTGAGATTTCCAAGAATAGATTAATGGGGGAAAAAAACTGTGTAAAATATTAAATGAATTTTTTTTTCTGCTTCCAAACATTTTCTATTATTAAAGTGTTTTCTAAGGAAAATGGTGGACAGTAAAAAGACATCAGGTGGTGTGCCAGACAATTTGTAGTCCCTTTTAAAATGGGCCTTTGATATTTTTATGTCTTTGTACTGCATCATTCTCTGAAACATCTGGCAATGACTCTGGCTTAGACAGAAAACTGCACTAGGATGATAACTTTTGTATTTCTGTGGTCATTTGCAGTTTAGTTGGAGTCCCAGTGGTACTCGAGGGAGGTTTGCTTCTGCCTTTTTTTGAGAGGAGTGTCAATTCTAGATTTAATCAGTGGAACATTTATGGTCACATTTTCAAGACTTCACCGAATAAAATTGAAACCATTGCTCTCAATTTTTGCAGGTCTTCATGATGAAAATCTGGAGTAACGAGCAGAAACCTTGAAATTCACTGATTAGAGAATTTGCCCTTAGCCTGCCTGTATCAGGCTTTTCTGATTTACTGGTTATAAAGATGGTAGAGAAACAGGTAAGGTCTTCTGAAAAATCAAGACAAAAATTATAGAATAGATGGAAGAAAACCTGAGAGAATTCTTCTCATAAAATTGATTTTGTAAATCTAATTCTAATTCAGATTTCGTTTTACCCCACAAACCCTGAGTAGCACCTCATCCTAAAAATAACCTCATTAAGCTGTCCTGTAATAGAAACTATGCAGAAAATTATTCTAGATTCCTTCCTTGACAGTGTTAATATATGCTATTTATTTTATATTTTTATGTATACTCTTTGAAGAAAGAGTTTCTCCTTGAGTTTATATTTCTGCTACTTAGCTCAATCTTCAGCTTCTTTCCATTTGTACTCATTCCCATTTAGGCACTTACTTACAGATAGAATTCAGGTGAATTGAAAGTAAGCCTACCAGCATTTTTCAAGTTCACATCCATGAAATTTTCTTAAAGAAATAAAGAGCAAATTTACTGGCAAATAAGAGCTGAAAGTGAGCTAAAAGAGAGGTGTTTCAACTTTATTCATGATGAGAATATTCAATGTCATTTGACAGAAAGGGTCTAGGTTGCTATGAAACCTATGAAAGCCAGAAGTATTGAGGAAGAAATGCTAAAGAAGATTCACAGAAGTCATAACTAAATGCTATACCCTTAAATTGTTCCCTGGGGCTGGGGGTGGAGCACCAGGAGTGGAATCCGAATGCTTAAAATCATTAATCCAAGGAGGTTTTCTTGCAATTCCAGTACTGTGTATTAATCTCACTCTCATAAGTATATTCCATTTAAAGAAAATAAAGTTTAATACTCATGTTCTATTTCATGCAAATCCTAACATGAGATCTCAGATAAGGACCTGGAAAGAGAGAAATGAAAAACTGCTACACAAGTATTGCTTGTTCTCCCCCTGGCTATGTTGCCAATACAACCATCCATCATTGAAAAGTAGTCAGTCATAAATTTGAATTGAATAGAAGTGACTGGACTGTCTGCTGCCTCAACTGAAACCAAAAGGCTTCCCAGTAGAATTTTTTCTTTCTTGTAATCACTAATGATATGATTCTTCCTTTAACATGCTGGTACTAGGCTAAAAATAGACAAGAGGAAAAGGCTTTAGCTGTTTTTAAGAGCACAAGTGACATGCAGGCTGACCCCTTGACTGCATGTGTTACAGCTATAGGCAACCCAAATGGTGCCAGGTGGAGATTACACAGGGCAGAGCAACATCTGCTTCACTATCACAAGGGTAAGTGATAGTTCCTCATGTTATGCCATAAACAGCCTGAGGTAAGAAAGATTGGTAGAGCTCCTGTCACAAATTAAACTCTTGCCAGCAGGTAGGATTCCACTCCATCTGTCCATGTAAGTAGCTCAAACAGAACAGAAGCTACATAAAATATTATCCAGAGAGATAAAAGGCAAATAATGCAATTTATTTATGGGATGGAGCCAGAAATGAAAGCAAAACTAAATAGAAAGAGAAGATGTTTTTCCCTATGATGAATGGAAAGTGCTGTGCTGTTATATAATCTGTTTTCAGAGGTAGTGGCTAGAATTTCTGAAATGCCTTTTTCCTTTTTTTTTTTTTTTATTTCTTTTTATTTCAGCTTGTTTTGCACACAGATAAAACACAGAGACACAAATTATGTATCTTGGATATACACATCTCATGGCTCCCAAAACTATGTTCCAAATGTTTATTTAGTCACTCCCCTTTATTCTTTATTTCCTACTTGAAGATGTTAATAAAATTAACAATAATTGTGGTTATTCAGGCAACAAACAACTTTGTGAGGAAAGGAGTGTGAAATACATAATGTCAATGCTTCCTTAAAGGCTTAAAAATATGCCTAAGAAATAATTTTAAGTCATGAGGGGCACTTATATTTTGGACAGCAAACATGACTCTATCCAGTGTTGTACACAGACAAGTTTAATGAATTGTTCACACCTATTTGGAGACAGTACATAAGTTAAAATTTCTCAATGAAAATGCAAGATGCACACAGAACAAATATATTTAGTGGGACAGAACTAAGTTATTCAGTAAAAATTTCTTTTGGTTTCAAGACATGGAATATTCTCAATTCCAACATCATTTTCATTTCCACTAATGACCTGTAATGACATGCATATATAAGGAAACGCCACATTTTTATTATCTAGGGAAAATGTGTATCTAATATTCCATATGTGTTATTTTATGGATAAAACCTGAAAGAAGAAGGCAGAGGATGTATTCTGAAAATAAAGTTTTTGTCATAAAAACCTGACCTACTTACCAAATTTGAGGAATAATTTCAAAATAATAATAATAATACTGCTACTAATAATAATAATTATAATTTCAAAATGCAACAGTATTTTTATTGAGTAAAAATTACCTGTTTTATAAGTGTGTGGTATGTTTTGGAAGTGCTTTTAGCTCTCAGTTTCCTAAGCTTGACTCAAAGCATAAAGAGCTTTAAACTGTGATTAGTAGAAGTCAGTCTTTAAGATATCTGAGTTCCTAAGAGTGTAAATCAATCCTAGTGGAATTTTCAATATCCCATTAGGATATACTCACAGTCACATACTATCTCACCAGTTATGTCTAAATAGTTACAAAAAAATTTTACCTTTAATGAAGCATTTGTAGAATCACTTAGAATATTTCGGAAAACATTTCCTTTTACTTTGCACAATAGTAAAATGTGTTGTAGACTTTTGTGAATCTTGTGGTTTCTAAGAACACTTCTTACAAAGTTTTTTTGTGAAATATATAGCTTGTATATTTATTTGCTTAGGACCACAATAAATATACTTCCAGAGATATCTGAAAATAATGTTTTTTAAAAAAATAACCCAGTGTCACCATATATTTTTAATGGCATTTTGAAAAAAATGAATTGCATTAGTTTTTAAGGCTATCTTGTGTTCCCTTTAAAAACATTACATTGGAAAACCTAACCTAAATATTCTTTATGTACTTTTAAGCTAAGTATGAATTAGGAGATCATATTTCTTGTTTCCTGAATGAGAAGAAGTGAGAAGAAGTAGTATGTATTCCAATTCCTCCAAGAATACCACTATGTGCATTTGGCTTTGTATTGGAATGAACCAAGCTGGACCTTATATTCTAACACCAGATATGTATAAAATTATCACTTTGGGCAACATTGCTGAGATTAAAATAAAAGTATTGCAGTACTTGTGCATAGAGTCATTATAAGTAAAGGAAGCTTTTAGTTGCAAATTTACATATAAATGGTTCTACTCAAGTCAAAGAGCAGTCCAATGCAAGTGCAGGAACAAGAAATTATTGAGAAAGCACAGAATTTAGGGTCTGATTTAGGGTCTGATTAAGGTCCCAAACCAGGAGCTATTCAGGTAGAACTAAATGTAGCATTGAATCAGTTGTCTTTTGCAATTTATGAGAAAAGAAAATAAAACATGATACTCATTACACTTCCCATATTCTGACCTACCAGAATACACAATGATATAAATTAGAACTTAATAAGATTACATTTTTCTTGGAGCCATTAATTATACTGCTATTAGTGTGAATAGCCAATGAACAAGAAACTTGCACTACTGCTGCCATAGCAGCCTGCTATTGATCCACCACTGCCTTCATAATGTAAAAATAATGGTTATTGTAGCATATATGCTAACACCTCAGATGATGACTGGCTCTCATATTTAAAAGATATTGAAGAGAATATCTATGCTTATTGCTGGGCTATTGATCCTAAAGCACAGTGAGAAGAGGAAGAGAGAGAAGAGCTTGATATGAGAACCTTAAAAATAATTTTGAAGTGTTTATTTTATATACACAGAAGGAAGAAAAGAAAGTAAAATAATATTTTTAGAATTAAATTACCAGACCAAAGAAGAAAAAGGTAACTAAATGAGCTCAAAATTACTTTGGAATATGATAGAAACAGAAGAGCATTTCACAAATAACCACAGATCTGTAAGACAGGAGTTATGTTACTCATCAGGATACAGATTCAAGTTCTGTCTCTGGAGACAATAATAAAGGTCTTTGCTGGTTGAGGTGTTGAGGAATACATCCAGTGCAGATAGCTCAGTGTGCAGCTGCAGTGGAGAAGCAGGCTGAGCTCTGGGTGGCAGAAGACTGATGCAAGATGCCCTGAACTGCTGAGCCTTTGCTTAACAAAGGGCAGGGGGACCTGCAGCCAGGGGATCGACACTCAGAGGCACGGCAGGAGCTGACAAGGACAGACTTGCCCATTCTTAGACTGAGAGGTCCTTAGGAGACAGGAGTGTTTTTTGTTCAGGCTCCCTCCTTGGAAGCACTCAGCTCAAGTTATTATTTCATTATTCATATATTAAGCCAGTTAAGTATCTTAATGTCTGAGACTGCTATGGGAAATTTGGGGTTAAGTCAGTGAGGAAGCCTTGCCTGAGGGTATGAGTGTTGTGTGTAGAGAGTCAGATGGGGCACCCATCAGGTCACTGGAGCTGCCAGATGCAAAGGGCCCTCAGTCCCAGTTCAGGTACTGGAGTCTCTTGGATGGTCAGACAGGAAGGCTTCTTTAACAAAGGAAGGTTTTGAGGTCTGCCCTTCCTATAGAATATCCCTGCATGACTCAGTTAAGATGAGCAGCACCAATACAGGAGTGAAGCTTGAGGACCTCCAACATTGAAAGACGTATTTTCAATCTTCTCAATTTTAAGGAAGTTTACCCTTTTCTTATGCACTTTCCTCATGTACAAATTGCATTGTTCCCTCCAGTGCAGTGGTTTCACATGATGAGTTTTCACAGCAGTTTAACTATTCCCATCACTACAGTGAGGATTCTGCCTGTCAAAAGCACACATGCTCTCAGTATGCTGTACTATGCCATGTACATTCTGTATGATATTTTGAAGACCTCACTCTACATGCATCTTCAGTGCACTAAAATAAACATTTCTCTCATAAGACACTCACTGAAAGAGAGGGAACGTTGTTACCGACAGTAAAAATTTTATCCATCAGTAAGCCATTACTTTTAACAGCAACTAAATCAAGTGTATATTCAAGACCAAATTGGGGAAGAAACAAAATCTATAGAACAATTTTTAAGCAGATGGACAACATAATTTCTTTAAATGCAGAGTTTTTTTAAAATATAACTATTTACATATGCCCACCTGGGTATATGCTTTGCTGAAGTGACTAATTTTAAATCCCCTGAATATTTCTCCCCAGTAATTCATATTTCAGGCAGAAGAGGGGCTCTGCAGCCATAGGTAGGTGGCTGTCAGCAGGGAACCATGCCTCTGCTTTCCATACATGCAGGTCTTCAGGCAGCCCCCAGGCAGCTTGTCTAGGCTGGTTCCCTGTGGCCTGAGCCTGCTCCCCCAGCACTCGCTCAGCACTCCTGGACTCTGCTTTCACATTTGCTGTCCATTTGAACAGCAAATCTTGTTGTAAGGATGGCCTTGGGGGCTATTCTCAGAGGACAGTCTAGACATACATTATTGTGTACAGTCCATCTCTTTTGTATACAAGAGAGAAAGAGTTCAATGAAGCTTTTTCCTAATCACCATGTAGCATACTGCCAGGCACGAAGCAGAAGAATGGCATTATGTATTTTATATAGGAGCCAGGAACATGCAGTGATTACTCCTTTATCTCCCCTATCTCACTTGCTGATTTACCATTCATGTGCTGTGCACTCAGTTGCTCCTGTTCACTCAAGATGCAACTTCTTTGAAAACTCAGAATTGCTTTTTTGTTAACTGCATTGTTTATTAGAAAATAATGTTAACTTCTCTTCATCTAAAATTATTCATAAACAGAAAGTGCGCTATACTTTGTGGAGAAAAATAAAACTAAGAAAGAGACTTATTATGCTTATAAAGGACAACAAACTGCCTTTTCTAGGACACTATTAATTCTCAGCCGCATTTGAGTGTAAAAAGTCATATTTTGTCTGTCTCTCTAGTCCACTTGTAGGTGTTTATATTAATAGATAAGGAGGCTGCCACATACTTCTGCTGATTTCTTGCAGAGTTGCAGTGTTTTACAAAGAAATTTCCACATTTGGTGAAGAGACATCTACATTTTCAAGGGACAGAAAGAGTTGTCTGAAGTGAACTTTCATGGTGGCTAAGTATTAGAAAGAATTTAGTGAAGAAAGATTTTCTTATTAATGCATCCTTGAGCTCAAAAAAATGATGTAAAACTAAGTTATTGTCACTAGCAGGGAAAAGACAGTTATATATAATTAGCATATTAATTGAACCATTGAAAGTGCAAGAATTCTAATTATTAAGAACTTTGAGTAAAAATACACAAATTATAAAGCTAGAAATTTTATGCATGTTTAGTTTTATCAAAAAAAATTTAGACAAGTCCCCAGTAGCAAATTATCTTCTTTTTTAGTCCTAGGAATCTGTGAAACAATGCTTGAAACAAGCTGTTATCATCTTTAATTTTCCTGTTAAAGACAACTAGGTGTCCTTTATAGATATCCTTTTTCAGCTGGGAGAGTTTTAGGTGTTTCTTTCATCTCTACTTGATACACAAGTGGCCAAGAAAGACAGTGGTGTGCTGGGATGCATTAGGCCAGCAGGTCTAGGGAAGGAGATTCTGCCCCCCAGTTCAGTCCTGGGGCCTCACCTGGAGTGCTGTGTTCATTCTCAGCTCCTCAGAAAAGAGGGACACACAGAGCCTCTGGAGCAAGTCCAACAAAGGGCTACAGAGGTGATTAGGGAGCTGGAGCACCTCATTAAATACTTATTCTATGGGCAAACATCTGAGTTGTGATGCTACCAGGCAGTTTCACACATAATTTCTAAGATTCCTGAAATAAACACACACCAGTATATTTTCTGTTTTCTCAAACTTAGACCAGAAATTTATCTAGAATAAGTTTATTGGATTGGATCAGAAAGATGGAGACAGTTTCTATTTTCTTCCAATGCACTACTTCAGTTCCTTTCTCTTCCACTGACTGACTTGCATTTGTATTTTGAAGTCAGTTATTATTCTTGCATCCCCAAAACTGATTTACAAGATATTTTCAGTTGGGGTCTGTTTCTGAAAATTTCCCTTCTCTGACATAGATACACATTCTCATATAAACCTCTTAATCTCTCCCAGGTCAGATGTTTTATTTTATAGAAAATCCTCAATTATTTAGCTCCTTTCTCTGACTTTCCCATATATGTGATCAGACACATAGAACAGATGTTCTCCTTATTTTGTCCATTAGACTTTGATCCAGAAGGGCTTGATCATGTGCTTACTACATACACTGATTTATGTTGAAAAAACAAGCAACTTATAGACAATAATGAAAACAGAAGAAGTAGACATTTATGATCATGATTATGATTATTATGATTATTATCATCATCATCATCATTACACCTAATAATGTGTAATACTAATACTAATGCTATTAATATTCAAGTTATCATACTTAAGATAAAGTACTGCCTTGGAAAATTCAGAGTATTTTTCATGGCTATGAATGTGCATAAACATCTATAACAAAGCAGGAAAATATAAAGATCTTCAGAGAACGAAAAGCCCTGAAAATATCTCTGTTAGTGACTAAAAAATGAACTTGAGCTTCAAATATCTAACTTTCTACTGCAGGTAATAAATGTAGGTGAGATAAATATGGGCTTTGATGCAATTTCTTTTTTCCTTTACAGATGTGGATGTTGTTTATGAAATGTATTGCAATATAATGCAATTATGTTATTTCAGGGTACCTGAAAGTCATTGTTTACAGACTTGGTTGCAACTTGGTTATAAAACACTCTTAAAATAAATTATAGGGTGTTATGATGCAAACCAGAATATTAGCCAGTGTCTGCATGTAAATTAAGTTGGAATCACCTCTTTAGGCTAATATTTAAATAAAAGTAATTTATTCCTATTTCTCTACAGTGATCCTCTACTGTGTTTCACAGAAAGCAGATCTGTATCAAACAACATAAAATGAAATTAAGATCTTTTATGTCTGTGATCATCTTAATATATGAAAGTTCGACTTTTATTATGTTTGATAAAGTAAAAAATTAAATTATTTCTAATTCTGCAGCAAACACTTGTACAACATTTTTAGTCCTGTTTACATAAATTAAATGTGGACAAGGCTCTGCCATTTGGTTCTTAGATGGCAACTGCTCTCTTTTGGTTCAACTTGATTTCCTTGTTCCTGTGGCCATATCACAAACCCCTCAGCGCTCATGTTTCCCAGGCTGAACCAAAACACATACAATGACATTAATATTTTTTACTTTGAATAGACAAAAAAATGTATTTCTCAAATGAAGGTATCACTTTCAATCCTGGGGGAGTTTCTTTTTGAAACTTATATGAGAAGGAGAAAAAATGTTAATTGAATCTTCTCATTTACACCTTCCATCTGTTTTTGTTCCAGCTGCATCTGCTTAGATACTTGAGAAGGAGGTCAAACTAACACTTAATGGGTCTCAGCTGATTATTGTAGTAATATAATAAAATTGGTGCAAGTAGAAAGTGGAAATGGGGTCTACATTTTCATATTAAATGAAGAAAGTTTAAAGTAATTTTCATAGCTTTAAAGCTTATCAAAATAAGCTGGGGGAAAAATGAATAATTCACTTCCATAGTGAATTTAGTCTACTATTTTTTTTTTTTTCGCTTTGCAGAAATTTGTCCTTTGTCTTCAAATAGGGATTCTTATTGAAAAATTGCTATTTTGCCTATTTTTTTCATCAAGTCTGATGGTTTTTTTTTTTCCTTCTGACTTTTCTGTCTAGTATTCTGTCTTGTCTTTGTCTTTTCTAATTCTGCATGTTTAAATATTTTCAGATTTTATATGCATTCTTGCAGCCTGTATGGTGTGTCTGAAGATTTTTTTATGATATTTAACTTCTTTGGGAACCTAACCCCTTCATTTCCCAGATTTAATGTTGTAATTGCAGTAGTCAATGATGTAAGTCATGTAAAGGTATTTCTTTCTTTCTAAATATTCCTCCCTTTAAAAAATATTGTTATTTTATGAAGGCAAGTTTTCAGGTTTGTACCACCTGCATGACATTTCTAGGAAAAAAATATAGTTCCCTATGGAAGAAAGATTTACTTTTTTTACTGGTAAGGTTTACATTTTTCAACTTTGTCCATCTAAGAGTTAGTTTTGTTATTTCTTTACCAGATTTTAAGAGACAGACATCAGCCAAAATTAATTCATTGCTCCTTGGGACTCCATTCACAAAAATCAACTATTTATGTATATATATATAAATGTAACTGTAATTGATACATTAGCTAATTCATTCTGAGCATATTAACACTTTTCTATCCTGAGAGTATTTGCCCAACATGAAAAGAATATTTGTGAATATACTGAAGGGCTGCTACCTATTTCTTACTCACAATGATCTGTGCTAATTAAACGTTTGCAATTCAGTGGAAGGAATTTTGCTCCACAAAACAGCAGGCTTCTCTTACAGAATGTCCTGTGTGAGTAAGAGGAGGAGAAATTGTGGCAGATAAAGAAGCCAACAAAGGCTTTGGAGAGGTAAATACTACCAGGTGCACAGAGAGTAAAAAATAATGATGGCTATTTTGAGCCCATTTATCAAACTAGCCACACAGGTGGGCAACGATGACAGTGTGTGTGTCCTAACAGACTGGTGAAGGTGGACAGGAATATCCTTCACCTGTCTGGGCTCAGAGGTATATAAATAGAAAGAGATTACAAAGCATCCAGACATGGAATTAAGCTAATAGAAAGTTAGTAAAAATAGTCCCTTTAACAGATTTTCTGTGAAAAGTTTGTAATATGAAAAAAAAGTGGTGGTGACATCTTAGAGATCAAGGCTGGTGTGAAGATTACACAGAAGGCTGATGATGCAGAGTTGACAGAATGGCAAATGAGGATGTTTTCCTTGCCCTGAAATTGTAGCTGAATGGTTTTGAAGTCAGAGGGTCTGCCTACAGATTAAACAAGAGAAATGTTGTCAAATTATTAAAAATATCAAATGAGATGAGTGCTGAATGCCCCTGGAATTGAAGTAGAATCCAAGGTTAGCAGGGTATATATAAGATGGGTATGGATGATTAGCTCAGAGAAGAGCTAAGTCCCAAGGAATTAATGTGTAAAAATTCTGATCCTTCTTCTCCTATATTTTTTCTTAAAACCAAGTTCTCCAGCTTCATCTGGCAGTAATAAACATCCTCTACGTTCATTCCTGTTCTGAAAATGTGTCCTTTACTGAACTGTACCTAAGCACTCCTAACTATTCTCATTTACAGACACATTTTTAAACAAATGCATGTCTAAATTTCTTTAGATTAGTATAAAGTTTAGTTCATAATATATAATTGGTTAGAATGTAAAACACATACCGTTAACCCATAGAAAAGAATTTAAGGCTGATTAAATAGAAATGGCTGGGATGATGAATGGAGGCACAATCAAATCATGCTTTATAGAGCTGGGAGGGGAAGGTTTTGAAAAGATTTTTGCTTCAGAGAAATTCCAAAATCATAAAACAACACAAACCCCCAAACTTAAATGAGGAGACACTCTGGTCACAGCTCAAATTATGCATGTTTTAAATATTACTTACATCATTTATAATATAATTCCTTCAGAATATAAAACCTCTGTGGAAGTGAAACTGTGACATTCTTTGAATGCTTCTGTTTTCTGACACTGAGCAGACTACCTCCCTGCATAGAGAGCCAGTCAGAAGTGGAAGTCAGACAGAAAGTACATGAGGTCACACTAAAAGAAGGATATATGGGAAAGAAAGAAAAATAAATTAACCAAAAAAATAAAAAAAGATCGCCACAAAAAAAAAAAACCACCAACAACAGAAGTAGAACAAGAAGTCAGTGTTTATTCTTTCTGATTATTAACAATTCCCTTTGCCATGTCTCCATTTTGTTTAGATTCCCATGAGGAGGAATACTGTAAAGGGCCTGTCTTTTTTCATATATGATTCTTTGGCCCTGTTTATTGAACCATATTCTTTGTCTGACTGACGGAGAAGTAGCAAAAGACTCACAAGGTTTAGAAGCTGCACTCCTGATATTATTTGCATTAAGAACACTCTTGGAAGCCTCCACTCTTCTCACCCAGTACATCAGTGCCGAATGCAGACAAGCACCTCTTACATCAACTGCCCCTTATAGTCCTTTGGAGCCACTTTTATCAAAATGTGCTACATAAAAGAGAAAAACTAGAGGGTTAAATTAAGTCCTAGTGCAATTCTCAGGTTTAGAGAGTCATGCCCATAATTATTTTGATGTCTCTTTTACATATCAAGTATTCATCAATATCTTCACTGAGCAGAAATTGCAAAGATAATCTTTTGTACTCTAAAAAACATGCTACCAATGATACAACACTAATATCTAGCAGAAACCTTGAAATATTTTTTCAAATGTTATAATTTGTTCACACACCTGCTGCCAAGGTGTCTTTAATATTAAAAAAAGCTGAATACATCCTTTAAATATCTATTGTTCATGATGACAATTACCAGAGCTATCAACGTTTTGAGCTGATGCAGTGTTGCTTTTCAAGCCCAGTTGGCCACTTGCTTGGTCCCCCACCAGAGTGGTCAGGTAGAGAATTGGAAGGGTAAAAGCTATGAAGATCACGTGTTGAGATAAAGACAGTTTCATGGGGAAAGCAAAAGCTGCACAGACAAACAAAGCATTGCTTTGCACATTCCAAATTACGGAATTATCCCTTCCCAAGGGCAGGTAGGGTTCAGCCCTCTCCATGGAGCAGGGCCCCATCACACTAAAAATTACTTGGGAAGACAAACTTCAATACTACAAATGTTCCCTCCTTCTCCCCTGTTTATACACTGAGCATGATGTCATGGTCTGGAATATCCCTTTGGTCAATGAAGGTCCCCTGTCCTGACTGTGTTTCCTCCCAGAAAAGGCCTTGCCTCTGGGCAAACCCTGCTAAGCAATAAAAAAAACATTCTATATTATCAACCCTGTCCTCAGCCTCATAGCAGACCCTGTGAAAGAAATTACCCCAGCAGAAGCAAGGACATATAGGTAGCTTCCTACTAAGGATGAGTCTTTCACACCTTCAAAGCAAATAAAGAGCGTGATGATTATCATGATTTTGCATTATGGGCAGAAATTGTTTTAATGGCTTTTAGAATCATGATATATCCAGCAGAGTTTTGGCATCTAGTTGAAAGAAAAGGAAACCAGCTGTTCTAGAACTGACATTGCACAGTACAGATCATATTTATATTTATTTATGCACTATATATTTATACACCTTTATTGAGAATTATGGCTGATTTTCTTCTCAGACTTCCATGCACATGTACTAGAACAACATGGAAAAGATATTTGTATGACAACATTTAATATCTGTAAGGAATCAAGTTGGTCTTTACTTCCTCGTTTCTCCTTTTTTATTGGTTGGATTTATTACATTTAGGAATATGATCTTTCATGTTGATGGTTACAGTACATCAAGAAATTTTAATTGGTACCAAAATTTCAACACAGCTTTTATGTTAAAAATAAGATACATATACATGTGAAAAACCATAAAAGGCTTTAACATTCACTTTTTCTTTTAGCTGCAAAAAGTACGAACTATCAGAAGCACTTTTCTGTTTCACTTGTGTCTCATCTGAAGTGACTAAGGGGGAATAGTCACCCTCCTTTACTGCACAAATTGGAAATAAAATATCTGAGAAGGTTCTGGGAGAACTCTGAGTTTCCTCCCTCCCTCTTGACACCCGATCTTGTTCTCACTTCAGCCTTTTTGTTTGTTTGTTTGTTTTTATGCCCCCACTTCAGCATCTCTCCCTCTCTTTTCTAACAGCTGTTTTTCGACCCATTAGTGGGAATTTTTTAAAGGCATGTACTAACTCTGGCCTGACACTCTCCAACCCACTCTCTCCTTGGGATGTTATATTCCTACTGCTTTTGTTAATCACGTTATTATGCCACTTCACTGTGCTAGGCATTTGAAAACTGTTAAAATAAAAATGCCAAAGGTGCTACCTTTCATGTCATTGTCTGCGCCCATCTGCTTTATTTTTCTCAAATAGTCTCATGCAAGGTCTGCAGAGGCATCTGTTGGGAGGGCAGAAGAAAATAGGAGTATTGTGAATCTTCTGAAGGTGCAAGTGTTGTCCAGAAATACTGAGGTAAAAAAGGTGATGAAACAAACTCAGAAATTTCTTGCTTCTTATGATGCACAGCTCAAATTAACAATTTTTTTTTTCACTTGCTTCCTGAGTGGTTTTTTGGTTTTTTTTGGTTTTTTGGTGGTTTTTTTAGTTTTTTTGGTTTTTTTTTTTGCTTTTTGTTTTTTTTTCCCTGGGACTTCTTTCCCGTTACTCTTTTTGACAAAAAAAAAAAAAAAAAAAAAAAAAAAAAAAATAGAGTTTAAAGACAGGACATTCTTGAATAATGTATCACTTCGGTTTCATTATCATTCTTTGAGTTTTCATTATTTTATAACATGTGGCTGTAATTTTAACTTCAAATAGATCTGATAAAAATGTGAGAAGGAATGAAGCATTTGCAGAGAGATGGTCTTGAAACAGACCCCAAATAAATACATTCTGAAAACATATTTGGACCCTGTTCCAAATATCATATTTGGTAGCTCACCTCAGTATGTCATCCTGCACATCTGGCTTATCCCCTCCAATGACAGGAAAAAGCTGCCAACAGGATGAGAACATATTTCTGTAATTTGTAGGTCAGGTCAGGCCACAGAAAAATTGCTGTGAAGTTTACTGTTCAATGTAGGCACTAGTCATGTATACACATATTGAATATTATAGGTATCCTTAAGCTTGTTCATCAAGTTCTTGCAGGCTGACAATAGAGCACATGCTTGTCTTTGATGAAGCAACAGTGCAGCTGGGCTGTGGTCCTACTCTTTCATTGCTGGGATTTTTAGGAGAGATGAAGCTAAAAAAACCCCAAAGAACTTTAACTGACCTGAATCACACTCTGACAGAAATAATGGAATCATAATGCACCCTGACCTGAAATGGGACAACCCCAAGAAACACACCATGTGCCTGAGAGAATCATCTAAATGTTTTTTGAAATCAGACATGGTTGATAACAAATCTGCTTCTCTGGGGAGCCTGTTCCAGTCCCTAGCCACCCTCTGTGTGAACAACCCTTTCTTAAGATCCAACCTAGAATCTGCCTGACACAGCTTCAGGCCATTCTTTTGTTTCTTATCACTGGTCACCAGAGAAAAGAGATCAGTGACTGCCCCTCCACTTTCCCCCACGAGGAAGCTTTTGGCTGTGATGGATTTTCCCTCAGTTTCCTCTTCCCCAGGCTGAGCAGACCAGGTGCCCTCAGCCACTCCTGCCTGCCAGGGCACTGCTGGCTCATATTCAGCTCATTGTCCAGAGCTCACAGGTCACTTTCTGTGGAGACACTCTCCAGCCTCTTGTTCACAAGTCTGTATGTACATTTCCCATATAAGAATGTATGGATGTGCTTGAAAAAGAAAATAATTAAAATGGCAAATGATTTAGGGAAAATAAAATCATATTATTGACAGTGGTGAAAATTTTTAGAATCACTTCCAAAAGTAGTTGGTTAGATGACAGGAATAATTGTCCATATTTTATGATTTAAGTATGTGGATAAGTGGAAGGAATTTTAAAGTCTCTGATAGTTCTAAGCAGTTTTCATGCTATACTCTGCTATTGATAAGGTGTTTGAACCATGTGTGTGTGCATTACTATTGTTAAATTTTAAAACATAAAAGTAATTAGTCATGTTAGTTTTCCTCAAATTCATTTTAATTTCTCTGGCATTTTTTAAGCATCTTGTGTCTTTTGAATGTCTAACGCCTGCACCTGGTAAACCAAATGTAGTGATGTGCTGTATTGTTACTGCTTTCCAAAATCAAATGAACTTTGTTTTGAAACCTCTCTGCCACACAATCCTTTCATTTATCTTGGAATAGAATCATATTATTTTATTTCTGTCATATATTCTTACTAATGCTATTATACCCTGACTCCATGCTCACAAGCCAAGCAGAGATTACATTAGGACCCCAAGCCATTACTGCATGCACTCCCCAGCACAGAGCTCAGTGAGCTTGCCATTTTGTGGAACTGAACTTCTGCTGACAAAGACCTAATGCCCTTGACACTGCAGAAGTCTTTCCTTCCCTTTGGCTGTGGGTGAGGCTTCCCATGCCCCAAGAAGGAGATCTATTAGGTGCAGTCAGAAAATTTTGCCTATTTGATTCTTATTTTGGCATGGTGTGCTAATCATCTGGCTGTCTGCCTGGGATTTAGCATAATTTGAAGAAGAATTGAGAATTATTTGAGGAAACAGGTTTTCCTGCAGGTTGCACAGCTTCACAGTTCTAAAGTTCTTCGGACACCTTCTTTACTAACACAGATAGCAGGAATAGAGCAAAATTCCTTAAGACACAAAGCAAAACAGGTCTGCTACCAGGGTTCTCTGAAGGCTATTCTTGTACCTAAATATCACAAGTCAAGCAGGTGAGGCAGAAGGCTGCTTGTATGAACAGGAATCTTCTCTTGGAAATAAGGCAAAAAGGGAAAACCTATGTCCAGTGGAAGTAAGACTGGGTGAACAGGAAGAATACAGAAATGCTGCTTGTCACTGTAGGGAGAAAATTTGTGCAGTCACAGCTAAAGCTGGCCCAAAATGTGAGGGACAATAAAGACTTTTCTGAAATATATTAATGGCAGAAGGCAGTGTAAAAATAACATCAACCCATTAGAGTACAAGGATGGTCACCTCATAAACAGGGACATGGAAAGGCAGAGGTGTTTAACACATTCTTTGCCTTTGTTTTCAGCACAGATGATGGAACAGGGGAGTCTCAATGCCCTGAGCTGGATGACCACGACTGTGCAAAAACAATCAATTCCCATCAACCCTGAAACTGAGAAGTATTAGCTGCTGCACTGGATCCCTACAACTCTGTGGGCCTGATGGGATTCATCTGGGAATCCTCAAAGAACTGGCAGGTGTCATTGCAAAACCTCTCTCAAAAATTTTTCAGTAGTCTTAGGAATCTGTAAAGAGCCCAAATGACTGAAAGCTTGTGAACATTTTTCTGATTTTCAAGAAGGGCAAAAGAAGAGGATCACAGAAACTACAGGCCTGTCAGTCTCATTTCAGTGCCTGGTAAATGTGGAGAAGCTTATTGTGGGTGAGGATTGAAAAATATATGAAAGACAAAGGAGTCCTTGGTTACAGCCAGCACAGCTTCATGAGAGGAAAAGTCCTGCTTATCAAATCTTACTTGCTTTTACCATAAGGTAATCCATCTACTTGATTAAGAGAAGACAGCTGATGTGATGTTTTTGGATTTCAGTAAGCCTTTTGTTACTGTCTGTCTCTATATTCTTCTTTCTATCCTGCCAGTACACAACTGGATAAACACATCCTGCAGTGGTGAAAACTGGCTCACAGGTCAGGCACAAAAGGTTACAGTGAATGGGGTGACATCAGCCTGGGGATGTGTGACCTGTCACAAGTGGAGTTCAGCAAGGTTCCATCCTCTGCCCTGTGCTCTTTGATTCTGCACATGGGATGGGACAGCCCTGGATGTGCAGCCAGACTGGGGAATGAGAGGCTGCAGAGCTGTGCCATGGAAAGGGCCCTGGGTTCTGGTCCAGGGCAAGTTGAGCATGAACCAGCAGTGCCCTGGCAGCCAGGAGGGCCAAGAGTGTCCTGGGGGCATCAGGGACAGCATCAGCAGCCAGGCAAGGGAGGGGATTGTCCTGCTGTGCTCTGAGCCGGGGCAGCCTCACCTCCAGTGCTGGGGGCAGTTTGGGTGACACAGTATAATAAAATTATTAAACTATCAGAGAGCATCCAAAGGAGGGCAAGAGAGACAAAGGACCTTGAGGGGAAGCCAAATGAGAGCAGCTGAGGTCGCTTGCTCTGTTCAGTAGGGTGGAGACTGAGAGGAGACCTCACTGCAGTTAGACCTTCTTTGGTGGAGGAAGAGGAGGAGTAGGCACTGATCTCTCTTCTCTGTATAACCAGTGACAAAACCCGAGGGTGTGGCCAAAAATTGTGACAGGGTGGGATTTGGTTGGGGATTTGAAAAAAAATTCCTCAACCGGAGATTGGGTACTAGAACAGGCACCCCAGGGAGCCTGACAGAGCTCAAGAGTTTGGGCAATATTCTTGGGCCCATGGTGTGATTCTTGGGGATGGCCCTGTGCAGGGCCAGGAGCTGGACTCAATGATCCCTGTGGTCTCTTCCAACTCAGCATATTTTGTTATTCTGTGATTTTTTTTGCATTGAACAAAGACTCAGTCGTGAAGTAGTAGAGGTGGCAGCAGCAAATTCTATAATTGGGTGCTGGATCCAGGGGTACAGCAATATTCCTGGAGTCAGGGAAACTTAACAAAAACCAGAACAAGAGCTCTGGCTGGCAGCTCTAGCAAGGGAGGCTGATATACCTTGGGCTTGCCAGGAGCAGCTGCCCCTGGGTAGAGTTGGGAACAGGGGCAGCAAACAGGAATCAAGAGGATGCAGCGGTTTGTGCAGGAGGGCATGCAAGAAGGTCCCTGAACACACTCTGTGGTGCCACAAATGAGAGAGGTACTCTAGGCTCCTGTAAGGATGGTGAACACTCACCTCAGAGCAAAACCCAGTGTTTCTACAGAGAAAGCTGCTGAGGGATATTATGCTTATACTCAGATAAGGAAGGAGATAGTAGAGCCACTAGGTTGCAATAAGTGCAAAGACCCTTCTCTTAGAGAGAAGGCAAGTACCTGCAAAAAATGTGTATATATCTGTTGCATCAGTCATCTGAACTGAAAGAAACAGTTCAAAGGCTGTGTGCTATTAGGGGGTCCAAGACTGGGATAGACAAGTGGTTTTAGAACCATGTTCCTATGAGGAACATCACTGGAAATACAATTTATAACCCACACAAATGGGATTTTGCACCCTTTGATTTTTTACAACCAAGACCAGATATGAAGCTTTAACCCATAAGCAAGGTCTGCAAGGAGAAACTGTACCAGAAACACACCAATGGAACACACCAAATGGAACAAGAGTACATATGGGTGACTCTGTTATGGGATACTGAGATGTGCATCTGCTGGTTTGGCAGGGAGTCACAAGAGGGACACTGCTTTCCAGGAGAAAAGGTCCAAAAATTTTTGTCTACTAATCAATGGGCCCTGAAACTATCCACTGGAGGGTGTTAAGAGAACTGACTTTATTGCAAGGCCCCTCTCCATAATCTTAGAGTATTCAAGGAGATTGAGGGGTATCTCAGAAAAATGGAAGAAGGCTAATGTCACTCCTATCAACAAGAAGGGCTTAGAAGAGGATCCAGGAAATTACAGGCTCATGTCTTACTTCAGTTCCTGGGAAAGTTATAGAATGAGTCTTCCTGGGGTCTGTCACAAGTCAGATGAAGCATGTGACTGGGGAAAGACAGCATGGAATCACCAAGAGCAAATTGTGAATGACAAACCTGATTGCCTTCTATGGCAGAATAACCTGACAAGCTGATATGGGACAACCAGTGAACATGCTCCACCTGGATTTCTCCAAGGGTTCTAATACACTGGTGTGTTCCAGTCTAATGAAGTGGTCCATGCCGTGGGGGGAACTGGCTGTCAGCAACACTCTGAGGGTGGTGGTGCCTCGCTTGGCAACCTGTCACAACAGGGTCCCCAGGGATCAGCTTTGGGACCAGCACTGTTTCATTTATCTATGGTGGGATTCTGATAAACCCTGATAAAAGTTTGCTGATGATACCAAACTGTGTGGGAAAGTGGAGACTTTGGAAAGGAAATTCACCCTGCAGGAAATTCACCTTTTCACATGGAGTTGCATAAAAAAAGAGCATAATGGGCACTAGCTACTCCTGGGGAGATTCCAATTGGACACAAGAGGAAAATTTTTCACAATTATAACAATCAGCTATTGCAGCAATCTCCCTAGGTAAGTGGAGGGTTCCTCAGTGTTGAACACTTTAAAGATTCATGTCAACAGGGTGCTGGGCCTTCTTGTCTAGACCGTGCTTTTGCCAAGAGAGATTGCACCACATGATGCTTGAGTTCCCCTTCCAACCTGGTATTCACAAGAGGAATAATCAGGTAGAGAGCATGTTTTCAATTTCTGCTTATGCCTTTAGAAAAATGCATTCAATTATTGGAACTATATATCTAAGTGTATTTATAGATTTATATGGTTTTTAAGGAGAAAATACATACTGCCTGAAAATCATAGTTGAATATTTCCTTTTCCTTGTTTTACTCTCCACAATTTTCACAAGATTAGCTGGGAAAAATCAGGTTAAAATATTGAATATGACTCGAAAATACAGCTTTTTTTCCTGCTCATATTTATGATTAGACAACTAATAATTTCTCTCTTTTACTTTGTTCAAAATGTACCGTTTATTAAAAAACCAGTACAGTTTGAACAAAATAAAAGAGATGTTCAGAAAGCATGAAAACCTGTACTTGATCTCTTGCTTCTCTTTGATACATTTAACTTACTGTATAGATTTAGAATTTTTTCTCTTTTGAAACTTTCCTTGAGTTTTTAACTTCCTGCTAGGCGACTGCTGGCTACTGAAGTGCTGAGCACAGCACTTACTGCACACCAATAAAAAGTCAAAGACTTGATGTCAGGCTCTCTTAGACTTATTTAATCACTATGAGTGGAAAGAAGACAGATTTTGATTAAGACCAGCTAAACCGATCAATAAAGTCCTTGAACTTGCATAAGTCACTACTGGTTACTTTCAATAACAGTGATAGCCTGTACCTAGGAAGAAATATCCTTCTGTTAGGATCTTTACATATGAGACATACATGTGGATGACCACTGGATGCTCCTTTAAGAGAGTGCATTATATTTCTTAGCAGCCCACTGCTGTTGTTCTTCAGCCAATTTCTTTTGCACTGAATCTCTGAGAAAACTGAACTGGAAAATGACACCCAGATTCTATATATAAACACAAAAGGGGACTAAATATATAGTGAGCAACATGACAACCTTGAAATGTGCAATTTTCACTAATTCTATTCTTGATATACTAGTCCAAGTTCTAACAGGGGAGAAGGTCAGGGTAGAGGTGCAGTACTTCAGGATCCTCTAGATCTGTTGGATATGAGACTTAAACAAACAAGAAATTACTTTCATTGATTAAATGTAGATTGAATTAGTGGGAAAAAATGACAGGCCCTGCTAAGGTTGTGTCCCTTAGTCATTGTTTAACTCAGCGTGACAGATTCAATCTGCTCAGCCCAAAGGAAGGCCAAAGATGTCACTCACAGACTCTGCACAATGCCCCAGCCATAGAGGAGCAAAATCGAAAAGTTGCACTTTATCAACTCACAGCCTGGAGCCACTGTTCTCATTCAGGTTGTGTTAGCAGAACAATGAGCTACAGCAGGCGCAAGGCTGCTCCACATAATAATTATAGGTATCCCACAGGCAAAGCTCTTGTTGCTTTTAAGACTTGACAGAATGTGTCTTGTAGGCATGACCTAGCAGATGGGGGACTTTTTTCTTTCATCTTTTCCTAAAAGCCACCTAGGAGAAATATATAAAGAATCCTGATAAGGGATATATTTTCTCCTAAACAGGTAGGCTGATTACTCTGAGCTACTCTTCTTTTTCATTCACGCTTAAAATAATTGGAGATTACCTTAGTGGAGGGAAGTCAAGTATAGCAACAGAAACAGGGATAGACCTTTTGCTCTATCCTGCTAATTTGTGTCACCTACTGCACTGCCTTATGTATTGATGGTAGAAAAAATGAAGCAGAAAATTAAGTCTGAAAGGCATTTTTGTCCTGCTGTCACTTTGTACAACATTTAGTTCAGTTGACATGACACTGTGCCTTTTGTTACATAAAACTGTCACATTGTCCCCTTCTGGTTAGCCACAGTTGCCGACCAAATCAATAATATCTGTCAAAACTGTCAAATAGTGAAAACAGCTAAAAATATCTGTTATAATAGATAATATTTTTATTACCATTAAAAGATTAAAAAAAATATGTCACCAACAACATAAGCAAAAATATAAGATAACCTTAACAATTAGCACAAACTGAAGAAGGATATTCTCTGATATATTGTCATGTATGAACATTTTAATTATTTCATACTCATTTTTTATATTTTAATATGCTATTAATCTTTAAATACAGTTTGTGACTGCTGAAGGACACTTGAAACATGTAAGTGTATGCATTTATTTTGTTACAGTTGTTAGGTACTCTTTGCTCTACTTCAATTTTTACAGATAAAACATAAACTACCAGCAGCCTGAAAAAGTACAGAAGGAATCCAATGGAAATGCAAAGAGACTTATTGTCTTTTTCAATCTTCCACTCTTGCTTAGACTATGGTATGATACAGAAATTTCAGGACAAAAAACTCTGAGATTTGCAAACCATTTGCAAGTCACATCTTATAATTGTGTTTTTTTTTTTCCTTTCATCATTTCAGATTGAAATTCTCCAGAAGCTTTTTTGTTTATAGTTTAAACCCAGAAACTGGTAAACATGTAATTTAGCTAGAATGTGGAAGAGAAGATTTCTGCCCCAAAAAGACACAGTTTGTCCAAAAGGCATCGCCATGCTGGCATGTGAGATTGACCTTCCTGGCTGGATACTGCTGGAGCCTACATAGCCAAATTTGCCTACTGTTCCTCAAAACAGACACAATAAACAGGAAATATTACTGCCATCCATATACCTTTCAGAACATTGTCCTTTTGTTTAGCATATATTTTTAAGAGTGTCACTTGGACTTCAGACTTAAAAAGCTGGGTCCTGTGGATGCTTCACATTCTCCCTGGAAGACCCAGCAGGAAATGCAGGACTGGTGTATGTGGTCCTGTTTTGTAGTGAGAAACACATGGGTTTGAAAGCCTATTGTAATTTTTTAACTTGGATAAAGACACTCTTGAATTTCATGCCTTCAGTATCTTCACAAATGTGATTTCAGCCCCAACCTTCTAATTATCTTTATCTAGACATTTTTAATATGTACTTTGACCACATACATGTGGAAAAGGAAAGGAAAGATTAGGAGAAAATAAAAGCAGATCCAAAAACTCTTTAAAGCAAATTTAAATCCATTTAGAAGCTGTCCTGTGTCAATAGATGCCAGTAACAGGGATTCCAGTTCTCTTTTTCAGCTCAGAAAACATTTCTCTGTATTTTTAACCACAGAGTCATAGAACAGATTGGGTTGGACAGGACTTTTAATTGTCATCTAATTCCAACTCCCTCTGCAATGCACAGGGACATTCATCTAGATCATGTTGTTATAAGTTATACAAGTTATATAAGTCCTGTCCAACCTGATTTTGAACATTTCCTGGAATGGGACCTCTATTACCTCTCCAGTCAACCTGCTACAGTGTTTCACCACTCTCATTGTAAAATATTTCAGAATTAATTTCTGTTTCAGTGCTGTAAATGTCGAGGTTTTAATTGCATATACCCAAAATTTAGGTATATGAAAATACCTTTTTTTTATAGCAGTAAAATTATAATAATAGGATTTTTAAAAATATTTTTTGCTTAATAGTTTTGAGGGTGTTTATCCCATCTTTTAGATGCAATTCTGTTTCACCAAATTCATTGAATTTATTCAAGAGCTGTGAGTTTCCTTAATATCAAGTAAATTAATTGGAATAATTCTCAGTCAGGGAATGTCATAGGTTATATTTGTAAATTTATAAGGTAGAATAAAGTATTGAAGTCTTTGTATTGTCTATGTTCTCTTTAAGATCTTCATTGGTGGTAAATCACCTTTACATCTCACAAAGTTAATTAATTAAACCGTTCAAATTACAGATATGGTTTATGCATTTTCAAGGTTTAAGTCAGCACAAAGACAGAAATTTAATTATTGTGAACTGATTTTTACTATTTCCCAGTGCAAAAGGAAATAGTAAAGAAAATCCTATGACAAGAAAATCGCAATTTACAAGATTTCATTTCATCTGATTTGATCTAGGATTATATTTTTTAGTGTTCTGTCATATTTTCAATATAGCTGCAAAAAGTAACATCATATTTTAGCATGTATCTTGGAAAATTTAAATTTCAAAAGATTAGTCTGCTACTGACACATATAAAGTATGTTCAGAAAAATGGAGCTAACTCTCTTCTAGATGAGACAATCTGTGACATTCTCTATTAGTAGTTTGGAATACTAAACAAGGAAGTGACTCAAATTTTTACCTCATTTTTTTTTTTGTATCCCATGAAAAGAACTTGCAATGTTGCCAAATCAGTTTTCCACATTGTCTGAAAAAAGCAAACTTCTGTATTCTCACAGAATATAGGTTTTTTTTACCATGTTCTGTAGACTGATCTTGATGAAAATAGGCAGAAATTTTGGCCAGCAAATTTCCCAGAGCAGTCACACATTTTTTGGAGGTCCATGCTCTACAGTTCCTGTGAAGGGGTCTGACATTCTTTCCTGTCATTCTGTCTTGTTTATTTTTCTTTTGGCATAAATTCAAAAGTGAGGTCTAACACCAGTTCCAGAAAGAAAAATTCTCTTGGGGAATCTCCACAGACTTTTTATCTAGTGGAGTTAAGTAGTTATTCTACCTTTATTTTTTTTTTTTTTTAAACTATGAGATGAACAGATTGAGTTCCCTTTTACATTCTGAAGTAACTGGCTGGAACAACCCTTTGTTTATAAGCTGAATTTCAGCCAAGAAGAAAGGAGTAAGTCTTCAATTCTGATTAGTACTTGTGATAATTCCTCTTGTGAGTTGAGAGCCATCTTTCAGTCCTACTTATTGATGAGCACATTAAAATTCTCAATAATAATTTTTCAAAAATAAGGTGCTTTGACTCCTTGACCACTTATGCTGCCTTTTAAAGGCCTCATTAGTCACCCAGGAAGCTTCCATATAGAAAACACACATTCACATTGATTAGATACTTCCTTATTGCCTTTAGAAGGAAATGTAAATAGGTTATGTGGCCAAAAGATCTATAGCTCTTGCACAAGGTGCTAATGAGGAGCTGGATTGTCCCTAGGACTGACACAGCTGTGATCAGGAAAGGGAGGGAATGATGTTCCCTTGCCATGTCCAGAGCATTGTGGCTCTGGATGCCTGTGATCAATTAATCAAAGTGCTAATGAACAATATTGTTCCCCCATCATCAGCTGGAAGGGGAATGTATGAATGGCTTTACATAACAAGCAGGATCTACAAGTGAAATTCAAGCAGTAATCTCCAGTCTCCAGAAGGGTTAAAACAATCTAAATCTCCTCTTTCCTGAATATCTGGCAGATCTGGAGGGGGATTGGGGATGAAAAGAAGAACAAAAAACCAAACCCAAAGCCAAATAAAAAACCAAACAACTCCCTCTACTGCCCCCTGGAAAAAAAAAAAAATCTTTAAAGATTTTTTTTTTTTTTTAATATTTCTCATTTAAAATATGTCAGTCTTTATCACTTCTTGTGTATTCAATAAACACCATAAATGGATTTGGGAAATTTATGGATTTTTTTTTTTCTAGATAAACTAGAGCCTCTTATGTTTACATTTAGTTCCCCAATAAATCCTTAAGGTGATATTATTTGGTTTAAAACTGCTTTTTTTAAGCCTTGAAGTCTGTATGTGTAAATAATGATGGGAAACACTAAAGACTACTCCAAAAGTCTTAGACAAGGCCTAAGAGCCCTAAAGAAACCATTCTGTAATTGTTTCATCCATTGTTTGAATATTTTATATCATTTATATGTTAAAATTACTAAAAATTGCCCAGAAGTACAAATATTCCAACAAATAACCTGTTTCCTAGAAAAGGAGGACTGAAATTTTCTGTATTTGAACTTACATTGAGGGTTTCAATTTGGGTCAAAATAGGTGAGGTTTTATTTTAAAAAGGTATAGTATTTCTTTAGCAAATTTTATTGAATTACCTTTATATTGAAAACAAAAATGTCTAGTCTTCACATAATTATATTTCTCATTCTCTACTTTCTAATATGTCAGAAACTCACTTGATTCACTCATGTCAATCTCACTCAACAAAGACTGTTGTCTTATTTATCAAACAAGATTCATTTGAGTAAACTTTTTTTAAAATCTGTTGTACTCTGTCACCATCTTGAGATGGAATATTCATGTTATAACGAAGCCCCAAAGATGGTAAATCTCTATCCTGATACAGGTGAGCAGTTACTCATATATCAAGAAACTTGGCAAAGCAAAAATAAGTTTAACTGAATAAATTAATGTATTAAGAACTAAGCAAAATGACATTAAATGGATAAACAGAAATACAATAAACAGGAATACAATCACTGAAAGGAAACAGTGGGGGATCTAGGATGTTAAAGCGGCAAGAAAAGAACTCAGATGCCAAGAATATTAAATATTTTTCTTGGTTAAAATGTGATGTCCTTGCTGTTTATGAGTATTTGTGGCAGAGATGAAAAGCATATTTTTTAAAAACGTTTGTTTTTTTCTTCAGCTGCAGTGATCTTCCTGACCTCTGTAGTGACAGAGCTCTGGAGCTGTCAGGCCCATTCTGAGCAAGAAGGCAGCTCAAAACATTGAGTCACAGCCTGTGTCAAACCTTGAGCCTCAGCATAAAGCCATTTATGAGTCAGTTCAGGCTCAATAATTACTCAGGCATTATTTGGCATGTAATTATAGATAAAAAACATACCCAAGAAAATTTTAATTTGTTTACAGATTTCACAATTTATAAACAGAACACAAGAGCAACACTTCTCATACACTTTTTTTCATTTTGAACTACTCAATGTGCTCGATTTACAATCAGCACCAATATGGTCTATCTAAAACAAAACTCTTGTTAGTTAATCTTCAGATACACTTTTCTCATATTTTCTTTTACTTCTTTGTTTATGCATAACATGGATAACATATATAACATTTTTTAAAGAACATTCTGTTATGTAGTAATTTCAGACTGGAACTGAGGAAGGAATGATTGTTTTATCCCATGGGTTTGAATGAAGAAATTTACCATTTTTGTACCCAAGGAAAAATATTCAGCTAAGGTGATGATGAAATCAGAGTGAGGATTTTTCTTTTCCTAGACAAGGTGATTTTCCATTTCAGTCTTCTTTTCACAAACAGCCACATATATATATGTTCAACATGCTTCATCAGTGATTCATCAGTGTATTGAATTTCTGCAGAAAGGGGCATGAAACAAAATAATCTTGCAGTAATATTTTTTAAACACTGTTATAAATTCTTGACCAAAATAGCATGCCATGTTCAAAAGAATTTTACATTTTAAACCAAGTAATTTTTACAAGTATGTTTACTTATGATGAGCAAAAAATGCCTTGACAAGTGGACCTATGCTCTGAGCATGCTGGTCTAGTGGAGGATATCCCTTTCCATGGCAAGGGCATTGCAAATAGATGATGTATAAGGTCCCTTCCAATCCAAGCCATTCTCTGATTTTATGATTCCTGTTCTATCCTACTTATTTGTATGCTGAAAATTGGTCAGCCTCTAGAAATAATCTCCATGAGATTAGCAAGTTTCTAGACCTTGAGGCTCTCATGGGCTCTGCCAATCCCCTCCCAACATAAAGAGGCACTGCTTCAGCAACTGGAAATTTACTGCACCATCATTTTAATGTTTATTAACTTCATTTGTTGACAGTGAAAAAAAAATACACATAGAGGAGGAATTATAAAAACCAGAAGACATTGTGGATAGAATAGCCTTTTTCAGATTTAGAACTTATCCTTTCCATCAAAAGAGAAATATGTTGAACCCTTTAGTTCCTTTCTCTCTAGTCATTAATACGGACTTCATAATTTGTGTGTCTAGAGCGGTGAACAGATGGCACTTCAATCTAGTCCAAACTGGTTTAACTAATTTCTGCCAATCAGGAGGGCCCATTTCCTTCAGTTATGATAAGCAGTAATGATAAGAAGGTAACCTTCTAATTGACTGTGACATACAGACATCCTAATACTTTTATCTCTTTCTGCTCAGAGACTTTTCTCAAGACATGTTTCTCATAGGTTTTGTTCAACACTGAAAGAAAAACAAATGCACTTAGTTATTTGTCTTATTAACTATTTACAGTGTAACTGAAAAATTACTGCTGGGTTTTTGTTTTTTATTTTTTCTGAAATAAATATTTTTTTGCTTTTACAATTACCTTTCCAATTTCAGCTGTGCACAAACTCTGGGAGAGAAAGGGGTCTGTGAGTAAACAGCCTTCCATTGCCTAGTGGTTCTGGCATTCATGTAAACATGGAGGTCTCCTGGGGTAAACTTCTGTTCCCACTACCATTTATGGGTTTTTTGGGTGGTTGTTTTTCCTCAGTGACTATGTCACTTAAAATACACAAGAGAATCCGAGGGCAGAGATCAGAGGTAAGGTCTTCCTCTTCCCATAGCAAAACACTACAGTTTAAAGGGTAACACTCACTAGTTGACTCTCTGGCCTGCAAAATTTTGAATGTTTGTGTGCAGAATGATAAATAAAAGAAGACAGGTGGGGAACAACCTTCCAAACACAACTTCTATCTATTATTTGGTGCTCCAGATATGTTCATATCACAGAAAAACTGCTGAGCTCTTTGGTCCTATCAAAAGTGTAGCATTGGAAAGAGAACCAGAACCCCAAATATGGGTCATCAGTTGAACTTGAGCTTGCAGGACCAAGTAATGGCTAAGTGGAGAATTTTTCAAAACTGGATCTTGGACAAAAGCAGTCAAGCCCTCTCTTACATCTTGCCCTTACTGGACATGAAACAGAATTAATCAAGGAAAACAAGATTAATTTGAAAAATTTTTTTATTGACCGTTTTCTCAGATGTAAAACAGACAATGCCTTAGAGAGTCTGAGTTTTATACAAAGTTTTAAAGGCAAATTGGGCACACTAGCTATGAGTATGAAACTTTCATAATCCCAAATTTTTAATTATGTCTGCAAGTAAGGAAATCTCAATTGAGCATAGTCCTTGCAAACATATATTTTACTTGTGTACGTTGCTAAATGCACTAATTTTGTCAGTTTTTAATTGCCGTTTTAACTGTTCTGATTTGCTAATGAACCTCACTTCCTAGCTCTTTTTTTAATTCATTTCCTAAAAGTGCAAACTTCTATATATGCTTTGACACTCTTTCCTACAGTGCTACCTGTACTGTGCTATTTTTTTTATATATTTTATATATATGTAGGACCTCTCTATATTTTAATATAGATGTATTAAAAAAATAAAGGCTATTTTAATATTTTATATTATTATTTTAATATTATGTATTAATATTTTAAAGGCTATTTACCTAGAACCTTAGTTAGCATAAATGGAACACCTACAGAGTGAAGTTCTACACCGGTTTTGTGCATTTTTCCTTTCTAGAATGGATATAGTAAGATGTATCTTATCCATAAATGCATTCATGCAGCGATGGATTTTATAACTTCCTCATGTAGAACTGAGCCATTATGAGTATCCTGATCTTAAAAGATGCTCAATAACCAGAGCTCTCAAGGGATCCAACAGAAAATGCACAGAATCTTTCAGAATCAGTCCATGGAAAGTAAATTGTCACATTAGAAGAACTTAATAGGACTATAGGAATTAATTCTAGTTTTTTCTTTATTTGCTTAACTATAAAATTTTGCTATTTTGCCATGCTTTAAGGCTGTTTCTGTATAAAAATAAGTCACCGTACTAGATATACTTTTCTTGGTTTAGGTTACTTGTTTCATTTTCCCAAATGCTCTATTCTGATGTTTGAGGTGTTTCCTTGTTTAATATTATTCACAGAACAGTGCTGTCTTGAGTTTCATTGCTCATTTCTTATGCAGCTTTAACTATGTTGATCTTAATACTGTTCTAATCTTATTATCACCTTAGTACAGAGCGTTTATAATGCATGCTCCTACAAGAAAGAAAAATTACTAAGTAATTTGACAAATTAAGTGGATATTGCTTATTTCCAATTTTATACTATTCTATAATATTAGGAAAAAGTTAATATTTTATAATACCTGTTACGAAGGATCACTTGCTCTCTCTCAGCTTGTAAAAATAGGCATGCATTTTTGGAAATCAGGTGTTTGGTATGCAGTTTAGGCATTAATTTGTATGTATTTTATATGTGGGTGTATGTTTGTGTCTCTACGTACGAATACATATTTGTATATAGGGAGATGATAGATAGACAGATATATAGATAGATATATGGATACCTGCATTGCAAAGTGGTGCAAACACAGTTCACTGATGTAGAGTACACATATTACATATATACTGCACTGCTTCCTAATAATATTTGTCATGTTCCAGATGCTTGAAATGACAGTCTTTGTGTATAATATGTCTCCAGCACAATTTAGACTACCATACGCTCATTTGCCCTCAAGTGGGCCTATTTAAAGTATAATTGACTGCCCTGCCAATTATTGTGAATAGCAGCTGTCTACTGGTAAAAAAAGAGGCATATATATAATGACAGAGAAAGGATCAAATACAAGCAATAGAAAAAGAACATAAAGAAATATCTATATAAGCTATTTTAAACCAGATTTTATAGTGGAAAGCCACAAGGCCTATTAGCCATTTCCAATTAAGGACTATCAAAAAATAAAAGAAAGTACTCAACTATTTATGAAAGGCAGCTGGGTCTACCCTAAATATAAAACTGGAAAATGTTTATTTGTTCGAAAATTGTTACAGCTACCCCACTTCATTTATTTTCATTAACTGTGTTAGGTTTTGATGAAACCTTTGTTGTATCATGTACCTTCTGTTTCAGACAAAAACACCTTGCTTTGTTTTTCTCCTAAATAGCTACATAATTAGATGGATTATTTCATGTGTCTGTGCGTGTGTTTGCTGAAGAGAACAAGCCAGATAAATTAGCACTTAGCAGAACACACAATAGCACATAATATGCCCTTGTGTTTCATATAAAGCTTTATTTGTCATTCACGGGTGGTTGGCAAAACTGACTTTGCTTTTGAAAATGACAGGTGGTACTCTGGTGCTTTCTGTATGAAAAAGAGAAACAACCTTCACCAAAACAGTGTCTCTCAATAGCTCCTGTGATTTAGTATTCAACCCTGGATTTGTGTTTCCTCTAAACTTTTGTTTCATTTGCATCTCTTAGGTCTGACATCACCAATCCAGTTTAATAGTTGAGATTCTATGCCACAAGTTACATTGAGTCCCAAAAAGACCTTCTTTCCTCGAGGCCTGATTATAAGACAGGTGAAGTTCAGTATATTTCAATAAGCTCTGCATTCCATGTCAGGAATCAATAGCCCTCCTCCTTTCTTTAGGGGTTATTAAATTGCAGCTGTAACATTAGACTTCTTTATCTAATTGATTGTCTTTTCACAGGGCTGAGAAAATCAATAGCAGTCAATGGGACTGCCCTGTTTTTCCTTAATAGATGTTTTCTCCTAATTGGCTGCCTGGGTGGCTTCAGTGAGCTCAGTATGTTTGCAGAAGTCCACAATATGTTGCAGTTCTTGTAAACTATTTTACCATGTGCAACGGTTATTGATTTTATAATGAAATCTAGAAAATTCAATAGCAATCAGGAATATAGATCAGGATTCCTAGGTACGTTAAAGCAAAGGGCAAACTCAGTTTGCTACCACTTCAAGCTGTGATCCAATTAAATATGTCATTAAAGTATTATGGTAGCTAAATACTTTCTAAAATGACAGTTGTTCATCTCTTCAAAATTTCATGTAGAAGAAAAAGCATCAAAATATTTTACAGTTTTTTTACCATGATGTCCAGATTACAGGTAAATTTAAACAGCAGATAAAAGTAAGACTGTGGAACATTTTCAAAACTGTGCTGGTCATTGAGTTTTTTCTATCTTTACCTCTTGAAATATTAAAACAAGATACCAACTAGAAAATCAAGTTAGAAAGAGAAGGGATGGGGTAGGTGTGGAGAAACACTCAGTGCTACACAAATTATGCATTTGACCTTTGGTGAAAAGGTCAGCGTGTCAAATGCTTTATTCTCAGAGTCCACTCAACACTTAGGAACTCACTTCTGCCTACAGACAGATTTTGGAAATGGCTAAATTTCATGAGCACTTATTTAATGTCATTTATCTGTATCATATTTCTGCTCAAATTTTCTTCGATACCTTAGTGGGATATCTTTACTTGCGTGACTGTCAGGCAGAACAGCAGCATCAGCAGCACATCAATCACAGTCTGCAGAGATCAGCAGTCAGTGGTGTAAATAGCAGACACTAAAATACAGCCTACATTATATAAATTTTTTACTGACTTGCTCTGCATTAGGGCACTATATTTGCAATAAAACTCTCCAGTTGTATACCATAATAGAGTGACAGCAGCTCAAATTTCTCTGATAATGACAAGACCTCAAAATTTCTCCATCGAGGAGAAGCAATTCTGTCTTTTTTAAAGGACAGTAAATTTTTCATGCGTCTTTGTTTTTAGCAAAGTGAAAGAAAAGAAAATAAATGAGAATGAAAATTCTGTGTCACTTAAATGACATATGGAATAACATGTTCTCTGATTTTCTTCCTTTTTATGTCTGTTGTGATTGTTGGTGTTCCAAGTAAACAAACCAAACCTTTCCCTAGTTTCCCATCTTCAGCAAAGGGCTCTTCAGTGAACTGAGTCATCCTGACATGGTAAGATTTTGGATGTATAAAGAGATAAGAAAGGTATAGTGACGAAACTTAAGGTATAGTGATGTGTCTATTCATAAAATAGTGTACCATTAAAAGGAATATATAATTTTAATGAATATATGAACTGTAAATATAGACCACTAGCCTATTCTAAAGTCACAGAAAAAGTTTTCCTCTTAGTATATCTATCACAAACATTACAAAAATCTGTAATTAGAAGTATTGAATTCCCTATAAATGTTCTTGTTTTGTATGTAAGTGTCAACATTGTTAAAATGAATGAAAATTTGTATCTATTCTGTATTTTTTATTAGTCCATAATGCAGAACCACATGCATAATTTAAGACATTGTATGATCCTTGAGAGGAGACAAATCAAATGTGTATCCATATTAAATCTGTCAACTGCATGGCCTGTATAAAATGAGGAACTTAAGAAAAATCCAGAATATGCCAAATAGTATCCTTTGGACATGCTTTAGCCAGAAGGAAAATGTAAACATGCAATAAAATATCTTTGATTCTACCCCAGATTTCTTCTGTTCTGCACACAACTAAATAATTGTCAGACCATCTGTCTATCTAAAAAATTTTCTTATGCTTGCTACAGTGTTCTCTGTGCTACTAACTCCTTCTTCCTAATCCAGCACACAAACTATGTGCATATCTTTTGTAGCTGGTGTGAAACTATGTCAGATGTTCCTGCAATCTGTCCCTGGGCCCTTCCTAAATATTTTGGGCACTCAGAATGCCTATTTTCCCACCTGCAGGAAGTGAAAAATGGCTTAGTGGAGCTATTCCTTTGCATTCTTCTTTATTTGGGCTACATATAAATAAGAAATCAGGAAGCTGAGCTGCTGAGATGTTGGAGAGAAGTTAAGTCTCTTCAGCATATTGAAATAGCAAGTCCTGATGTCGTGGCCAGAAGCAAGGTTTGTCTAATTGTTTTGTGACATTATGGCCTTTAGGCCCAGTATGGCAGAAAGGCATGGGAATCCTTAACATAAATAATTATGTTATTCTTGGTAGAAATTTAATTCTAAAACCAAAGAGAGTTTTTTGTGGCCTTTGTTAGAATACAGAAATGTGTAAGTGCAGCAAGAGAATACCAAACAATAAGTTTAGAATAAGGGATATGCAATTTTTTTTTAAACCAGTCCAATTTCTGGGGCAGAGGTGGGGGGGGGAGGTCTTCTATTTGTTGCAAACTTAATTATGCCTACAGTTAATGTGGTCAAAGCAAGAACAAAACAAATATGAATCAGATTTGTTCTCTGTCCAGCTCATGATGTAACTGCCTGAATATATGCCAGAGCCCACCTAAATTGTTCCTAGCAGCACTTCCATCTGCTGACTTCTGCCTGAAATATGCACAGATATGGTGCTTCCTTCATTCACTCTTGTTGTATTTAATTATGGATTATTATGTTTTCAGTCTCATCACTTACTTGAAGGATCACAAGTTAAAGACAGTCCATTTCACTTGGATAATTAGGAATCTTGGATTGCTATGATATTTGAATATTTCAGGTTTTACAGCCTCATCTATTTTTGTTATTTCATTATGTTTTACCTCCACATAAATTCTTGGAATCAATGTAGGAAGGGTTATTTTAGCTAAATACATATTTCCTGTGGTTTAAGCATTTGCCTTTAGATTTTTCTAGAGCCAGAAATTTCTCATAAGACAGGAAGGAAGCATGAGAGAAATTGAAAGGAAACTATGTAAACAAATAATAATAAGCTGTTTTTTATTGTACCAGTAGAGGGACACAACCAAACACTTAAGCAGACACCCAAAAAATAGGCATTTTTTCATAGTATCAGAAAAAAGCAACCTCTTTTTTAAATAAGTGTAAAACAAAATAAAAATAAATCTCTTTTGCATACATGGCTAAATGTGAAGTCATAGACATTTCATTACCTAAAATTTTCAGGAAGTTTTCAGGAATTACAATCATGGAATCATTTTCCCTTCAGTAAGACTGTCTGGAATTTCATCAGAAGGACCCATTCAGTAGCAGTAGTATTATGAGGAGAATGGCTCTGCCACTAGCATTCCTGAAGTTTCTCAGTGTGGAATCATACCACTGAATCATAGAAGAGTGTGAGTTGGATATAGATCATCTTATAGATGATCTTATAGATCATCTACTTGCAATCCCCTTGCCATGGACGGGGATATCTTCCACTAGACCAGTATGCTCAGAGCTCCATCCAGCCTGGCCTTGAACATTTCCTTGAATGGGGCATCCACAGCTTCTCTGAGCAGCCTGTGCCAGTACCTCACCACCCTCACAGTAAAGAATGTCTTCCTAATATCTATCTAAACCTCTTTCAGTAGGTTTGTCTTATCACTGCAAGCTCTTGTTAACAAGTCCTGCTCTGTCACTCTTGCAGGATCCCTTCAGGTACAGAAAGGATGCAATTAGATTGTCCTGAAGCCTTCATTTTTCAGGCTGAACAATCCCAGTTCTCTGCCTTTTCTTGTGGCAGGTATGCTCCATCCCTCTGACTATCCCTGTTGCCTCCTCTGGACTGGCTCCAGCAGGTCCCTGTCCCTCCTGTGCAGGAGGCATCTCATCTTTAGGTTTGAAACACAAAGATGTGAGTTAGCTGTGTAAAAGGATATGAGTTTTCATGTAGAAATGTGAGTTTCCTAGAACATTAGCTGCATCCATTCAGTATTTTAGTGCTGTGACTACTATGCTTGACTGGAAACCTATTCTGCCTGCAAAATGGGCAAATATGTAGAAAATTAGTCTTAAAATCAGCATAGTATTAATATTAGTGCTTATAAATATATAACCTGGACAGATAAAATATCTTTTTAGTGTAGGTCAGTCAAAGAGAAACCTTGGTTTAAAAAAACATATTATCTCATTTAGGATCCTGCAATATTTAAAGTGGCAACAAGGGTTTCTCTCAACTTGACTTCCTGCACACTCTTCTGATAGAAAAGCCATTTCAGCAAAGTCCAAGAGTATATAATTCTTGATAATCTGCCCTCATGTGCACAAATAAACTGCCTGATTTTTTTAGAGTTCGTAAAAGTGCTAATGGAATCTGAATCAGATTTTACTAAAAGGATTGCTTAACTACTCAGTAAAACACACTTTTGATTAAAAGTGTGATAAAGTTGGAAATTACTATTACAGTGAAAATATATATTACAAAATAATTAATATAGAATTCCTTTGGATATTTACTCTAACAATTTGTTTAAAAATAATAGCTAAGAATTTGCTCGCAATTTCTGTTTGTGACAATATTAACTTTTTCACCATATCTTTGTAAGAACTAATTAATATTAATTCATGTTTTATTCCTGTATTTTTTCACATTTCAGTTAACACTCTGTTCCTAATGCTCTCAATTTCTGTCTCACAACTCACAGACATCTCTGTTAAATAACAGACTCTCTCACTCAAATTCCTAGGAAACACCATATCTGATATTCATCACAGTCATTCATCTATTTTATCCTATTGCTTCTGAGTATATTTTTGCAACAGGCAGATTTTTCTAACATGTAGATAAGAATGCAAATATTGCATAATTTAAACCAGAGACCTTATTACTTTCAATTACATTTTTCATTTAAATTTTATTATGTATTTAAGTCACAGCAGAATATGATTAATTTAATCTTGGTCATTGTATTTCTACAGTAGGCAATAGATGAAAATTAGAATCAGGTTTCACTTTATATAAGAAGTGATTGTTCCATCTAGCTATTTTCATCTGAAGGAAATATTGCTTTAAGTGTCTGCCAATTTGCTATACTGCTACAAAATCATAATGGTCCTTAAGGAAGTGAACACTGTGTTAGGGCCAAATCTAGTAAAGGATTTAAAGGAAGCCAAACTAGGACAGAAGTTAAACACTAAAGTTGTAAAGTATAACTCTCTTCTGAGTTGCTAGTTGTCTCTGGAGATGTCTGAATCTTATAAACTACTCCTTGACTTTGAAGTTTCCCAGTCACCCAGCTTTCCCTTAGAGAGGCTCCAATTGTGTGCACCTTCAGAGAGTGAGCCTAACATTCCCTAACAGGATTTACATCTCTTTAAGGTATTGTTGTGTCAGACATTTTGATATAAAGTACAACCAAAGCAAAACCTGGTTTTGCAGCCCAGTGGATCAAGTCATTATTTCAAAAAGAACAAAAAGACTCCCCCCTCTGCCCTGACCTCCCTCCCCCCACAAAAACAGCTAGATACACCAATTCAATCTCACTTCCTTCCTGTACTTCACATTTCTACTAAAGCAATCAGAATACAAGCTGCCTGGGCAGACAAACCCCTTCTGCTTAAGATGTGTCACAGTGCAGAAGGAATTCAAGATTTATTCAGCCAGAAAGAGCTCACAAGAGTGTGATTCTCTAGCCCTATGAATAGGGCACTCATTTGTGAGGTAAGGGACCACAGCCCCGCTCGCAGGACTGCTTCTGTATTTTATCCAATGACTACTTAATGGATGTGCAAGCCCAAGAGAGCAGGTAAGAAAGCAGATCTTCCACTCAGCAGATGAAGGCTGGCTTTTATGTTCTCTATGTAAGGATAATGAAGTGGGTGTTTTACCCCTTACATCCCCATGTGGAATGCTGACAGTCAGAACACAATATGGACAATAATAATTGTACGCAATAACACACTTTTTAGTCTGCACAGGTTCAGATTCAAGTGTGAATCACATTATAAATAATAGAATCTAATAAAGCTAGACAGAGCAAAAGAAAACTGAGCTTCTGTCCTGCAGTGAGATCTCTCAAGCTTTTGTCTTTATAATAATATACTACCTGAAATATCTCCCCTAGAAACAGGACTTCTCTCAGGTGATTTAATGAAGCAGAACTTTAAAATTTACACTATTTCATGTGTAAATCTGATTTATTATTTCTTTAATATAGAATAAAAAAAAAAAGCTCAGTCCTTGATAAGCAAAGAAAAAGATGTATTTTGTAAAGTTGATAGAATATGTGGTAAAAGTTATTAGCATGCTGCCAGGTTAGAACAAAATACTAAAGCAAAAATAATCACTAGAATTTCTTTGGTGGGACATTCAGAGCAGGATCATTTCATGACTCTATTAACTTGTGCAGCTATCCAGTCTGATCAAAGAATGACTCTCTGTTTTCCCTGGATACTGTGGTGAATGCCTGCTTACTGCTCTGAAGGGGAATAGCAGAGAATGAAAGGTAGGCCAACTGCTTTGAAGTGGAAGAGCAGAGAATGAAAGCTAGCTGTATGCTAGCAAATGAGACTGGCCCATCACTGAGGTATCATTCTTGCCTCTTAATTCTTTCTTTCCTTCTCAGTCTCTCTTTTTCTTTTAGAAGATGCATTTATTTGAACATAAATATTCACTAACTAACAGAATTCATCTAACCAGATTGTTGCTGAACTCTGGTGGAAGTAGACAGCGCATGAGTATTTCCAGTTTATTACCAGAGGCAAAAAAAAGTTCCAGCAGCTGCTCTGCAGTGGCTATCAAAGGGTGTGCTGTCCATAGAATCAGCAGTCCTCCCTCATGAAGGAGACAACTGCTCTTACCACAGGCTTCTCTGTGCCTCAAAACTACACTATTCACACTTTCTCACACTATCCCGCTCGGTTCAGAAATGTCGATATGCCAGAGGTCTGTATCCCATCTCATGGGGTAAAAGAGAGGCCATCTCAGAGCCTGGACCTTCTCATGGTGTGGTATCCTTGTTAATCCTCTTGTTATTAATTCACTGTGTGTCCTGACTCTGCAAAGATGCTGCCAAGTCTAGACTTCATTCAGCGTTATCTCAATTGTAAGTGCATAGATTAAAAAATCAAATGGTGCTGCCTAGTCCTCTAATTTAAGCCACTGAATATGTAAGATGCAAAAATATTGCTACATTAATTCCAGCTTAGTCCAGTTACTTAAATGGGCCAGTGAGGTCCCATATTCTGATAAAAGATATGCAAGAATAAATAGCCAAAAAAAAAAAAAAAAAGTCTTAGGAAGTGATTGACATCAGCAAAAGGAATTAAATCAAGCTACTTCCTAGAAATTCTCAATAATCAAGTCATAAAGGACTATTTATAGATATTGAAAGGAATGACATGATAAAATACCAGTCATGGAATATCAACACATTTGAAATGAAGATTTCTTTGAATAATAAAGTAGCCTGATCACAAACAAGGATGGTTGACAGATGGACTTGATGATCTTAAGGATCTTTTCCATATTTAAGGATTTTATGAGTCAATGAAAGATGAAGCATAGCTGTTCATGAGAAAACTTGCCTGCTTTTCTGATCAGAGTGGCAAAATAGAAGTTATGAGATTTTAGCGTCAGGCTCTTGCATGGTCTCTTTACAACTAGTTATAACAGCAATAAATCTATAGAGCAAATTCAGCCCATTAAAAGCTAATTTATTCACTGACCTAAAACAGAAATTATTTCTTTTGCCTACACATTAGTTTCCCATAATGCTACTTGATGCACACCTGTGATATGTCAGCTGCTGCCATTTCAAAGTGTTAAAAGCAATATGTATTTCAGACACTTGATTTATAGCATAGCCAAAGTTTCAGTGAGATGCACTTTCTATTGTTCACGGCAGCTCTGCCTGCAAGCACCTGGCAGAACACAGCCTGTGGGAGGGAGGGAGGATCTGGTATGTGGAGCCTGAACATGGCTATTAGTATAACAATAGAAATTGCAGAAAATTGTTCCTAGTGAGTTTATTTCAATAGCACTGGAAGTTGTGTGTGTGTGTCTGTGTGTCTGTGTGTCTTTATCACTGAAAGAACAGTTGGATGCATTTGAAGAGCAGTTTTAAAAGGCATGTTGAAGAAAAGAACTTTCAAATAGGAAAAACTGTTGAAGAAAATCTGCCAAAGAAAATCTCTCTCTAAAATTCTGACAACCTAAAACTAGTCTTGCTATGTATGGCGATCAGAGAAAAAGCCTGCATGCACGTTGTAAGAAAGCACCCTAAAGGAGTCAACTAATTTCCCAAAATCCTGTCTGGGCACAGGTCTCAGAGCATGGAGGCAGCTGCAAGCTCTCCTCTGGGTCTTTTTTTCCAAGAGGCTGACAAGGGTGTGAACCCTGGTTTCCTGTTAGATATGCAATATCTAACAGAATTAATCTAACACAATAGCAATATAATACAATTTGTCACTGTCTGAGGGAAAATTGCAGTATTTGTCATTCTCCATTTCTCAAGTCCTTCTGACTCCTACCAACAGCTAAGCCCTTGCTGTTATGTTTGGGGATGGCCATCAGAATGTGTGTGAAACTGCACTCCTCTCTGAGGCAGGGGATGGAAAAGCAGTGCAGTAAGTTAGGCCAGAGCACTGGAGCTCTCCTGTTCCAGTGCTGCAAACCTGCAGGTCTATCAAAGCAGGGTTGTCCCCACATACTGCATGATCTGTGAAGAAACACTGTGATAACCAGCTTAATAAAACATAAAATAACATTTCTGGAAGCCTCAACATGCAAATCACATGGCTCATGAGGACAATTCTTTCTTTGCTATTTGGGGATGTACCATAAAACAGGACATAACCTAGCTCCATTCCTTCTCAGAATTAATATTCTAGAAAACAGAAGGGTTGTTTGCTATATTATGCAATTTTCATTCATCATGAAGTACAAGATGCAAGCAGATCTCCCTTAATATTAAGGTACATGTACTTAGAAATTAAAAACATATGCTGAACGATTACCAACATCATTAGGCAACTAGCAATTTCCTCATTGAGAAAGAATGGTAATGAGGCTTTTATTGGATCTCAAACACCACCAGAAATAGTTGAGGTGTGTATCCTTCACATTCACATGGGAGCTGGCAGGCTACCTGGACCTACAGTTCCATATGTGCTTCCTGCAACCCATGCAATATACTGCTTATGTGGATACCAATTTTTAATTGAAATGTTGTGAAAAACTTCACTGCCTAGTTCAGACATTTTCTGGCTAAGGAGGGTTCAAGTTAGTCTCTTAAAAAAACCCTCCTGATTTCTTAACTGACCGGTGTTCTGTTCTCAGAAATTGATTTGCAACAGATATGAACTGCAGACTCTAGACCAACCTCTTCCAAAATTGTCAAGACTCAAGTTCATTTACAGACATGGGTTAAAAGTGCATTTTATTAAACTGGGTTCCATTTTATTTGTGTGAAAATAGGCCTTACCAAATCAATAACAGAGGAAGCCTTCATTTTATAGCTTTACACTAGAGACTTAAAGGTCAAATAATATAAACAGTGTTAGGCACATAGCAAAGACAGCAGTAAATGCTCCAAACCTCAATACAGATAATCTTGGTGGCCTTTCATGGGAGGAAAAAAATCAAAGGCATCTTTGTGTCTTCTCGTCACAAAAAATAAAAATGTTGAACCATGTAATGTGAGTTTGGATATAAAACATATACAGTGCTAGTGTACTGGTATGAACTTATAAATTAAAGGGAAAATTTCAATTACTATGTTGTTTAAGAGGCATATTGTAAATTATGAGAGTACTGAATAAACTGTATGTGTGAGTAGAATTAAAGTAGAAGCTGTAATTCTGTGAGATATCTTTGTGAAGTAGCTGTAATCTTAAGAATTCAGTGCATCAAAGGATTTTCTAATACATGGTTTGAGTCTTTTTTTTTATATATATATACTTGCAATAGACCTGTTAAATACCTATAGTGTTGTAAGTGTGTTCAACAACATAATTATTTCAAATTACATGAGTTTCCACGTAAGAAAACTACATTTTACTAACTACACTGCATTTGGTAAATTAAGGTTATTTCTAAATGGTAACTTTTTGCAGCCTCAAGAAATGAAATATGTAATTGAAATCTTTTGATAAAAAAACTAAAGTAGAAAGAAATATACCAGACTAACAATGCAGAATTACTAAGAGTCACACAAAATAAATTGGACAAAAATGGTATTTATTATCCAGTGTTCCTGTTTGTTTCCTCAAGAACACTTTGGGAAAGCAAACAAGTAGATTTATGAGAAAAATCTAATAATATTTTGTAATGTAAAATATAATAAATAATGTATATATATGTTGTATAATGTACATATTATATATTATCTTTCTATAAGATAAATACTTTTATGTTAAAACAGATCTTTTTATTCTGGTGGGTATTCAAAGAAAATTACTTCCACAATTACCACAGACAGACCTCCTTCATCATTTAGTTAATATAATTTTATGAAATTTAAAACAAAGGCTCAAATTACTATCTTTAATAAATTTTTCTAACAATGACAGTTCTAAAGCTTGTTATCAGAAACTGCAATTATTTTCGAGGGAATTTTTTCCCTCCAAGTAAAGTTTCCAAATGCAACACTTTGTGAATATAAAGATATTGCTTTTTTAGAAATATAGACAGAAAGAACAAGAGAATGAGAGACACTGAGAGACAGAGGAAAAAATGTGTTTAATTAAGAATTTTAATGATTTTGCTTCATTATATTATATTATATTATATTATATTATATTATATTATATTATATTATATTATATTATATTATATTATATTATATTATATTATATTATATTATATTATATTATATTATATTATATTATATTATATTATATTATATTATATTAATTTTAATATATGTATATGATGTAAAGTATAATCATGGCAGATCCAAATGCTTCTACCTTTCAAAGCAAGATTGCCATGTTCATCTGAGTTGCATCTATGTCTTTATAGCCTTTCCACTCCATGCTTTGTTCAACTTGTCCAGACTGGGTAGATTCCATAATCCTCTGGCGTATCCTAAGCAGGAAATTACAAGGTTCCAGTAACTGCCAGTCCAAACTGACCTAAATCCAAACTGGCCTGTCTGTTTTTGCATTTTATCTGCTGTTGTCTAGTCTCCTCTGGAGCATCCACATTTTAATCTCTACCCTGTGCAGGCTGTTGGGGACTGTAAGCTGTGGTAACTAGTGGCCAGGCAGAGGTCTTTGAGAAATTCTCATTGTGTCATGAATTAGTGCTTTAAAGTCCCTTAAAGATCACAGGAGATCACCTGAAGAGGGGAGCTGAACATGGAGGAGCAGCAGCAGTTATTTATACTGACCCCAAAAATGCCAGCCATTAAGCCTTGCCGTATTATTGGGTGATAGAGTGACAGGGATTCTTGTGCAAGTGTGATCTTTATCCTTAAAAGCATTTAGACCTATTGCTTGCCCTAATGCAATGGCCAGAGTTTGCTCCATGTGGTCTTTTAACATAACCCTTGTGGCCCTCTGTCCCATGAAGTAGTTACACAAAAATGTCTTCATGGTGCTTGCCTCCAGGGATGCGGCAGTGGTCACCTTCTATGGGATCCTTCCAAGTTTAAAAACAAAGAGGACTGAAGATCCATTAAAGCATTTTTCTAATGCCTTGACTTTGCTGCAATTTTATCATTAGCCATTGGAATCTGTGTGGAAATTTGCTGGAACTGTAACAGAAGGAATAATTCAGACCCTGATTTTACAGCAGGCAATCTCCGAAATCTTATTCTGTCATTGGACAGTTAGACTGTGCAAATTTCTGTAAATGTTAACTTCAGTTATAAGGGCTCAGTGGTAAGACATTCCTCCTTGCTGGCAAATTTCAAAGTGTGCTTTTATATCAAATAACCTTCCTCTCAATAATCATTGAGAACTGGCATAACTATCAAAAGTATTGTTCTTAGACAACCTTAATTTTTGAAGAGAACTACAAAGACATGGTGGCATAGTACAATACAGTTCTGAAGAATCTGATCATCCACCCAGTGAGGACCGGGAGAAAACAGGCCAATACTACATCCTTAATCCTAAAGAGAATGAGCTCAACCTTAAGCCACTATTTCAGTCATATCCATGTTTCTGTAGGTGAAACAGACACAGCCTTCATCCTCAGTACAAGTGTGGATGTGTACTGCATGCAGTCAGAGAACTGAAGCACAGGTGCAGATTCATAGCTAAGAAAACTGGATCAATTTGATGTACTTGGCTGCAGCTGCAAGTTGGTAATAGTTTAAAACCAACTGCAACTTCATCAAAGGACAGTAGCCTCAGTATACAAAGCTACACTCAAATATGCTGCATGGTCGTTTTCCTGCAGTGAGAACAAGTTCAGTGTGAAAACTTCACTCTATTATCAACTTTGACCAGGTTATGTATCACTGCTTAATTCAGACCAAATATATGATATTATATGGTCCATTACAGAGCAGTCCCTGTACTATCTGTCATCAGATTGTAGCTTCCCCAAGATCCATATCTGCTTGTGCTGGTTTTGCATGAAAGGATGAGGAGCACAGAGCACAGACACACAGGGGCTGTTTCCTCTATGAGAACTCCTCTGTGAGCTGCAGGGACCAATCGGAAAGTTGATTTAATAATTGACAGCCTGGGTAACCAAAAAAGTTACTTTGCTTTCATGAGTCACTTCGGTAAAAGTCTCTCTTTTGTCTTCCAGTCTCTGGAGCAAGTAACAGCTAGAGACAGAGAGAGAGACAGAGACAGAGAGAGAGACAGAAACAAGAGACAGAGACAGAGGCAGAGGCAGAGACAGAGACAGAGACAGAGACAGAGAGACAGAGACAGAGACAGAGACAGAGACAGAGACAGAGACAGAGACAGAGACAGAGACAGAGACAGAGAGACAGAGAAGGAGAGACAGAGAGCCAGAGCCAGAGCCAGAGCCAGAGCCAGACAGAGACACAGACACAGACACAGACACAGACACAGACACAGACACAGACACAGACACAGACACACAGACACAGAGTAGTCTGTGCTGCTGCCAGAAGCAGCCGTGGGAGGTGAATCTTCCCCGGCTGCTCCTGGAAGTCCTTGGCACGGCTCCACCCTGGCTTTGCCCGGCTCCTTTCACCTTCTGTGTGCAGTTTCAACCCTTCAAATGCTCAGATAAGACTGCAGATCTCCTGACCTTCTGTGAATGAGAGGAATAAATCAGAAAGTACACTAAAGTCAGTGAGTAAGAGCCAAGTTTCCAGATGGGAAGAGATTGCAGAGACACCATGAATAGGTTGGCTGAAACCTTTTTTGTAAGCTATAGGGTGGACTGGACTACATGTAAATTCCTTTAAATTGTGGAGAACTACTTGGGGGGGTTGAAGTGGTTGAGAAAAAGGTCCTTTGCCCCGAGGGAATGGGGGTGTCTGTTCTGAAGACTGGAAAAATGAACAGAGGCATTTGATGGGAAAAAGAGTTTAAGAGAATTTTTGTCTTTGAACAGTTGTCCTTAAAAAGTAATACCACATGAGTTTTTTTGGCATGATCATAACACAGCTCTGGAAGACTGTGAAGATGGGAGGAGTTACACAATTTGCAGATTTTCTGGGCTGAATGCAAATTGTGAAAGAGAAGACACACCCTATGGCTAAAACAAGAAGGAACTTTTCTCTCTTGAGTGAACCCTAAAAATTATGTTAATGGAAAACTGATAGAATTGTTCTCTTTTTTTTTAAGAAATATGGAAGGTGGGAAAGATGAGGGAGTGATATGGAAATCTTATTCCAAATTTCTTATTTTCTCTCTGTTAGTAATAAATTTCTTCTTTATACCCTTTTAAGTTTTAGGCCTGCCTTGTTTTTACTCCTAAATCCTGTCTCCAAGAGAAGTATACTCCAAGAATATATAAAAATTGGCAACCCCAAATCAAGCCTAGCCACTGCTTTATGCAACTCATTAATCTATGCTCATATGCAAAATAATTGACTTTGCACAGCTGGATTAATTCCAGTAGGTTGTCTGAAAGCAAAATAAAATTCATCAGGAAAATAATTGATGGAACCTAAACCTTGTGACAACCAGCTAGGACTCTGAAAATTGGATATTATTAAATATTTTGCTTTCCAAACCAAGATTCAGCTGATAAAAATACAAACAGGCTTTCCCTTGTGCCTATGGTTTGCATATAATTTTTTTTTTTATATGAGATAGGGCCTTAGTTGTTCTTTTCCAAAGGGTTTTTTAGTGGTTCTGAATTGGCACTCTTGAGTTTTCATTTGGCTTTTTTATCCCTGGAATAATAGTTTTAAATGCAAATCAAGTGGGCTCTGCTCCTGTGTGATCCTGAGCAGATGCCAGCTGTTTACAAGCACAGGTTGTTTGTTGCAAACACACGTAAACCATTCTTCAGAATACATTTACTTTAGACCTTTATGAGAGATGAACAGCTTACAAGATGCTAATCAAAGTAGAACTAACTGTCCTTTGCTTTGTCAGCTGCTTCACTGGGGTTCTGCTCTTGACAATTCTTTCCTATTTACTGGAAAATAAATGGCACTTCTATCTTACTTGTTGGCCTTGTTTCAAAGAATGAGTTCCTTTCTTTCAACTGTAGGTGGACTTGAACAGCTAAATACTGCCTATGCACTAGTGCTTAGGCTGTGGTCTAGTTGTCATAGGCACTTGAAGGTAACTCGAGTATTTATTACTTCTGTGCTTTCTTCTCTGGACTAGGCAGTGAACATGGAAGAGAAGTAGAATTTTATTCCCCCTGTGAGAGGAAAACTTACGATGAAATGTTAGATTGACAAGTAGAAATCTTTGGTCTTAAGAAATTCAGATTTTATTCTAAGGTCAAAATATAGTCAAATTAATAATAGTCAAGAATGCAAGCCCTCTAGACGTGAAATACTGAGGGACAATTATGTAGTGTTCTACAGACAAGTCGTTTTTTTTTCCTTTCTTTGTCCAGTCATTATTGCTAATTTTACTTCTTATACAAATAATATCCAAGGAAACAAAAATACTGAATGCCTACATGTAGCAGGATTTTTAGAAGTATTAGAATTCTAGTTCATAGAATATTTTTTAAGCAACTATAAACTCATTTCTGAAATGCTATTTTAGTGATTTTTATTTCAGGACATAGATTGCAACATTGAAGATCTTGTGCATGTATGTGTGTGTATGAACAATTCTGTGAGTAAGGAAAGAGAGGAAATAAAAAGAGAAAGTCATACCTTTGAGCATAAAGTCTGAGCAACAATATTTTAAGGAACACGTGTATTTTCTTGAAGGTATCACAATAAGTTGATCGATATTAACACCAGTTTCAACTTACAGACATTTATGAACGTAAGTGCTTCCTTCAGCTAAATCTCCTCATGCCAGGAGGTATTTCTTGGTTATTGGCATGTCTTTTGCTGTGCTGGAGAGAAAGGAGGTTCTCTTCCTCCACACCCAAGGTTTCCTTGTACCTGAAGTATGGATGGAACTAAATTATATTTAGAATAAAAAATACTGAGACTTTGAGCTTAATGTCAAAACCAAAATGAAAAAGAAAAGAAATCACAAAAGAAGTATTGATTGTTTGGTTGCAATTCTTTCTAGAGGTGGTCCAGCATGTAATACCTTTGTCTGAAGTAATAAATTCTCTGTGTAGTGAGTACTAGACAGTGTGCAGTATCTGTAACTTGTCCTCAGAACTGTCTCTATAGTACAGCAAAAAGTTACAAAGTGTTTTTTTGTGGAAGATCCTGCTTTTCCCTGGGAGATGTATTTTAATTTGGAAAACAAACTACAGAAACATTCAAAGTTATCAGCTAAGCAGTAATTATCTCTATAAAATCTTCAAGAATATTTAATAATAAGTACTGTCATAAGAAAGATTTCAAAATCCCACTTTCAGCTATATATCATCATGGGAAAACAAATTTAGGTAGTAACACAACAAATTTTCAAGAGTAGAGAGTGAATCTATGAACTAAGTGAATAAATCTATGTATTTGGAGGGGAATATCCCCTTCTAAAAAGCCAATGTCTGAAATACTAAAATGCAGCTGTCAGGTTTTAGAAGAAAGTAAATTATCTGTAAATGTCCTCTTAAGGGATCTGGTTTTTGTTTGGCTTTTTTGTTGTTTTTTTTTTTTTGTAAGGCAGCCGAGCATGTATGAATATATTTACCTGTATTCTTGTAGTCACTGAAATTCATGATGAAATGATTCACAAGACCGTTCAGTGCCTTACAGAGGAGTACTGTGTGAAGTTATTAAGTTAATATGCAGTCTCAAGTACCTTCAACAGGTTAGTGATAATTCACAGGACATATCTTTCTACAGACATCACAAAAATCTCACTTAAACAACTTTGAGGAAAGCAGAGGTACAGCCTGACTGGTAATTAAGATACAAGACATTTGGTTGTCATTAAAAGGACCAGGGGCTGAAGAGCTATTCATGGTACACATTCATCATTGGGAATGTTGCAAAGTTACCATGACTTTGATAACTTACAATGGAAAAGACAGAAGAGAGGGAAAAAGATATATTCAGCAATAAAGATTAATTCCAAGTTACTGCCAGTAAAGAACTTGAAAAAATCATTCATATCTTTTTAATCTCCTGATGCAGTTGCAATAAGAGATGTATTCTTCAGTGACTGCAAAAATTATTTCATGTTTTTATGAAATAGCTTTAATATGATGAATATGTCAAGAATGTACATTCTGACATTTGCAGAGAGAAAATAGTATACTTCATTTGAAGCACAAAATTTAGCATGTTTATACAATTTCATTTTATAATTTTTAATTTAAAAATATGTAACATATTTTTAAACACATACTCATTTTACGTATCTAGTTTTACATTCCATGTTTATTATAGAAAATACAGTATAAACGAGTGTAATCACACTAACATAAATTGTGATTAGCATTATGCAAATCACCTATAAATACAGAAGATAATATATATATGTGTAGTACTAATTGCTTATTAGAACTTCATCGCACATCCCAATATCTTTACACATATATATTATTTAAATATTGTTGATATTTATGAATACTGGTGACATAACTGAACATGCAAAGCAGTTGTACTACAGTTTTGGGGAGGGGTTGTTTCTTTATCTTGTATTTTCTTACAAATGGATCTCAGCTGCTCCCTTCCTCGATTTTACTCTGAGGCAATAAATAATTCAGTGTGCTAATTTGACAGATGACTCTCCAGGAGCCTCCTACCATTACTAGCACCATTAGGCCATAATATGCATGATGGGCAGAGACCATTCAGCAAATGTCCTTCACTTGTTTACCCCTAAAGAGCTGTGCTCTGCGCAATTAACTAATGAAGCATTATGAGCCTTTTTTCCCCCTTCCCTGCTATTTCAATATATCAATGCAGATTGTCTAAAGGCAAAATATATTTTGTTTTCTTTTGGCAAATGAGTATTTATGTGAAAGCTGTAAACTTGCCTTAAGTTCCACCTCTGTAAATAAAGACAAAATAATAGGATGCTGAAAAGGAAAATCTTTTTTTTTTTTTAATGACATACACAACACATGTATGAGGAATGCATTATATAGAGATGACAGAAAAATCTGAAATCAGCTTCAGCATTTTGTCAATAGAGAAATAGTGAATATGTAGTTCAGGGTTTTGTGCCACCTTTGTACTGGTTGTATTCTAGTTAGCTGCAAGAATCAAAAGGGTGTCATATTAAAATTGTGAAAAGCAATCAAGAATAAATAATGGCCATAAAGTATGCATATAAGATGAATACCAGTATTGTGAGGACTATTTTAATCCTATATATACATCACAGCAGCCAAATTACATATATTACATGTATGTTACATATATTTGTAGTAAGAGAAGAAAGAATAAAATATTTAATCATATTTTTTATGAAATTCAAGAGAAAGCTACAAGAACACTTGTTTTTGTTGGTCATCTTACAGCTTTGCAGTTTTTGTTCCTTGGCAGACATTAGAGCTGTTCTCTGTCCAACGAGTATGCACAAATAAATCCACTAGAAAATCTTCAAAACTGTTTTGTATTTTTCCATAACATATGTGGTTAAATGCATCATGAAAGATATTTAAAACTGGATTTTTCCCTTAAAGAAAATATTTCTTTCTTTAACTTTATTTTTGATGTTTCCAGTTCCCCACATGCATACATCAATTTACTCCTCGTCTTTACTTTTCTTACTCCTGCTTTTCATAGCACATGCTGTCCTTCATTTCTGCATTTCAAAAGAGACTCTACTGTCTATGGAAAGACAATTTCATGATACACTCCGAAGTTTTTGGGGTTCAACATTTTTTTATAATAAAATATTAATATTGAAAATTAAATGTGACAATATCGGAAATTAAATGCAACAACTTTCCTCATATGCACTGTAAAATAGTTTTAATTTTCTGTTAAAATTTGTTTATTGATTTATATACCATATAAGCTCTTATCTTACCTAATAGCATATAACTTCTTGCTGTCCTAAATAAACTTTGTTACTGGTTCGTATTGCCAAGCAACTTTTTCCATTCTACACAAAGCCATTATTGGATGAAACGTCCTGCCTTGGCTAGTATGCCATCAGGGTGGAGAAGGTGATATAACAAGGTACACCTGGAAACTGGAGAGCTGCACAGGAGGACCCAGCCTGATTCACTTGTACAAATTCCTTCTCCTCAGAGTGCAGACAAACAGGAGATGAGTCCCATTCCCTTGCCTGTGCCCATGTTTATCTGCCTATCACTAGCATTAAAACTATGCTAACAGGCTTTGTAGTATCCTAAGCAGGACTGTTCTTCATTTATGTTGTTCTGTCCATCTGATCAGTGAGAAACAGTGCCAGAGGAGAGCAGGTGAGCTGGACTCCAGAGAGTGAGGCATCCAGTCCCTCCCAGCAGAAGGAAAAAGAAGGGATCATCCTGTTCCAGGGGATGACCTGGCACACAAATCCTACATTTTTCAAGGAGTTGTCATTAAACAGGATTAGCAAATTAAAGTTTGTTATGCATTCAAGTGCTCTAATAATGAGAACTGTGCAACAGATTGAAATATATTCGTTTTTCCTAAAGTACTCCAACTTTTGAATGCCTATCTCCACTGATCCTCCTTAATCCTCAAAAACTGCTCATTTTCAAAGTATTTGTTCATTTAGAGCATTCACAACCACAAATAAATCTCCATTTAGGTTTAAGGAATGTAGCAACTAGAAATTCTTATTCTCAGAAACAATAGAGTTTACAGCTGATGCAAAGTGCTCTTATGGGAGATATACACAAATGCTGGTAAGTGCTAAGTATTAATCACATAAGTGATTAGAAAATATGCAAATAAGCATGTTCATATAAAATTTCCTATTTCCATACAAATTACTTTCAGTAGCCTATGATCTTGAGTAACATTTTAAAAACCTTGATTAAGTTATTAAAATATAACTTTAGAAAAAGACATTATTCTAATTATTTTCATTGGTTTAGCTTTAATGAAACTTTCCAGCTTAGGTTAAACAAGCTTTATGCTTGAAATGCAGCATACCATGGCAGGCAGATAATATATGCATGGGACACAGGGGATAACAAAGCAAACAATTTGCATTGAAAACAAGGGTTATATGGTTGTAGTGTGTGCCCTATTGTGCCAGACAATGGTATTAGCACCCCCTTAGGCCTCATGGTAAGCACTGGACATGTGGCTGTAGAAAAAAGAAACTTCTCTTATCCCACTTTCTCCCAGTGGTGCTTTGTTGGCTCACAGCAAGGGTCTGGCTTCGTGTCCTGATCCCACTTTAAGAGGAAGTCCAGCTCAATTCAATTTGCCTTTCCGCCTTTTAGTAATGAGACAACATACATGTGAGCAAACCCCATGATAATGCAGAACAGATGGGCAGATTTTTGTCTAATTAGATTCTGGACAGCTTGTTTGCTTGTAGTAAATGTGCATATATTTAGAGATTTCACACTTATTATGGAGACAACAGATTAGCCAAAGACAAGGAGGGAACACTTTCAGGGTTTTTTTCCCTGCTTAGACCTGTAGGTCTACTGAAGAGATCTATTTGGTAAAATCTACAAGTGTAATTGAATTGCTTCTTGTTGGCATGCTCTTCTTGAATTGAATGGTCTACATTTTGATCCTAGAACACAATGCACCATTATGAAAACTTTTCTTTTTGAACAGCCCACTAGTGAAATAAAGATTTCCAAAATCTATGTCACATTTATTGCAATTGTTTGATAATTCATTTTAATTACTGTACAAAAACAATGATTCCAAAGAAATTTTTTTAGTCACTTATAGCTATTCTCTTAATACATATTTACTGGCGTGCATTTTAGTTCCATTAACAACCTCAAAGCATTTTAAAAGTTTGCTAACAAAGCATTGAATTGCTTTTGGAGGCAAATCTTCTACAGATGTAGTGTCATATTGCCTTATGAACAGAAAGCACAAAGTGCAATTTATGCAAAACAATATTGCAAGACAGAAAAAAAAATCCAAGGAGCTATATGGTATAGCACTCCCATTGAACCTTGTAAGGTTTCTGGATCTTAGAAAAAAAAAGAAGAAGCAAGTTATTGCTACTTTTAAGCATGCTGTGGTGTATATGAGTCTAATTTCCATTTCTTATACATCTACAAATGACTTTCATTCTAAAGCTGAAACTAGAGTAAACATGTCAGATATTTCCAAAATGATAAATAATACAGTTTAAATATAATTCAAAGAATAGTGGTGTATAGATGCCCATCATATGCATGAGTCATCTCTTAAGGGCATCACAAATGGGTTCAACCTGTTTTCCTTTCACTTCATATGGAGGGATGTGGAGTGGTGATGAGACATAGCTATAGTGATGCTATTCATCTGTGTGTCTTGTTTTTCACAGGTCTAACAGTTGGCACAGCTCCTACCACCTTACTTCTTTTTAGCTTGGAACTAAGCTTTATGAAGCTGAAGCAATGCTGGTCAGAGAGGAAGGGTAGCTTTGAAATACACACTGTTTTCATTTACTGCTATCTTTCTTACGTGTATGGATTACTCTGTCACAGTAAGAGACTTGCACATCTATGCCAAGTATTTTCTTCATAAGTGTAAGTGTTCTGGTTGGTGCTTGGATTATGGCTCCGTTCCCTTTTTGGCTCCCAGGTTTCCTCAGTGAAGGACCAGGTGGGTGGGCTGCATGCTCCCAGTCTCCTGAGGTCTGTGACAGGCAGCTGGTGAGTCTGTTGAACACCCTTGGAACCAGTCACACGGGTCATGCATAATTTCCATTTTTTATCCCATTTCCTAGCATCTTCTTTTAAAAAAAGAATATTCCACACAATGGAAATATTACTTCTCTTATTATTATTATTATGTTTATCATTCTAAAGAAGCCAATTTTAGTCTAGTACTGAAAATGAAGACAATCATAGTTAAAATCCAATTTCAAGTGTATCATAGATTAGATCTGGAAGTTGTGCTGAGGACAAGAGAGCAAAATATCTTGACTTAGGAAGATGTTGGAGAATAAAAGGGCAAAAATATTTTCTGTTGTGGTATTACCACTAACCAAAGCAGGGGCCTTTAATAAATTGTAAAATTTTATTATCTTCTGCACAAGGGTTGCTCTAGATTAATTTGTAAAGCCGTATTTTACTCAGAGCAGATCTGATTTATGTCTTGTGAATTGTTAAGCTTGAACAAATTTACCCCTAACTTATGATTAAAGTGTATTTTTTAAAATCACTTTTTAATAGGTCATAAAAAATTTCAAAGCATTTTCCCCTTTTATATATTTTATTTATTTTAGCTACTATTTATTTTCGCTACCTCCTTTTCTTGTGCATTTTGCATTTAATATTAGTTGATTGGGATAAGTCTCCTGAGAAAACTCTTCTTGTACTTTGTGTACATGCTTATTTTCTGCTTTACCCACATGTGACAAAACAAGTTACACTAACTAGCTTTTCAGAACCCAGAGATTTAATTACATTTGAGCTTTTCTATTCCTTTGGGATGGTGTTATCAATGCTCGAGTGACCTGAACATATTACTGCCTGGCTCTTAAATTTTACACTATTTTTTTTTATTTGCTTAGTTTTTGTATTATTAAACATTCTTCCCTAAATCAGTTGCTCTTTCCAGTAGTCAGAACATGTCCCCTTCTTCCCATTGTAACTGGTCTGGGACTTCACTAAACCAAGCAAGAACATTGTGCTGCTGTGATCATGATCAGATGGCCATTGTGGAAAAAAGGTGCAATTCAAGGAAAACACAGCCTAGCTCTGAGCTTGGGGAAAGTACAAACTGCACCGAGATAAATGTGTGAGCATGAGCTAGAGGAACCCAAAAATATTGGAGATGGAAAGTAATCAGGTGTTGAATAAAAGAGTCCTTAATTGAGCAGTCTCTGTTGCAGCTAGTTTCATATGAGAGAAGGTGCTGAAACTTTAAATGCTTGGGAAAATATACAAACATGACAGGTCAGTTAATAAATAATAAACAAAAAACAGGTCCTGATATACTGTGAATGAATCAATTTTTTTCATCACAGCATTAGCCTGGTTCAGATAGAACTGTTATCAGCTCTGGTCTTAGCATAAGAAAGCTTGATGCAGAATAAACTCATTTAGAACCGGAGGCTCTGGAGTTTCTCTTTAAAACAACCACCTCTGTTTTTAACAAAAACCACAGTATTTGTCCTCTGGATCCTATGAAAACTGAAGCCTTTAGAAACTCTACAGCTTTAGAGGAGCAGAAACACAAAAGCAAAGTTCAGTATATTTGTCAACGATACCACTAGTGAACATGTAGTCAAATACAGAGGGCTGTAACTTGCTTCTGGATGGTGCAGCTTTATATAATTGTATCTCACATTAATCTTATTTTATTTTACTGCTCACAATTAGGAAATTTGCAGCCTTAAACATGTGAAATTAAAACTGTGGATGATTTCTTAATTGTGCAACTCCTCAATACTCAATTAGCATCGCTCTTCTTTCCCCTAACAACGATGTAATACTGTACTAATGAAAAACAGGGCTTCTTTATTTGCTATGGCCTTGGGGTCAATTATCAATTTATCATTGTGTCCTGCAGGTTTAAAATAAAATAGTCTGTGCAGTGTAACCATTGTACAAAATTGACATTAAGTAGATTCTGCAAGTATGGACTTAATAAAAAATACAAAGAGTGCTGCCTAAAAGGGTTCTACTCCTATAAATTCTATTAGGTTGTCTTTAATATAGGACAGTAGGAAACTGCAAAACTAATTTAGAGGGGTTTTTTTTTCCCTTTTACCATCTTTGTATATTCTGTATGACAATAATCAAGAGAGAAGTAAATTAAAAATAGCTCAGATTGTGTTTTGAAGATTTTTTTTATTATTGCAAACTTAGCCTTGGTAATAAAAATGTTGTTAGTGCTCTTAACAAATGAAGAATTTAGAGCCTTTGTCTTATAACTGTCAAATACTGCTATAAATTAATGCATTCATAAGTCAGTGAAAAAATACTTAGATATGTGAAGCATTAAAAATATCTAATTTAATTTAGACAACAATAAAATAATTAATTGGAAATCAAGTTTATTATTTAAGCATACACCTGGTTAGGTTGTTCATTTTTTGCTCACTTCCTGCAAAAGCCCCATCCCTCTAATTTCCAGAATTACCCTTTCTTTGCTAAACTCTGTTCTAGGAAGGTGAGTGGACACATAAAGGACTTGGAAAAAGCAAATGAAAAATTCAGCATGCTCCTTGTTCCCATCACTTTGGTGCCACATTCACAAAGGCTTTTTCCCCAGAAATATGTTTCAGACATATTGGCCAATGCTGAATATTTGTGGGAGTTCTCTCTTAACCATGACATCAAATCTGAGGTCTCGTAATTCAGCATCTAGGTTATTGCTCTGCATTTTCATCCAAAATTTTTCTCATGTTTGCTTGCTCTGGGAAGAAGAATATAATTTAACTCATTCCTAAATCTTAGGAAATTTCCCTCTTGTTTCCTAAGAGCCCAGCAAAACCTGATCATCACCTTGGAGAAGATAAGTACTATGATGTTTGGCTCAGGACCGAAATTTTAGAACAGACCTCTCCGAAACTTCCCTCTGCCCTTTTCCTTTATTGACAAACTACTGCCATACAGGTTTTCTCCACACACCTGCATTATATACTCAGGGAGCTGTTGTAGTATCACTCCAGCTTTGCCATCAGTGTGGCTGTCACTATGTCTCTCCCCTGCCCACCAAGCCAGACACTGGGGATGGTGTTCTTGTGTGACAACTGGGGCTGCTCTCCATCTCTGTCAGAGTTGAAAGACATGAAGTAATAGAACATTGTCGCATCTTTCTTTTCCTCTTTCCTATTTTTAATCTTGAAGCCAACTTTAATTAATCCTACCTTCCTCCTACTCTTCTGGGACTCTTTTCCTCCATTTTGCTATGGCTAACTCTGTATAAATTCAACAGCAGCCACACATGTGCAAGGAGGTGATGGAAGACAGACAACGCTGAGAAACAGTCTTTCACACCAGACATGTTTTCCCACCATACTCTCATAGATCTAGCTCAAGCCTCTTGTGGTAACAAGAGCTTGATGTGTATATCAATATTTTCATTCCTGAAACGAAACCAGCAAATATCACAAGAGGAGAGTAATTTTTCAACTGGCGCCTTCTTCTGTGGCAGCACACAGGGTGGCATGACTGAGATACAGCCTGTTTAATTGATTAGTGCACTTGAGAGAGGGCTGGGTATGGTCCAGTACAGATCATTCTAAACATTGATAAATTACCACCTTTGTGTGAAACGGTTGAGGTGGGACCACTGCCCTTTGACAAACCAGAAAATGAAATGATTACTATTGGATTCTATTGACTTGTCTGGTTTGAGCAGTTGTGCTTCTTCTGAAAGGTTAATTGGACTTGAACTCAAGAAATTAAGGGGTCAGCTAAGGTCACAGTGACAGCAGGCAAACTTTTAACTTAGCACTAATAATATTTGTCAGGGAAAGGACATGCTGGAGCTCTTTAGCCATGACTGCTCAGGGATTCACTATAAAAAAATATTATTTGTCTACATTATTATAGAAGCTGTAGGTCTATGTGCTAATAATGCTCATTAGCACTCTAATTTTCATCAGATACTTGCTCAAGACTATGACTCTAGGCTCAAGAAAATTAAGCCAATATTGCACAGTTATATCACTGGGGATTAAAAAAATCTTTCAGAAATGTTAAGAAATTCAATGCAAAAAAGTCTGGAAAAAATTCTGTAAGTGTGGCAAATTGCAAAACTCTTTACTTTGAAAATTCTTAACTTTGTTCTTGTCTTGATTTTGTGTGTTTGATTCTTTCTCATTGTATAAGAGCAGATTAAGAATAATTATAGAAATTCCCCAATGAATTTTTTTTAGGCCAAAAAACTCTAAACCCAACCCATGATAAGGTAGGAGAGGATTGAGCTCTATATTATGTAAGGAGGAAAGAACCCCAAAATATTGGCACTATCTTCTAATTGTTGCATAGTTTGGACCGACCACATGTTTTTTCATACTCTTGAAAGACCTCAGCAAGTTGAAGAAATGAGCAAAGAACTATCTGAAATTCAACAGAGGAAAGTGCAGGGTCCTGCACATGGATAGGAAGAATCCAGGCACCAGCACAGGCTGGTGAGAAGAGCCTGGGGGTCCTGGTGGACAAGCTGTCCATGAGCCAGCAATGTGTGCCAAAACACCTGGGCTGCCTCAGGAAGAGCATTGCCAGCAGGCTGAGGGGTGATCCTGCCCCTCTGGTGCCCTGGTGAGGCACATCTGGAGAGCTGTGAGCAATTCTGGGCTCTGCCATGGAAGGGGACAGAGATGCTGAGGGCACTGGAGCACCTCCCTTACCAGGAGAGGCTGAGGGAGCTGGACCTGTTCAGCCTTGAGAAGAGACTGCTGAGGAGGGACATCATCTATGTCTGTGTCTGAGGGGATGCAATCAATTCTGTCACTCTGTGACATTTTCAAAGATTTTAAATAATAATATTATTAATATATGATTTCACATTGGTATCACTCTCTGTGTAAGTAAACAGGATATATGCACATATATATATACTTCTTCTTCAAAATACACTATGCATTTTTTATATTCCAAGGCAAATAAGTATTAATACCATGTAGTGAAAAGTCAGACTTATACTTGGATGTAATGTGAATTAATTTTCTGATTAATAGCCCAGATAATTTACTTGATCAGATTTATCCTTAGTACAAACAGAAGAGAGCATAACTCAGTTTTATAGTTTTCCCATGCTGGAATATGTTAACTGAACATATTAAAAGTAACATAGGTTACTTTTAAAACTTTTGTCATGTGTATGTGCTACACATAACTCTAGAACATAATTGTATATTCATCTAATTTGAAAAGTGGAGGAAAGATTATTATTGCAATTATAAGTGAGTATACTTATTGTCAGAAAAAAAACCCAATTTTTTTTGATGTTACACTTGAATACAGATATTATTGCTTTTATGTATGTGGATTTTGTAAGTGACAAGATATGAAAATATATTCTATATCTTAGATTGAATTTGGACACTGGTGGTGGCTCCTCTGGTACTGATTATGATCAACTGTCCTAGAAACATGAATGCATGAGAAGAACTAGAGTATTAATACCTGTCCCTTACTAACTTACTGCAAAACATGAGGAAATTTGTTTTCAATTAGTGGTTTTAATGGCTTTTTAACAAATATTTTTCAAATATGAGAAATTCAGGACCTATGAAATATGCAGTAGCAATGAAGTTTAAAGACTTTAGATGAAATTTAGACTAAAGCTTAGAGAGGCAGCTGCAGGCCCCTCCTGTACCTGAACTTTAATTGATCAAGTGCAGACCAAAAGATATCAGCTGAGAAGACCTCCATGTCAAAATACAAAGTGTGTATCTACTTCCTTGAGTGGAAAGTCATGCTGCATATAAGAAATACAAAAGTAGAGATAGATGGACTAAGAGAAAATTTTACATATACTGAGACCCATTAACTTAGGAGCAATATTCCTAGGAAACAAATTTAAATAAACTACAAAATCCCAGTTCATTGCTGTGCTCACAGACCACAATAAGATCAGCTTCAGCACAGACAAATGAGTCTAACCAAATAATTTTTATAGAGAGAATTTTGATATAATTTTTCTACATGGATACAAGGCTAACAAATTATGAGAAAATAATCAACATACAAAAATATTTTTAGTCAGTGGACTTTGATTAATCCTCTGGGTTTTAATCTAAAATTTCTTCTGACATTATTTCTGTATTAGAAAACTTGATATAGGGTAGGGTATTCAATTTAAAATTCTTTTAAATTGGGGTTACCCTACTAGAGTAGGGAGTAGCTATTGTTACTCACTAGTATTGTATATAATATATCACCAGAAATCATAAAGGGCAATATACAGTGTCACTTCTGAAGATTCTGTTGTATGATTAGAACCAGAAATATATTATCTGGATTTCCGCTGTTCATAATTATACACTTCTTGTTTAATAAAAAAGGATTTTTTCAGCATATGTAATACTGTAAAACTTTCAGCACCTACTATTTGCCTGTTTAGGATGTCAGGAGGCAGAAATTAATTTCTTTGAAGAAGCATACAAAGCATGTACAAATAACCCAGCAGTGATCTTTGCTGCCCTGAATGAAGCTTTAAAGGCATTCTCTCTACAATATTTGTGATGAGATGCCCTGTACAGTTCAGTTTCATTTCTAAAGTGGGAAATAAAAACATATCTTTATTCACATTAGAAGTTGCTAAACATCAAGAGAAAGAGGGGACTATACACTGCCTTTTGCTATCTCTACATGGCAATGTTAAATTTGACAAAAAAAATAAAGGGTTGTTAGTACTTCAGTTCCTGAGTTATAACCTTGGTTTCTCTGTATTTAGAGAAAAATCACATTATGACTATGCAGCAGAAAAGTTACAAAAAGTATTCTTATTATATCACATTGCCTCTGGGTCAGCACTTAATGCAATTTACCTTTAGAAAGAAGTAGAGTTCCTGTAACCTTATTTTCTATTTGGGAAGTGCAGTAAAACAACCCTTTTAGAACTGGTGCATTAAAGATTGGAGGAAAGTAGAGGAGCAGCAAAGAGAACAAACAATATATTTCTTCCAGTCAGGCAGAATAGGAAATTTTACTGTATTTGTTGAGGGTATCGTTGGCTCTTAGATTAGGAGACACTTAGTGTCTTCAATTAAAATAATGATTGAATTAGTTGGTTTTGTATTTTAGGCACTTCCAGAGTCCTGCTATTGATATAGCACATTTTTGCCAAAGTTTCTAAGTCCTAAGACTAGAAAATTCCAAGATCTCTCTATCAGAAATGTATTCCTCTTTCTTAAAATAAATCCAAAATCTTACCCTCATATTTTTCTTAGTAATTTTTTTCTATGCAAATTTGATTAAGGCTGTAATTTGTCAATGTAAAACAGCATTTTACATCATTTAAATGACAGTTATTGGCCAAATTATGTCTCTTGATAGAACTTTATGAGATTAAATTAGTTTGCATGCACGTAGAAAAAAATGCAGCAACAACAAAAAATCATTGGCTTTAAACTATGTACAGTCTACTTGTAAATGCATGCTTGAATTAAAAAAGAAGATAAAACAATTATAGCAGATAGGGAGTTTTCTGCTCATGTATACAGTGTATTTTGCTGAGTGAAGCACTATTGCTAGTAATGAATAATAACAAACTATAAAGTACATATTTACTTAATGTGACTGTGGTTATTGTCATTATTTGTTTAAAAAATAGGGGTCTTCACTGTAAAATATTTTTTCTTCAATCTTCATACAGAAGATGTTATATAGAATACAGAAGAGATTTTAGATTTAAGTAACTTCTTTATTTCACTTCTATGTATCTTGTCTTGTAAATTCCTGTTGCCTTGGACTTTCCTGACTGTTGCTCTCATCTTCAGTCTCAGGTACAGACGTGTGAAAACTGTGTTGTTCCACCTAGTTTCAGTTCATTCCTTCATAACAAACTAAACAAAACTGCTTTATCAAGGATTAAGTAGCCAGAAATAAAAGCTAAATAAAGATTTTAATCCTATTATTCTTGGCATCTCTTTGGGCATTTTTTATAATTTTGACTTTGCAATCAAATTACCTAGTCTCAGATTTAGTTTTGTTTTCATAAAGAAATTCTGTTAACATTTATAAGACCCCAGGATGCAATATTGACATTAGAAATTGAAGAAGTTGTTTAAAAAAATGTATCAATATCTAGCTATGGCCATGGACAATTTAGAACAATAGGTGTATGCTCCCACTGTATGTAACCTATCCATTTAAAATGCTTCATGAATTATTTTTAAATCTAACATGACATTGAATGTTCTGTTCAGAAAACAAAGTGCAGCTGTGGTGCCATATCAAAACCACAAGGAAAGGCAACTCCTGTGAGCCCTTGGTGGGGCAGGTTCTCCCAGCATGCTGTTCCCAGCCTAGTCATAAATTCCCTGAGGATCTCAGGGTTTCCTTTCCACTGAGGAGCAAGGACTCGTTGAAGCACACATAAGGGTCAGGCCCGTGCTGCATCCTGGCACACAGGAAACCTTTTTGCCTTGATATGTATAGCAAGTATCACTTCAATTTTTTTCATGAATATATGCAAGAAAAATAAGAGAAATATCTGAGCACATCCTGATAATATTTTAGGATTATTCTTTCGTGTTGTTGAAGAAATTTAGTGTTGTTGTTGTAATCCCTGGTTCAAAAATACACAAGAAGATTAAAGAAATAAGGGACTGCTTATCTATATGCATATATAAAAATGTATTGGTTCCCATAGTTTACTCAAGCAAAAAGACAAACTCTTGCTTCAATGATCTGCTGTAGTCAAGCTACTAGTATTTGTGAGGTAATCTTAACAGGACTAAAAATATTCTTACAGGTGAGTTTCAATCAGCCTGCAAAAAGCTTATATAATTGTATAAATTGTCTTCTTTCTAATTTCTTTGCTGGCTTAGTTGGATAGTTTCTCTCTCTACCTACAGCTAAAATTCGGTATTTGGAGCAGTTATTTTTATACAGTGCAGTAAATATTTTAGTGCCCTTGCATAACATCCATCTGAATGAGTTATTTCTAATCAGGTTTAAAATGTAAAAGCATTTCAGGCTGAATTTTTTAAAAGTCTCTAGATGCTAGATGTATGTGCCATGCATAATGTTACTGAACTATAGCCTGAAGTGAGGCTTCGTATGAGCCAGTGAAATGCTAAAATTGAAGGAACACCCATCAGCACAGCTACAGACTGTGCATCTAGGAAGTCTGGGAGGCTCCAGACTGGCAAATCTCGTGTCTATGGCACTAGTTACCCCAGTAGCTGTGTGAGAAGGATGGATGGGGTCTGGAGCATTTTGGTGCTTTTCAGTGCTGCTCTGCCAGTGGTGCCTAAGAGTCTGTTTGTCTGCTGGAGCATAATGTGACTGTCTACTTCATGCTTTCTTATTTATATCTAGACCTGGCTCCAGAACTCTTTGGGAGGTAGACAGACCAGCAGTCTTTCTTAGTGCTGAATTTATGTTGTCACTCAGCATGAAAATCTCTGTAAGATTATACGCCCTAGTATTTGCATCTTTTGCCCTAACAGTAAGAAGAGGCAAGGAACATGATTCTGTGCATATCATCCCATGGGCTCAATTGAAATTGAAAAATAATTTTTACAAATTCTCAAACAATCTATTCTTTTCATATTCCCATTTTCTATAATTGGAACCCTTGTTGAAAACTATGTATAACAAATATTGATTTTTGAGTTCATTTATATACTTGTTTGAATACTTTACTCAGGTTGGACCAAGGTTGACCATTTCTTGAAGTGTGGGTGATGGTACCCACATACAGATTCTTAACTATCTGAGCAAAATACTGGCAAGATTGCTAATCTCCAACAAAATTTAGATTTTATCAATATTTAAAGTATTTTTCTGAATGGTTTGACATTTAGTAAACCCCCCCAAAAATTATTGCATATCATTGTACTCAAAATTTTTTTTAATATCAGGTGACTTATTAAAGAATCAGTGTGATGTTTTGAAATCTTGGCTTAAAATAAAGGAAATATAAACTAAGTTTGCTCACTCAGGGCTAAAGCCTACTCCAGTCTTTTCTTTTAAGAATAAAAACTTCTATGGAGTATAAATTTCCCTTCCCTGTTTCAGCAAAACAAGTTACAGTCCTTGTGGAATAGTTATGGACAATTCTAGGTGCTAAGCACTATTCTTCTTGAGAAAGGACTTGCAAACGTGGATATCATGTATATTCCTGAGTGGTACCTCTAGCAAAATTTGTGGGTTTTAATCGATTTTCTCCCTACCCATAGGGTTATTGCCTTTCCTTTTACCAGCAGAGTTATATTGAAAGTCAAAAACTATATTAAAATTACTTTTTTTTTTTTTTCAATGTCAGTACAGCACCCCCATGGTAGTGCTGCCTGTTTCAGTGTCAGCCACACCATTCCCTTCTCAAGCCCGGATAGCAGGAGGGACAGGGGATGCTCCTTTTTCACTCTGTCTTCCTCCAGTGCCATGTGCAATCGGATTCGTGGCATGTCACTTCAATCTGTCAGCATCCCCTTAGTGCTGCTCAGTCACCCATAAGGAAATACCTTGTGTGTGGGCAGAGGATGTTCTTTAACAACACCCAGTGGCTCAGTCAAGCAGGCTAAAAGGGGCAGCAGACAGCACCTTCACACCAGTGTATGCTAACTGAGCTCTCTGTCGATGTGTCTTGACCTCATAAGAAGACACAGCAAAAAAGGCCAGGGTGAAGAGCAGAGAAAGGCCACTCTTGCCTTGGCTGCTAAAAATGGCAGCTTCCTTTACTCCCCTCAGTCAGAAGCAAACATATTTTATACGTGTGTGGGTGTTCACATGAGGTTTTTTTACATAGAGATATGTAGAGATATATATATACATAAAGAAAACTACACACACAATTTCCTTTTTGCAGTATGGGAATGTAACCACTAGATGACACCAAGAGATAGTTCCTATAGACCTGATTTTTCATTCTTTATTCATCTGTCTGTTCAAAAGGTGACATTCTTGCTGAGATTGTAATTAAGATTACAGACGTACGCAAATTAAGTCATCTGGCAATTATTAATAGTTACCTTACTTTAATATTATCAATTACTGTCCTAGAGTGCAAAGAGCTTAGAATTTATGATCATTTGGACAGTGGATCTCAAACATTACCTCTCCTTCCCTGCTGTGCATATCTTTAATTGTCTGCTACAGAAGCATCATTTGTATTTCCACAGCCAAGAGTCTGCTGGTGCTCCTGCAGCAAACTTTCCTGTTGGAGTGGCTTTCAATTCATGTCTGAGAATCCACAGAAGGTGAAAACTCATCAAGTCATTCTGCAAGATCATGTATTTATACCAGATGAGAACTAACTGTTTTGCCACACTCTGCTACTTTTATTATTCTTTTGAAATAAACTAAAACCATGGGGTTTGATAAAAAGAACTAAGCAATGCTTTCCTTTTCTTGGAAGAATGTAAAAATGTATAATTTGATATGAATTTCTGAGATTTAGGTTCTGGTCATGGCAAAGAAGCAGGATTAAATTGTCCTTTTTAGGTTATTTTATTAATAAACATTTACACTACCAGATAAACAACAACAACAAATGTATAAATATCCAAGGCAAACAGCCAACAGGTCAACAGGTCTGGATGAAATTTCTAAGTGGTGGATAGAAATTTATTCCCATGTGTGTAAGATCATAAAAGCATCATAGTATGTATGAATCATTTCATCCACAACTACCAATTACAAAGACTCTGCTTGAAAAAAGAGATAATTAATTTGGCTACAATAAAAAATATGTCTTAATGAAACAATGCTCTTCAAAGATTTTTAGGAATTCCTACCTCCTACCCCCATCTTCAGGTATTAACATAACTGATAACTTTTTTACTGAAAGAAGTTATTCATAAATATTCACTTGGTTGCAACAACATAATTAAACAAAAAAACCAAAAAAAAAACCAAAAAAAAAAACCACCCAAAACCAAAAAACAAAAACAAACAAACAAAAAAAATAAAAAAACACACAAAAAAAAAAAAAAAAAAAAACCAAACCCAAAAAAACAAAACTAAACAAAACAAAAACTAGAAGACTGGAGTAGAATAGTTTTTCTTACATGAGTGTGTTACAAATATACCCATGTTTTTTATATACTTTAGTATTACTGCTTAGAAAAACTTCAGCAACTCCCCACAGTGTCTATTGTGGGCATCATCATAGTGACAGAAAACAGAAGTATTTATGAGGGACTTACTGCTGAACTCAACACAAGAAAATGGGGAATACAGCACAAAACCTCTGTTGAGCCACATCCCCAATCACTGGGTTTTTTTAACAGTAATTGTTATTTTTAAGCATTTTTCTGATGAGGCAATAAATTTAAATGTCATGGACGAAGCCTCTCAATCACAGCTTGCCTGAGTGGCTCAGAGTGATTGCTGTCACCCCTGCTCTGTGACACAGGGTGAGCTGGGAGCTGCTCGAGCATCCACCCTGTGCTTTGCTCCTGCTCCAGGGACAGATGCTGAAATGTCTGAGTGCTGGAGATAATCCAACCACCTGGTCCAGATCAGGAGATGCTGGGAGGCACCCATTCTCTGTGGGCTCGTGGCCCTGCAGAAATCACAGTGCCAACCACACCATGAATGGTGCTGGGGAGAGGTGAGGAACTTGCCAGGGTGACACCTGGCAAAGGGGAAATAATAAATCAGTGAGTGTATGAAAAGGAGTCATTGTGTAAAGAAATTATAAAGGTTATAAGGAGGGATCACATGCCTGTTGTATGGGAAAGAACAAATGAAGTCTGTATTGTAACCCAAGGAACTTGAGGATGTGATTTCTGAGAACACACAAAACCCACCATTAGCTCTGGTAATACAATTAAGGAAGACTTTCTTGTCCAATGACTTTATTGAAATGCAGCTTCCACAATGTCTAAAGATTCCTCAGAATAAAGTGACGAATTCCTGTGAAATATAATTTCTGTGTAATTACTATGATGATTAGTACAGGGGCACTGCAACTATAAGTTTGAAAGTAATTGAATAAAAAAAGTCACTTTTATTCCATTTGTATAGACAAGACAGACTTTACATTAACTTTACTTTTTTGAGGGGGTTGGTTAATTTTTCTTTTTCTTTTCAGAAACTGCATGGAAATACTTCCTGTAAAAAAAGTCTTGGAGATCATGCTTTTCAAAAAATAGAATGAATATCATAACTGTTTGATGTTTGATTTTTATTTCACATCTGAAAAACAGGTCCCATTTTAATGTGGAACGATGACAATTGTCAGTGAGAGCACCACATACTCTGTTTGACTCTCTGTTGTTAAAAATCCAACTTGTTTTGCCCTCAGCAGTTTTACAGGCAGTTCAAATTGCCTCATAAAACTCTAATGGTTTTCCTCATACACAATATGTATTGTGTGACAGGCACAGAAAACACATCTTACCACAGTTTATGCTAGGTAAAATATCCATCCAACTGTATCACTGGTCCACCTTCAAGAATTTTTAATTGTAAAATAGCTCTGAACAATACACTATCAAGTAATACACATTTTTGAATTTAAGCCTTTTAAAAGTAAAGCAATGGCATATTAAAGTGTATTAAAACTTATATGTGTTCTTTTATGGATGGTAAAGTTTCACAGTCTGAGAAAATACTTAGAAAATATTAAAAAATATATATCACAAAATAGTTTTGGTAGAGGTCTTATTTGGTAGAGAAATAAAGGCCTTTATTTTGGGGGAGCTTTACACATGAGCATTAACAGACTTATATATTGTGTTCAGGAGAAATTCATAAGCCATGAGATTTTCTAACACCTTGTAATTTATGTAAGAGAGATGCACGGATGATAATTGTCCCAGATTATCTGATTATTTTAATTTCTAAATATGCTAAGTATTGCTATCAATAATTTAAAGTGTGAAAAATCTGAAAGTCATTTCTCAGAAATCAACATACCTGCTTAGAACTAATGAAGTGTCTTGTAGTGTTGTTTATCATATTTGCCATATTTTCCTCATCTACTATCCGTATTTTTTCATTTTAAAAGACACTAATTTCACGATTTCGATATTTTTGCAGAACTGTTAGGTTTAAGCATCTAAATGTTTTTAAATCTTGAGTCTTTATTAAATCTTATCAGTTCAGTAGCTGTGACTATTAAATATATAATCTAAAATACAAAATCCTGTCACAAGACTTGGCTCACTTTTAAAAGTTTGTATGGGAGCTGCAACACTTAGGGTATGATTAATAAGTCTTAGAAGATTAAAGGGATTTTAGTTTAGTTTTGTCTTTTAATTCTGTTAAATTGCCTTAATGTCCAGCAAAATCATTCAGTCATATCAGTTCCATTCTGCTTTGGGTTGGCTGTTCCCTTTCCAAGAAAAAATTTACAAATACAAATGTTAGTTGCTCATACAAGATATGTGTCTCCAAAACAGACACAGTGTGGTTACCCTTAGACTCAAATGTTTAATCAGAGATGACTTCCAAAAACCATGTGGCATATAATATTTAGCAAAATATTATTAGATGTAGTTTTAGTATTAATGATGACAATATACTTGATAATTATTATCACCATTATAGAAGTTGATAATCAAAGAATACAAGAAATGCAAGATTATGGGGACAATTTTTTTTTTATGAGCCAGCTAATACAGTTTGAAAAAATAAACCAGGAGACTCAAGCCTTTGACAGACCTGAAATAGAAGCAACAAACTTCAAAGGTGACCTGGGTTTATCTTGACCATATTTTGTATTAGCACCCGTAGACAGGCATAGTGGAGATCCATTGTTCAAAGCACTGTACAAATAGAAAATAAGAGACAGCTCCTGGTCCACTGAGTTCACAAGCCAAACACTGAGCCAGGGAAAAGCAGGAGGGCAAACAGGCATACAAAGGTTAAGATTTAATGGCTTAGTGACAGAACCAGAAAGGAACTTGCATGTCCTGGTCTGCAATCCAGGCCCAAATTGCCCAGAACACATTTGAAAGGCAAATGGCAATTTGTACCTCCTCCCTCATAACCCTTAACTGTAGAAACTTCCATATTAGAAGGTCAAGATGGGCCCTATGTGTGTCAGTGCCTGGGTCTGGTTCTGCAAATCACTAGCCTGAGCTGCAAAATTACTACCCTGCAAATTCATGGAAATTCAGTAGTGGAAATCCACTGGTGGAAACACAGTGAGCCCCATGGCAAAGAAAGATTCATAAGATGAAGCCCTTTATCTGGAGTTTCTTATTTTTACTCATTTTATAAACATGTATCATAGTTCTGAATGGGACGCTTAGCCAGCATTTTACTCTGTGATTATTAACAGCTAATTTAAGATTAGCAATTTGTGGGAACTTGATATATCAGAAAGTAGGTTAAAAATAATGTAATGATTTAATTTACTTCCCCCCCACACCCTATTTTTCTGATAGAAATATTTCTTTTTTTTTCCCATTTACAGGTGCAGAATTAAAGAACATGTTCACTCACTATATTATTGGTGCACTTAAGTGAAGTGTTCCAAAGCATATAATTACCGTGTAGGTTTATGGCCCTGAAGTAGATTGGGATAGTGGTGCTGCATATCCATGATTTGAAGGACATACAGTGATGATTATAGAGGCAGTACTCTACATCCATTCCAGCCCTTTTGTGTTTAGCTGGTTGCCATGGCAAATAATTGGATAGAATTTAAGCCACTTTCTTCTAAGCGGGAACTTCATAATTTTACCCTTCACATAATTTTGAACATACTTTTAAAGATTCTTAAAGTTTATGCAGGAATGGAATACAGACTTGGAAGAAAAAAATAGATTTCTATACATGGAATGACAGTTGGTTTGGAGGTTTCTTTTTTTTTTTTTTTTTTTTCTTTAATCCTGAGGATTCAATTTTCTTGACAACATGATATAGCAAAATTTGAGCCTAGTGAAAATGAAAAAATATTTGAATCTAGAGCAATTGGAAATATGAAAGTGAATGATCAAATACAGCTTACTTTAGGAATAGAAACAGATGGGTAATTTCATGCACTAAAATCTCCAAATGTATTTAGCTCAAGCCTTTTTTAAGCTTTAAAAATGTTGGTTATGTTGTGTTTATGGTTTGTGGTAAGCATCTTTCATATCCTTATTTTTCAGTTTGGTTCTTTTTCTGAAGACATAGTTAAACTTTTGGAAAGATCTGCTGTGATTTGAAATCAGTGCCTGACACATGCCACCTGACTCAATTTGGGGTTTATTATCCTATAGACTGCACTACCAACTGTAAAACCTCAGCAAGCATTTCACAACACATGGCAATCAATGCAGACAGAGCTTCTCTGCTCACAGTAATCTTTTACAGAGGGGTTTTCTGAAGATTCACAGAACATGAGAATATCTTGTCCCCTTACATTAGTCTTAAGCCTGGCAGAACCACTGCTGCCTTCTTGCCTTTAAAGCAAGCAGCACTCTGAGGCAGCAAGAAAGTACAACTGTTGCTATAACATGTAGACATGGGGAAGGCCATAACTTCATTCACCCCATTTCCCTTAGAAATATAATTTGTGCCTACTGTTTAGAGAAACATCACTCCTAAAACAAGCAATTTGAACATTTAAGAAGGAGGCGGCTTTGATCCCTGTGGAGAGGGTCATATCTGCCTGCATTTTCTGTGACTAAAATAGTTGGAAAGAGTAACTCCAGAGACCTTCAGGACACCTATATTTTCATTGGTTAGATGGGAAACTTAAGGCCTTTTCTACTTGTTTATATGTTTAAACCTTAAACATAGCCATTTCCCTTAGAGACACTGTGTGACCTGGACTGTCAATGTGCTTGTGATGTAGGGACCAGAGCAGTATGCCTGATCTTCCTAAGTTTTATCACCTTTCATAATAACAATTCTGTGCCTTGTGATCACAAAAATTAGAACATTACTTTCATGCTTTGATTTGTACTTCTACATTCCAAACTTCCTAACAAACTAGATTGTGGTTTCACTGCTCCTTTGAGATAAGTATGCAATCCAAGATTCAAAAATTAATAATTATTGACCCTGAGAAAGCCTGGTTATTTTAGAAGCTAAATTAATAGAAAGATTGGAGATTTAAAGCTAGTTATAATCAGCAGTATTATTCCTCTAATTTGCCTTTTTACAATATTGATTCAGTGTTGAAACTGAGTAACAGAGTTTTATTTTAGATTTGACAATAGACAATACTGAACAAATACAAAAGGATAAGAAAAGGTCTATTTTCCAAATGCATTGACCATGACCTTTTCAGTTTGTTTTTTTGTTTTGGTTTTTTTTTGTTTGTTTTTGGTTTTGTTTTTGTTTTCTTTTGGTTTGGGTTTTTTTGTTTGCTTGTTTAGTTGGTTGGGTTTTTTTTGTGTTGGGGTTTTTTTGAAATATTTTTCTGAAAATTTTATCCTTTACTCAAAGATTCAGCATTCAATCACTGATTTATTTTTGGTAATGTTTTACTATCTACAGGCTGGAATATTTTTTTCAGAGTGCAACTTGGTAGTAAATTAATTTTTAAAATTATGACCTACCTAGAATGTAAAATAAGGAGAGCTGGCTTGTGAATTAATCAACTTTGGGGATCTTCTTTGAGTATCTTTTGTATGGTGATAGCAATCCACATTTTCTTTTCTTCTACCTAGCTCCAAGTACTTGGCAACAAATTTGTTGTACCTGCAAGTACAACAAAATGTGGAGTATCCTTTGACCTCTCAGGAAACTGTTTTGTTTTGTTTTTTTAATGAGTTTTGAATTTCTATGTTGCTGCCTTTCTAAAGATGTACTGCAGTTCAATGCAGCTTCAATAGGCCATTGTAGTCTCTTTTTGTTGAGCAGAGCTATGGTTATTTCCTGTAAACAAATATTGTGGCACCTTTAAATACTTATTGAGATAACTTAATTTCAGTTTGTTTATAGCATTTTTATTACTCTGAGACAGTGGATATGGATATTACCTTAGATGAACAAGATCACTGATACTCTTCCTGAAGAGATGTGGATGTGGCAAAAAAGTGTGTTATCCTAATTAAAAAATGCTGTAAGATATAAGGCATCTACAAGATGAGGTGGAGAAAAGCAAATATAGATACTACCACTAGTAACATACTAAGGCCCTGTGTGAATCATGGGGCAGAAGGTTTGGGCAGCTAGACTGGGAGTGCCTCATCATATTGTCTGTCTCTTCTGAGCAGGTTAGCAGCTTTCATTTGTTACCTCTTGCATCAACTCCTGCCACAGATTAAGAGATGATGCTAAAGGAGGTCAGTTGTGTCCAAACCACACAAAACTAGTCTAAATGTTCTATCATACTTACTTGACTTAAAAAATCCTGTTGTTTAGTTGGGCCATCATTTCATATGTAATTTATCTGTAATAATTTGTAACTATATAATTTTTTTTATTTGTTAGGGATTACTTTGAATTTTCTTATGACAATCAAATGTTCCCAGTGTTTTCAGTACCATCATAACAACAAAATAATTGCATTTAGAGTTCATATCAAGGAGGAAACCTTAGGGTCAAGAGTAGGAGGCTCACCTGGGCAACTATATAAAAATACATAGAAGAGAAACTGAATAAAAAGAAAGAAAAAGCTGCTGATAAGTGGTACCTCAACTCTACATAGTGGACACCATCTATATTGAACTAGAAGGTGGATGTACACTTCTAAAGGAATTGCCAAGGCAAGTCACTTAATTTCCCAGCAGCATAAAGCTGTAAGTACAAAACATGGTGAGTCTCCTCTCCCAAAGTTTAGGAAAAATGACAACATACGTCATAGTAGCATCTTAGGCCACTGAATTTTTTTTTAATCTATATGCCCAAGCAAACAATGTCTGTATTGATTGGGAAAAGCTCTCTTTTCCCCAACCAGTTCAACAACAGCCAAATAACATCTCTTGCTCTGCTCCTCTCTGTCTTCCTGTTTTAAGCCCGGACAGACCTCACCTACATCTTTTGCTTTTTTGCTGTTGTTGTTGAGGTATTGAAGGATCAGTGTGACATTCCAGCCCCTTCATGCCCACAGCTGATCTCAATTTCCTCTCAGGCAGCTCTTCCTTAGGTTCTGCTCCACAGGGCTGCTGCACTGCAGATTGTGACCATTGTATCTATTTTGCAAATTTTACAAAAGACACCTAGATATATTTGGGTTTTAATTATGAAGGACATATAAAAGTCCAGTATGAAAGCCATTTACTCTCTTCCCATTAGAATTCCTTTAAATAGGAGGGTTTATCTAATTTTTGCAGAGTAAATTAGTCTTCAAAAACCATAAGGAACTCTTACAATCTCTCTGTTGCCTTCATAATAGATAACATTTGTCACATGATATGGGAATCCTTAGTAGGATCAATACTATCTAATATAGTTTTTTCAGGGTAACAATTTTTAGAAAATAGATTTTATAATTTTTTAAAAATAAAAACTTTATTCACAGTAAAAAGATACTTTATGCTGTAAAACGATATTCTATCATACTTACTTGACTTTAAAAATCTTGTTGTTTAGTTGGGCCATCATTTCATATGTAATTTATCTGCAATAATTTGTAACTATATAATTTTTTTTATTTGTTAGGGATTACTTTGAATTTTCTTATGACAATCAAAATATCTACTGGCTTCAATACATGGTTCAAAACATCCGAGCTATCTGTTAGAGCAAGCCTGAAAAATGAATGAATTCTCAGTATTGTCTTAAAGCACTGAACAAAAACCCTTTTCATCTCACACAATATTTACAGCTTGCAGCAATACACATCTGTTTCTCTTGGCTTCCTCAATACAGGTGAAAGACAGTACAAAGCAAAATCAGCTCAGTCATTAGTGGAAATAGTTTGTTAAAGCAGCAAAGTTGCATTTTCTTGGTTGGCAAATACACCATAAAACAAAGAAGTGGATCACACGAACACATATTGCATATTTTTGCTCACCTATGTTAGATGGAATCGGAGAGATGGTGTAAAGGTGGAAAAAGTGCTGGCCTCTCATTCTGGAGATTTCATCCAAGTTTTACAGTAACAAAATTACTGGTATTAAACTTTGGATAAAATTAATACATGCTATCAGACTCAATAGCTTTCCCTGAGTATTATTCAGACTTCTGAAAGAGCTCTGTCCTATTCCTGCACAGTATGGCATATTCAGGCCAGACAACCTATGGTCTGAGGAGACCAATCCCCAGACTGTCACCTCACGTATCAGGGCTCGCTGCAGATGAGTGGGGAAGCTGCTGGATTGATAGGCCAAAGCCAATGGCGTGAGGTCCAACAAGGCCAAGTGACAGGCCCTACACTTCAGTCACAACAACCCCATGCCACACCAAAGACTTGGGGCTGGAAAGCTGCTCATCAGAAGAGCAGCTCAGGGTGCTTCTCAACAGCAGCTGAACATGAGCCAGGGTGTGCCCAGGGGCCAAGAAGGCCAATGGCATCCTGGCTGGATCAGCAATAGTGTGGGCAGCAGGAGCAGGGCAGGGATTGTCCCCCTGTCCTGGGCACTGCTGAGGCCACACCTCGAGTGCTGTGTCCAGCTCTGGGCCTGAGTGCAAGAGAGACACTGAGGGGCTGGAGTGAGTGCAGAGAAGGGAATGGAGCTGGGGCAGGGTCTGGAGCACCAGAGCTGTGAGGAGCAGCTGAGGGGGCTGGGGGTGTTTATCCTGCAGAAAAGGAGGCTCAGGGTGACCTTGTCACTCTCTGCAGCTGCCTGGAATAGTAGGTTGTGCTCAGGTGGGGTTGGTCTCTGTTCCCAGGCAAAGTGGCAGGATGAGAGGACATGGCCTCAAGCTGCACCAGAGGGGTTGAGTTGGATAAAAGGAGGAATTTCATCATGGAAATTGGTGTTAAACATCATCCACTCTGACAGTGGTGGAGTTGCCGTCCCTGGAGATGTCCAACAAATGACTGACAATTAGTGCTAGGGTGCAGTTGACAAGGTGGTGATTAGTCAGTGGTTGGAACAGATGATCTTAAGGGTCTTTTCCAACCTAAATGATTCTGTGGATTCTGTGAATTGGTATGCGTGTCTAGGGCTCTATAGAGAAAACTTGAGTACCCTGACTGAAGCTACTAGCATTTTTGAAACCAGACTGAAAATGTTCGTGCAGCCTGTAAATGTAAATTAATCAAGGAGCATGTTTTACTTCAGAAATGCCATGTTTCTATGGCTTTGGATATTTTTTTCCACAATTTTGTGTTGGTTGAAGACTCTAATATTTAAGATGGACATTTTCATTAGTTTCCAAGAGATACTTTCATAATCAGTCTGAGGAATATAGTCTTTTATGCTTCCTCCTGGGATAGTGTAACTTGTCTATCATTTCTTATTGCAGCCTTTGGTCACAAACAATCTATAGCAGATTTGTGCTCTGCTGCCTGCAATTGAAAGCTACACAAAGGTTCCCTTCAAGGGATTACATAGGTATTTGTGGTTTTGTTACATAGCTAGTAGTGTTTTTTTCCTAGCATGAAATAACCAGAACCAGAGACAATATATTTAATTAAAAAATCATCTTTGGTAATACTAAAGCACCTTCTAAGTTATTCTGCAACATTCTAGAACACAGGCACATAAAAAACAACATTGATGAAACAGGTGTGTCCTAAATAACATTATCCCAGCAAGTATGGCAAATTTCTAGTCTTAAAGATGCATGAAGAAGGTTTTTTGGCCATACCTCTTTTCTTATACCAAAACTTCTAAAGGAGTAGAAAGTACTTGCCGTGCATTTCCTCTGTCATAAGGAGAATGCTGCAAGTCTGTAGGAAGAGTGGGCATCTTTGCTGTTCCAGAGGAGAGCAACATCCCATCTACCCACACCTATCACTGCATTAGAGGGGGCCATGAGGGGCATTATAGGGCAAGGTCATGCTGATGACTGTCATCATCTTCATGAAAATTCAGACTGCACACTGCTTCAAGCATAGTCTGGTGCCTGCAGAGGAGAAGAACAAGGGATTGTATATGCATCTTTGGATAAGTTATGTGTTATGTTGTGGTCAGGCATGAAGAAGTAGAGATGCGTCTCCTTGCGGGCTCTTATCTCTGTTTTCTTTCCTCTGAATGATATAAAAATGTTATAATGATATTTCAGGAATTCTAGCTGCAGATATTCCTTCCTATATAGGCTATAAAGCCCATATAGGCTTTAATTACATCATGTACTCTTGCCAGGAACAGTGTGGTGAATATGAATCCAATTCTGAAGCGATCTTCCGGACAAAACTTCTGCACTGCTTGTCTGAGCTGAAAAATACCACATGACATTGGATTCTTGTTTCTATCTCACTGCAAATCTATATCCTCTGTGCCTGAGGAGATTAGCAGGCCATGAAGTCGTGTCATAATCAACAGGCAACAAACACATTTTCACATTCACAGAATATGAAGTTGAAGAGGATCATAGGGCCAAACTTCCCTGGAAAAAGCACTGTCTATGCAAGATGACTCAGCACCCTGTTCAGATCTTTACAGTGTTCAGCACTGGGGAATCCACTATTTCTCAGGGGAGACTTATTATTGTGAACAATTTTCCTTGTGTCTAACCAGAATCACTGCAGGACTGACTTGTACTCTTTAGCCCTCACCTTCCTGATGTGCCTCCTTAGATAAAGGGAGCCTCCATCTCCTTTATAACCACTCTTCATATATTGGATATAAATATATAATAAGATCTCCTCTAACCTTTCCTTTCTCAAGGCTAAACAAAGCCAGTTCTTCCAGCCTTTCCTCACATATTTCTGGGCATATTTCCCAGAAAATGATGATCTTTGTGTTCCTTCTCTGGATGGTCTCCAGGCAATCCTTACCTTTTTTGTATGGGGCTAAAATTAACACAGATTTGAGGTCTGGCCTTATAAGAGCTAAAAGTGGGAGAGTGACTCCGTTTCTGCTGGTGATGCCTTTGATGCAGCCCAGCACCAGCTGCCTTTCTTTGACACAGAAGCAGCTACTCACTGGTATAGATCTTGTTTTCCTCCAGGAGAGTGGCCATACAGTGCTGTTAAAGTTAGATTTGAAGAACGTGTCAAGAGCAACTGCTTTTTCAGTGCTGTTAGTGACTGAGTCACCTCTCCTGTTTAACAGCGGGTTGATTTTTTTTTTTTTTTTTTTTTTTTGCTTGTTTGTTTTTATTGGTTCTTGGTTTGGATTCATTTTTTTTGGTTTTTTGGGGTTTTTTTGAGTTGGTTTTTTTTAATGGGGTTTTTTTTTTTTGTTTTGTTTTGCTTGTTTCCATACTTGAAGAAAGAGCCATTTCTTGTAGTTTTTGTTATGTCTGACCAATCTAAATTTGAGCTGAGGTTTTGCTTTTCAAACTGCATCTCTGCATGCCCTGGGAATGCCCTTGTAGTTCTCTGTGTGTATCTGTTCTCCATCTCTGGTATACTTTTGGTTTTGAGCATACTCAGAAGCTCCCAAATAAGCCAAGATGGCCTTCTGCTCTGCCTACTTCCCTTCCCTTTCCCTTTCAGTTCTCCACACTGCTGCCAATGTCCTGAATATGCTTGAAATGCCTGTCACCATCCGGAGTGCTGTTGAACTGTTCTTTCTGAGGGAGCAGTGCCTTTAATCTAGAAGCATTGTTTTTTTCTGCAGTAGTCTCTCTCTGTGCACATATTAAACTAAAAGTGCCCTTTGGTTTACTGGGTGGGGCTCTGCCTGCCTTCCCTGGCCTGTGGCAGGGCAGGCAGCTACTTGCAGTCTGCGGCACAGAAACCAGGAGAATCTCATAATTAGCAACTGATCTTCATTCTGATGGTGGCTCCTCCTTGACCATGAAGGTTGGGCAGCTCCTTGGCAGCTCGAGGAGCTGAGCAGCCAGCCTGTACTCCTTCAGGCTGTATACATCTGGCCTTTGACCCTCCTCAAATGGCTGTTCCTGCTCTGTGGGATTGCAGGATGTGACTGCTGTTCCCTGAATCAGGGACAGTTTGGCTCCCTCCTCACCATGGCAGATTTGGGTACACCGTGCATGGAGCCCAGCACTGTTAGCACAGCCTCAGCACAGCCTTCTGTCTTTCGGAGCCAAAAGCCAGCCAAACAACAACCCCACTCTTAGACACAATTATTTTATATCAGATGTCAGAGGTGTGATGCAATAAAGGAGTAAGTTCACTAGAGAAAAAAGGAGGATTTATATTTTTCCTGAAGTAGAAACCCACTGGAGACCATTATGGCTATCTTTGTTTGAAGCTGATAATTATCTTATCTACATTATCTTGTCTCAAGCTGCTTTTCTTAAATTTATCACTTAGAATGAAGTTTGGACACCCAGCATTGACTGAAGGGACAGGATTTCAAAAGCTTTTTTTTACCAATGCTCAAGTGTTGTGAGACTTTACGCAGGCTAAGAATGGAAAAATGGTATCAATAAAAATATAAGGATAATAACAGAATAGTATTAGCTTCTGTAGGTTCTGGACTGAATTACTTCTCACCTGGAAGAGAAAATAAATTGCCTGTATATATTAGTTGATGACTTTTGAACACACATGTGCTGGCAAAGCTCGCTAGTTCAATCCCTTTTACCAATACGCCCAACTCACTGAGGTCTGGGTTTCATCAAACTTCTAGAGTGGAATTACTGTTGTGAGTCTTTCTTTTGCTAGAAATAATGCCTATTTAATTTACAATTGTAAGACCTTTCATTTCATATTGTTTCATTAATACCATGAACGAACACTGAGGAGGAACAGAGAATTATATTGTATAGCCTAAATTTCCTTTCTGTTAGGCACTGCTGAGTTACACTTGTTGATTAATATGTATCTAATTGGCTAGGAAGTACTTCAAATATTTAAAATTAGTTCTTGCAAGTATGAATAAATCTAAAAGAGAATAAACCATGCTGTGGAAAGGTAATGTGCGTAATACAGGTCTATCTTATTTCCTATTTAGAACAGTACAACTCTTAAAGTTTCTCCACTTGTTTCTTTAATCTTGCCTGAAAAGATTTAATTTTCTTCTCTGTTATTTTCTTTAGCATTTCAGTCATCTACGTAACAATTTAAATTGAGGCTATTTAAAACTTCTCACAGTTTTTTGTCTTTTAACATATTACTCCTATGCATTTACCCATCTTTCCACGAGAAAAGAGAAAAGACTATACATCCCTCAATTTTTTTTGTTGGCCTTACTATAACAAATACAAAAATTAGGTTTTATGTTAATTGGCATGCATAAATCCATTTAACAAGCATAAGAACTGGTAAGAGGTTATAGTATCATTTGTATAAACCTTGGGTACAGTTAGGGTATAAGGCTGACAGTGTACACCCTGGAGTGTATTTTATAAGAATCACGCTTGTTTCTGTGACTTTGGTAATGGACTCCAACCTGTGCAGATGTGGTTGTGTAATTACACATCTGAGAATCCTCATTAACTAATTGGGATTGTCACTGCCCAGCAAGTCATGCATATTGGACAATTAATCCTATCAATAATAGCCCTGCTTAGGCAACAAATCTTCAAAAGAGTTACAGATAATTATCAAAATTATTCTAAAAACATACAACCAAGAGAAGAAAAACAAGAAAAATAAAATCAACTCTTAACATAAAAGTATATGACCTTTGTTGGTTTTTGTGCCTTCTTTCTTGTGTATTTCACTGTCTTAGTAGTAAGAGATTCTCTGACTGAAATCAGTGTTCAGTGTTCAGGCTCAGCTGAAAAATTAGCAACAAATAGTCTCTCTGAACCTTGTAAAATAGGGACAGAAAAGCTTTGTCTCAAATGAGTTATAAAGACATTACTTTTTTTGCATCATATTCTGTGTGTGTTTATATTTCTCTTTCAAACACAAGATGTAGTAATATTTTCTTGTCATTTGTATTCCAGCACCAAATTTTATGTTCTAACTGGTGATGGAAAATAATAATAAAATGTGTGGTTAAAGCAGGTGCTGTTTGTAGTGTTTATATAAACACATTAGCACTCTTTTGACACAGCATGACCTGAACAAGTAGTTCATCCTACTAGTAACAGGGAAACAATAGCTGAGCGTGCCAGAGCCGAGTTCATTCAGATACTGCAAAATTAACACCAGATTATGAATACGCTTGCCACTGGTAATTAATCGTGAAAATTGCTGGAGGAGTTCCCCTACTGTGAGGGATATTGGCAGAAGTATTTACTGCTAATAGGCCTTGTTTAAGCTTTTTTTTCCCCCACCCCCTTAGAGATAAAACTTACAATAGACTGCACAGGAACTGGTAGATTATTGCATATTCCTTTGGCCTTTTTTCTTGTTAGCATTTCTGAATATTACCAGTGTTTTCCTTTCTGTTATTAGAAACGTACATTGTGTGTTTACATTCAGACCATTAAACTGTCCTTCACAAGGAGGATAATTTCACAATCTGGATGCTGTTTTTCTATATTCCACAGTGATCTAACATTACCGCATATTTTGTAGCAGTAATTTAGGGACATCATAGGAAGAATTTTTGTATTTCAAATAATGTACAAGCTTTTATAACCTTAGGTAGTGGTTACATGAGCTACAAAATCTTTGATGTGCCTATCATTTTAAGCAATTTTCCTTATATATGCCTTTTATTATGTGCTTTTAAAGTGTAAAAAATGGCCAAGACATTTTCAATTTATAGTGTTTTCAAACACAATAAAGGTAAATGAACATGAATATATTAACTAATTAAAAATTTTTAAAATTTAACTTGCGACATGTCACACACACTTCTCTACATTATCCTAAAACAGTTTATACAATATAATCATATTACATATTTCCTCCATTAAGAAAGAATGAAAAAAATATACCGGAATGACTGGTTTTTAACAGGTGTGTTTTTGGACAGAACAAAAGACAGTTTCTTAGTGAAATTAATGAGGGATTTTTCTATTGAGATTAATGAAAGCAGGGTTGAGCCCTATATCTGTTAAAATTTTGCTATTGTACAATATGGAAGTTATGGAGGCATTTATTGCTGATTTTATGATGAACAGTAACAATTCTTGGCCCATATATGCCAATATTTGATTAAGCCTCCACATAACACATTCTATAGGCAATTTAGTTGATAATGACAATAATTTGATTTTTATAAGACTTTTTGGATTGATCTTTTTCCGAAAAATGTTTAACTATTTCTTATGAGAACTTGTTAAATGTTTTTCCATTGATTTTAATGAGAATGAAACTTTATGTCTTCAATATTCAGCAGGCAAGCACTAGATCTAGTATTTCTTTATTAAAGATTGGTGGTTTTTTCCCTTTTCAAAACTATTCAGAATCTGGACTTCATTTCCTTAATTAGTCTTTCTGCTCATAAAAGGCATAATTACTCTTCATCCTTCTTTTTCTGAGTCTTTTAGTCCAAACAAAATCATAGCTTTCTATTTTTCTGTGGATTAGGTGTATATTATATGGCCTATATTTAAGTCCAGTGCAGATTAGGGAGACAATGTAAACAATAGACACACCACTTTAGAATTCAATCACTCATACTGAATTTCTTTTTTAATTGAATTTTTAGTTTTCTTTGTGGTTTGATAGTTTCAATTAACTGGAGGTGCTCTCATTAACATTATTTTTTAATATTTTGTTCATCTAAATAGAGGGCTTTAAGTGTGGCTGATATATTTCAGTGGGAGAAATCAGAGTCAAAAGTATTTGCTCTAAACAACTCTACATATTATTAAGAAACCTTGCAAATATTTGTTCATGACAACAAACTATATAACCTCTCCTCTCTCTTTCCCTCAAATTCTCTGAGTTGTTTTTTTTTTTTTTTAGCTGATCCCTCAGGCAGCAAGGAACATCTAACAATTAGTAGCTGTCACATTGTTCTGATGGAGAACAATAAAATACTGCAGAAGGTAAATTGAGGTTTATTTTCAGAGTAACAATTCTGGTCATTTATGCTTCTAGCATGGAAGTTTTATATAATTAAAAATCTTTATATTAAATTAGTTCTAGTACCAAGCCATGTTGTATTTCATTCATGTAGAAAACACTAACCTTCATTCAACAGATTACTTCTAATTTGAATAAGAGTGCAATTGTAGTTTTAGGTATATGAAGGCTGGATTCAAAGCAAGAAAAAGGTCTTCAAACAAGAGCTCTTTTCCTAGGTATCACAACAGCTGTCTAGTATTAGCATTTTTTTCCTCTGAGAAAGGAAATGTTCAAGGCTTTACAGACTGCTTTCACAAAGACAGTCGTATTATTCATGGTGTCCTTTGTATCTTTCCAACTTCATTATCCATTTAACATAGCACTTTTGTTTTAATGATTGTTTACCAAATGCATTCCATATTATTCAAATAATAATGAATTTTTTAAAAATTAGGCCTTGTGTTGCAAAGGACATCTGAGGTCAGGTACCCTAATTCACAATGAATAACAATTAATCTATGTCACTTTTTGTTCTACATAGAATGGAAAAAACATGTCTGACTACTGGTAATATAAAAACATGTTTGTTGAGGTAATAGATGTTATTAATCATTTGTATTCTTATGAGTCTTAACAGCTTCCTTTCTCAAATATCTTTATAAACTGACATTACCAATTTTCTTTTTTTTTTAGCCTTAAAAATGTCTTTATTTGTATGACAAGGAAGCTCTGTTTTTGATTGCACAAATAATGTTGATGCAATTCAATTAAGTAAGTGATAATTTTAATTTTTCAAATCAAACTATTAAACTTCCACATATGTCAACATTTGCTGGTGTATTGTGGAAATTGAATCCTGTTATGAAAAACAATGAAAAAATAGATGTCTCCAGATATTTTTTGTAGGAATTTAAAAAAAAAAAAAGTTTTATTCAGAAAATCAGAAAATTCTTGATTTATAAAGAAAAAAAGATAAAGAGTCAAGTGTATTTTCCACAGGGCTGTGGCCAAATTCACTGTAAGCGGATCCATGTCCACAATGGCAGTGTAACACAAAAAAGGAAATAAAATTAATGGCCTTTGTGTCAGAATTGTGAGCATCCAAACCCAAAATGTTTGCATACATATAAGCTAGACTGTGGAGGGTTTTCTCTTCATCAAAAGGAATAATTTCTCTTTTCTGAAGCTCTCCTTTGAAGAGAGAAAACAAAGGGTCATGTAGTGTTGTATTCTGTATGGACTGTGTTGGACCTGGAGACCTTGGGAGGGATCTGCATCTCTCAGCTGAACCCTTTCCAATTTCCTGTAAGACAAGTCCTGCACGTGTAAAGTGTTGGTGTATGCATGTGCAAGAAAACATCTGAGTTCATGTTGCTGGCCTGGGTCCTCAGGGCCCTTCAGGAGCTCCTGCACTCCCTGTTTTGCCAATGGCACCAGGACTCAGCCCCCCTTGGTCAGTTGGATTTTAGCAGACAGTTTGGAATTTCCTGACAGTCATATCATACTTACTCCTAGCACTACTTACGCACAGCGTTGCCTATTATGACCTAATCTTTTGAAAATCCAAAGAGAATTAAACATTTCCAGCACCCCAAGCAACAAATAAGTGAAAGTGGCTGAAAAGGATTGATTTATCATCTAAGTACTTTCTTTACATGACTCTGAAGGAACTATAATGAACCATCTTGACAAAAAGCCATTTTTAAAAAGTGTGCCTTTCATGTATAGAGCAGACTGTGTAATTACAGCATATGGGGTAAATAGTATATTTTTTAAAAATTAGTATGCATACCAAAACACATGTTTACCCTAAAGACTGGAGTAGCTTTGAGGCAGTTATTGTAGTCCATCAGGTAAATAGCACACATTTCCTAAATGCTTCACAAATGTATGTTATTATGCAGTATGTGTGTCATTATATAATAGACTGCAGTGGCTTTGAAAAACAAACTATTCGGTTGTGTTAATACTTCTAAATATTCATGACATCATATTTTTATTTCTCTATGTTAGGAACAAAATAATAAGAAGTAAAGCAAAGAAATGCACAAAGGGAACTGAAAAAATAATTACATCTTCCACCCTTCCAACTCCACAAAAATCAATAGAGGTCTAATTTTTATCTTTTCACCATTTCAGAGTCTTTCAGGTGGAATGGAAGAATCTACTCAATGTAGTAAGAAAGGAAGTAAAAGCTTTAATTTTGCATGTTACTAATGAATGTCCTATTTGTTTTTGCTAGAGCAAAAGAATAGAATTTTCTTAGTCTTGACATCAAGATTTCTTTGTCAAGTATTCTCTGCTATATACATATTCTGTCTTCTTACACTTGTATGGTATGTGCTGGAAGTATCAGAGTTATTGTTCTGACTGTGGGTCATGCAGAACTGAAATAGCACTAAAGCAGAAAATACTAAGACAAGCAGGAAAGGTTTCACCAAAAAACAAAACAAAAACAAAAAACAAGCAAACAAAAAACCCCCCAAAACCACCAAAATCAAACCAAACCAGCCAACCAATCAACCAACCCCCCCCCCCCAAAAAAAAACAAAAGCAATTAAAGGGTTGAAAAGAAATAGCTTATGAAAACAGATAAGAAGATAACCAAAATTTAAAAATGGGTTTTGAGGGTATTCATTAGGTTATAATGGAGCAAAAGAATGAGGATCAAAGATCCTTTTCGCCTTTCTGCCAGTCATATGTCTTCCAAATAAATCAAGTAGTTCCTATGCTTACAAATCCTAGGGAAAAGCTAGTGTAAATTCAGGGATCTGCTAGTACAAAAAGAAAGAGGAGAAAAGAAAAAGGCTGAAAATGTAAAGCAAAGTCATCCCATCTTAGTATTTGTGGACAAAAACTGGAATTTGAGACACAATCCCCACTTTGTAGATCCCCCATTCCTCCCCTTCCCCAATGAGAAGGCATCACTTGCCTTTTATAATCCCTGTTCCTTGCCAAGTAGTCAGTTTAACCCTCTCCTTTCCATGCAAATGCAGGAGTCAGAGAATCCCTGCATCATCACCTTCTTGTGCTCAGTAATAAAGCTGGTAATAAACACCAGCTGTAATCCTGGTGGGCTGCCCCAGATCAGATATTTGAATGAGATCATGTAGCTTGTGGGTTTGGCTTTGTCTTTGCCCTTTGGAATAGCTCTTCTAAAGTCTTCTTGAATCTCCTTTAGTTCATCCAAGCTCCTGTGTGAGCAGTGTGTAAACTTGACTCACAGGGATTTCTAGACACGATGGAGGAAAAAAATTAAATAATCCAACTCTGTTAATTCTTTTCAGTCATTAGTGTGACTAATTTGTGATCATTGGTGAAAATTTCAGCAGAAGTTCCAAGAGTGCACAGAACATTAATTTTCTTTTATCCAAAAGATTAAAACCTTTGGAGGGAGTCAGAATTTTATTTGCTGATTAACCTGATTTCTATTTCTAAAATGGGGGAAAATTGTACTTGCTCAATGAAAGAGCTTGCATTTTTATTTTGAGATGGGGAAAGTCAGTCATGAGACAATATATTCAGAATATTACTAAAAGGTGATATAAATAGAAGTATTAGCATTTAATTAACAAGAAATCCAGCAAAATGAAAACATTATATATGGGCAGTCAATCTAAAAAAATAATTACCTAATTTTTATTGTTCACAAGTTTCATAATTTGTATTTTTTTGGTAATGTTCGCTTTCATGATGGCACTAAAATGCCCCAAATTACCAGAATGGTCCATAGTAACATGGTTAACAGATGGTAAAAAGCTTAGAATAATTTTCACAGTTTTTATGTATTGTACTGATTTCAGAGTAAAAAATTATAGTTGACCAGAAAAACTATTTTACTGCATTCTTTAGAAAATCCTTTCAGAATACACTGCTGAATTATGCATACTGTTGCCTTCCACCCAGTGGATACAGTCAGGATTATGGCTAGACCCGAAGTTTTACTTAACATCAAAGTGAATTTAAATTCAATCACTAAGTTTGTTAGCAAATCTTTTTGTGCTGGGGATAAAAATTCTGTATTTCCCTTTTGTTGTCTGTAATGTTGGAATTTTGAGAGCAGTCACCAAAAGTGTTGTTCCTGGGGACGCCCAGGGAAACTAATTCCCTGCAATTTTCAGTGGTGAGCAAAGAATTTACTTTCTGAACTGAAAAGCTTTTTTGACTTTTCCAGCATAGTAAGTCTGAAAAGAACAATTTTTTACATTTATAAATCTAAAATTATTTTTGTATACTTTCATATTTATTCTTACTTAGAGCAGCATTTATTTTTTCAACGTGCACAAAAGGTTACCCAATAAAAACATGACACAACTGTGCAGACAGCAATTCCCCTGCTTGCAGGAATCCTTTGGTATTTTAGCCCCAGTGATGGAAGAAAAGCAGTTTGTTATGAGTGCTGAATTGCTTTTTTCTTTTCACATGTAGTAGCACTTAAGTGTCATGTTAAGCCTGAGGCAGGAAGGACTTTAAATGACCTGTTCTGACTGGAACTGTGTTTACTGTAGTTTTTTTCAAAATGCAGTGCAGGATCCCTTTCCTTATCAGTACCTAAAGTCTAACAGCTTGCAGACTCAAATTTCCCCTTCCAGGCAATGTTGGATTTGTCTGTTGTTTTTCACAGTGAAGAGTTTCATGAATTCTGCAGTTTGGATATCTGTCTTGTATTACCCTGTGCCACCCTCTGGGCTAGGAATCAACATTTTCCAGCTCCCAGAAATTGCCCAAAAGGCTGCTAGAAGCACTGCACATTGAGATGTGTAGGTACACATCCTTATAACAGTTCACATTGGGAATTCTGGCAGAGAGCTTGTAGGAGCACTCTCTGTTGGACTAAAGCAGTGAACAATTAAGCAGGGTCTGTAGGGAGTGATTGCCCTTGGCATTCATGACTGCAGGTGTGGCATGCAGGCTCTGCTCACTCGAACCTTCACAGAATCCATATGGCACAAGAGCCTTATAAACATAATGAATGTGGGAATATCTCTCCAGAGAGACACTCTTGACATCACTGCTCCCCCCAGTCACACTTCTGCTCTGGATTTCCTCCATCCAGACTGCAGCTTGTGTTCTTCCTAGCGTGTCCTACAACAATAAAAAACAGAAATGTTGCCCCATTCCCACTCCTTCACAAAATATGATTCCCAGAAATGGATTATTACTTGAAGAAACACTGTCTCCTGCTTGTTTTGCTAAGTCCTAGAAACATTCTGTAGGTTTGTGTTTGTATTGTCCCTTTGCTGCCTGTAGATTTTAAATTCCTGTCAAAGAAATCTTTATTTTGCCTCATTTTGTGCTACCAGTGCTAGGTACAGCAGGGTGTTACTGGCATCCTAGCAGCATAAATTGCAAGAATTAGAAATTGTTGCATTTTGTTGGGTTATGCTTTGTTTTGTTTGATTGGGTTCTTTGTTTCTAATAGGGGGAACTATCTTGGACCAACACATACAATACGTGCATGCATTTTGGTTCCTTGCTCTGTATCAGCACTCCTGCATGGCAGAAGGAAGGACAATAGTTCTGTGACATCTTTTATCAGCAGTGGGCTGGTGGTGCCACAACTCTCTGCCAATTTGTATTCTCAACTTAGTAGCTTCAGAGGAGCTCAAAATCAGCCATTCCTCAAGTCTATCACCTCATTGTGGTTTGGCTTCTGTCTCTTACTTAGATGTTCATTCTTGAGGAAAGACAAGAGTGCTGGACTGCAAAGAGTGTGTGAACTAAAGAGGGGAAATCTATCAGAAGCTTTGTGGATTAAAGCACACACTGCAGAAGAGCAGCCCAAGAAGGAGAATTCATGTTTCTGAGGGGCTTTGTTGATCAGAGCTAGTGTAAAATAAATGCAAGGAAGGACTGCTAACCATTATCTTACAAGTATGATGAGATCCAAAGATATGGGAGGGAAAGTAAGAATCAGCATGTACCTTCAAGACTAGAAAAAAAAACAGGTATGCCATAAATGAGATTTTTTAAGTCTGAGTTTTGTCTCTTTTGGAATGTTCCTCTGGAAGAATTAAATGTGCATATTTGCAGTACTAGAATAATGCAGAACATAGTATTGTCTGAAGGCTGGTTTCCAAGAGGGGTTAGATAAATTAACTCTTCGTTTTCTTTCTTTTTTTTTAATTTCAGTCCTGCTAAAAATATAATGTAGTAAGCAGTAAACATGTAAGGCTGGCTGAATCACACTACCTATGGCACTAGAATTGCTGTTCAGTTTCACAGCTGGTCACTGAATATTTGTTTTCTTTCTGAAGAAGAAATAAGATTTTCTCCTTATTTTAGGACTCAAATAGTGTGGCTTTAAAAACAAAACTAAAATCCCCTAAAATCAGAACAAATTACAGCAAAAGGTTTAGGATATTGGATTTCTTTTCTAGTTTTAAGGAATATTTTAACAGCATGTTGCCAATAATAGAAATTATTTTAATACTAAGTTATCAAATGATAAAACTGCAGATTTTTAAATCAGGGATTAAGAGCATTACTACTTAGAAAATTCAAGATAATTTTAAAATAATTCATTGTGCAAGTCTTCCTAAAGAGGGCTAATACATCTATATTACTTAATTATAACTCAATCATTATTTTATTTTATAAGTCCTAAAATTAAATTAGATGCACAACAATATTAAGATGAATAGGTAACATTAAAATCAGCTTTAATTTAGTTCTTATTTTTTTTTCGTTTTTTTTTTTTTTTTTTTTTAATCTCTGATTGAATATAGGAAAGGAAATTCTTTCAAATAAATTTCATGTTTTTTAAAGGTGGTGTCTAGGAATCATCTCTTTAAGTTGAATACCTGCATTCTTACCACTGAAAATTTCTCTAGAAAACCAGTGATAAGTTAAAGAATACAATAAAATAAGTCATTGCTCTCATAAAGGAAAAAATGTAACATACCATTTAACTAACTCAGGAAGTTATCAAGTGCACAAGAAAAGGCCTCCTAAAATAAATTACTTCTGATATTAAAAAAAAAAAAAAAAAAAAAAAGAAAAATAGAAATTTGCATCCTGATATAAAAATAATCCATTACTCTTGTTTAGAACCTAATATTGAAATATTTACCTGTATACTTACCTTAAAATTTTCAAGATAATTCCAGACCTTTTTATATAAAAATGAGCAAACACACGTCTTTGAATGATCAGTTGCTGTGTTACAGAGGCAAAGATGAATGAACCAAATATAAACACCAGTTTTATCTCGTTGTTTCAGCTGTTGCTAAATACAAAGTCTTTATGAAGTACAAAGTGTTTTTAATACACACCAATTGTGGAGGATCAATGAGGTAAAATTCTGAAAAAGGTGAGAGTATCGCTGCTGTTTTGGTACCTTTCCCTCATTTATTGCTTTCCACTAAAATAACTAGACATGCCTGGAGAAAATGAAGAAACTGGAAAAAAAATTCAGAGAGGGAAGGGGAAGGGGAAGGGGAAGGGGAAGGGGAAGGGGAAGGGGAAGGGGAAGGGGAAGGGGAAGGGGAAGGGGAAGGGGAAGGGGAAGGGGAAGGGGAAGGGGAAGGGGAAGGGGAAGGGGAAGGGGAAGGGGAAGGGGAAGGAAAACCAAATCAAATCACCCAAAACACTAACCTATTGTGGTTTTAATTCATCTCAACACTAATTCCTTTGCTAAAATAATATTTTTCCATTGCTTACAAAATTACCTTACTGTAAAGCTAAAGGAATGTGATGATGAATCAGGTTATTTTTCTGTTATACATATTTTATATATTTTCTTTTAAATCCCAGTATCTAAGTCATATGATTCTCAGTCTCTTTTCTGCACTAGCAATTGATTTGGAAGTATGAAAGAAATTGCAGAATGTAAATGTAGCTTCTAATCTGAGATTTCTCCATCCTTTTTGAGGGAGATGGTTTATGGGAGCTTTTGATCTCCACTATGAATGCCAATGTTTACTTCTTAGACTTAGGGTTTTTTTCCTCTTCCATATGGTTCCAATTCATTGCAGATCATGCTTTGTTTGCAGAAGACTTCTACTCAAACCTGACTTTTACAAACTCAAATAATTCTATATTGTCTTCTTGTTCTTTTATCAACAGCACAATTGTAACCCCTCTGTAAGACTTTTAGTAGCAGAGGAAAACCAACCAAAAGATTCTTGTTTCTATATGTTGAGTATCCATATTCTTTTAATATACCTCATCTGAAATGCTTTCCTTCAAGTTCAAAAATATGATCTTGATTCATCCAGTCCATTTGTATGAATATACTTCTTTTTTAGCTAAGCTAGACTACACAGTCACAATTGGGAAATGAGTTATTGATGAGAGAATGAGAAGAAAAAAAGGGAGATGATAAAAACTGCAGTATAATTTGTTTCATAGAACCAATTTATACAATCTTCTTCAGTTTAAAACCTTAGTTTTGTTGTCTAGGGACACAATGCAGTGTCAAATCAGGATACATTTAATGTCTTAAAACTGAATTGCATGGCCTTATTGCTAGCTAAATCACCTCCAAGCTTTCCAGAACAAACAAGGGAAAAAAGGGAACTGTGAATCTATAACTTAAAATTATTCTAGTGAAATCTATTCATTAAAAAAGTAAGTAAGTATCCTAACGTATATCAGAAATGAGGAACAACAGAGCCCCAGACACAAAAGTCTCTTGTATTTGAGAATGTCTAAATGAGATTGTATTCTAACATTTTCAAATCCTAATTTCTCTCAGAAATTAAATGCTCAGGATTGAAATTTAAATCTTTCTGTTAGCATCTTCTCATCAGTGAAAGCACTGCACCTGAATGTCTATTACCAAAGTGTAATAAAAAGAGAAAAACATCACCTTTTTCTTCTTTGCTTGAGCAGCCTCCCCACAGTCCACAGTTTTGTTAAGCAGAAACTGGTTCTGTAAATACAGGAGTTTAGCTCAGTACAGCCTCACACAAGTTTTCCACTTCAAACAATAAAGAAGGCTACTATTTCCTTTAAAAATTGCAGTGAAACGCATTCACTGAAAAAAAAAGATAGACATACATTTTTAAATTATTTTCTTTAAATGAGAGAGTGTCAAAATCCCAGAAGTTCTGGATATACCTAAATTTAAGTGTGGACTTCCCTACCTGGAGAAAAGAAAAATCTGAAAGCCTGATTATCTGTCACAGGCCTATTTTTAGTATAATTTAAGTATAAACATAATTCTTCATATGGATTTATGAATAATTTTACATTCCTTTTTTGGCAGTTGACTAACGTGACTTATTACAGTTGTGATTCTTTTCTCTGCAATGTCACTGCATTCTATTGTTTGTTTCTAACAGAAAATAAATGACTTGCAATAGAAAACAAAATACAGAATCAAACCAAACACATCAAACTACCTTCCTCCTGGTTTTATCAGGATAAGCCAATCTTGCTTTTAGTGATACTTTGCATTTAAACCAAACCATTACTTGCAGAACTGACTATAGGCACAATTCTATGCAGTTAAGTACTATAAAAAAATTTATTTTAAGAGTATGAACACCTCTCCCAAGTACTCTGAGCCTTCATAAACTTTTTGCAGAAAGATGGTTTTTTAAGTAAGCTGAGAAAACTTCCAGTAACTCTGAAGTAAAATTTTAAGAAATGGTAAATCAGTGGCTCATATCAGGTAGAAGAATTCAGAAACGAGTACAAAATATGCCTTCTAAACCACATTGGTGATCATTTAAGAGTTTTTAAATATCACACTTTGAATGATTAAAAGCAGAATGTGAAGAAGATAATATTTATTGGAGACATTTTCATTCCTAGGCAGGTTATCTCTGGTCATGAAACAGTGCTGGAAAGTGAAGTTCTTTGTTTCATGAAGAGTAGTCTGTTTCAAAGCAAAATTAGTGCCTTTTCTGTCCTACTATTGACCTCGACTTTGACCTGGCTGGACCACCCTTACTAGAATGGAGGTAATAAAGTCCCCAGGCTGGCTCAGACCTAGGTCTCAGTTAAGCAGAGACTATCAATCATGTGAAATTAAGTGTAGTGGTTTTGTGATGTAGACATTTACTAGGAACTAAACTGAGATCACCAAAAACTATTCTTTTACATTTCCAAGGAATACTTAAATGAATACCATGACATTAAAATAAGATCTGAATTTTTAAATAATTTTCAGGTGATACAGCTATGTATTTTAAGAAATTATTGAAATTACATTATTTGGACATTTAATGTTTTAAAGTTAAATAAACTGCTTTGCTTTAAAACAAGTTGCATTATCATGCAAGCAATAAAGAAATATAACAATTAAAAGACAAATTCAGTAATGAATTACTTATATTTTTTTAGATTTTAATTGACATAAAGGTGAAAAATTCTAAGGATTAATTGCTTTAAAATTAAATTTTGGACACTTTAATGCTTAAGATTACAAGTATAATACAGCAAAATATTCACATATCATCTAACATTCAGCTTTAAATTTTTACATCAAAAGGTCTCAGAGAACTGACAAGATTTCTAGGCGTCAAGGAGCTGATGGATATTTGTTTATATTATTAACATAGTTCTTAGGAGTCCCTAGTGATGCAACCCCTGTTACTTCCAATACCACCTACATTTTGAGAATTTGTCCATCTCAGAGAGTTTATCTTTCCACATAGGAAATCAAACCTACAAAATGAGGGGCTGGTGGGAGGAAGTAAGCAAAGCAGGAGGTGTGTGCTGTGCAGAGCCAGAATCACGAGGCAGCATGATGCAGCACCCTCACTGTCAGAGGGCATTGCCTCCCTTTAAACAGGGCTCATGGAATGGTTTGCCATGAGACAGCACAGGTTAGCTTGTGCATGAAGGAGGCATGCTGCAATTCCTGGACACTGCCTGCTTTTCCTACATGTGCAGGTGAACACAGGATAGAGAGACTTTCCCTTTTTGGGGGGAAGCCCTGCTTATCTGGAATATTTGCTTTTGCTGAAAGACAACTTTTCACAGGTTTAATCTTCTGTACAGAGAGAGGAAAAACGCTGTTCTTGCCCCTGTCTCAGGATCTAGCTGTAGTCTGTTTTCCTATATCCATTAGTCAGAGTAACTGTTCCTGGAGCTTATCTTCACAGTCAGAAAGTCTATAAACAGATTTAAATAAACGCTCAGTTTCTGAAAGAAACTTTTGCACTCCCCAGAAAATAGCCTCACTATCCACCTCGGGGTCATGACCCTCAGGTTGGGAATCAGCAATGCCAAAGATATCCTGTGTCAGTCTCATGTAGCTCAGCTCTGCTGAAGGCTTCTGTCTTATTATTCTCACACCTCCAGAAGAGAGATGGTTGAGTCCCCTAATGTTGATTGTCATGTCTCATTTCACTGCTAGGTTCCCTAAAATTTATTTGCAGAGATTTTACACTGCTGAAGTGCAGATTTTGCTTCATGTAGAAGTTCTTCTCAAGGGTGTCATCTGGGAGATATTTTTTTCATCATGCATAATAGAAAGTGTTTTATTAAAAGTGGAGATCATTCTTTGCTGTCCTAAAAACAATTGATTTGATCCCTTGCTGTTCTATGTGATCTTGCAAAAAAATTCTTTTATTCAATATTTGATTAATCTTCAAGTTTAATTAAAAGATAAAACAATCAATCAAAATTTCTTCAATATGTAAAATTTCCCATTTAACATTTTCTGATATTCAAGCCAAAAGAATAACTGCAAAATAGTTCCTTTCTTTTGAAAAGGCAGTATGGGGGAGGTTGCTGTTGAATATAACAAAGGAGTATGTAATTTAACAGCCAAAAGGTTGATGCCATTAGGAGCTCTTCAAACTTATTTGCTGAGAAATCAAGATGATTGATACCTGTTTGTCAGCCTGCTTTCCTGACTGAGTGACTGCACAACTTGATTTCAGGATTTGGTCAGCTTTGTTGGTTCAGAGCCTTCATTCTGCATTTTATAATGCTTTCCTGACTCTAGAAAAATAATTTTATAGATTTCTATTTTTTTTTAAATAATAATCTCTGGTAATTCCATTGGCTGTCAATATTCTAAAATAATTATCCTGCTTGTTTTCCATATCATTTGGCCTTTTGGTTAGTGCTGCTGTGATAAAACTATATTGAGTCAGTTAAGTGGTGCTATCAATGGTGAGCACTGAATTTTATTAATTTAATTTACATTTCAAATTTTCTGTGTATAATTTTGCACATTCTTGAAAAGCAATTCAAGGGCCTAAACAGATGGATCATACAGCCTTATGCTTCCAGCTTTGTGCTTCATAAGTCTGGGAAACTCTTGCACAAAGCTAATTATGGACTTAGTTTGACTGGATAACTATGATCTGGTGAGACCAGGTTGCAGGACTATGGATTGTTTATCTCATTGATAAATAATAATAAGAAGAAGGAAAGGAGATTAAAACCTCTCCAATATCCTCTCACCAAAACTGTATCCTATCTGCAGTATGGCCCTGATGCAAAAGTATTAAATGCATTTACTAAATATGGGACCTCTTGGTATCTCATACAGCAACTGGAATTCTAAAACAGAGTATTTTGAGGCAGTGTATCAAGATTAATGGTATTTATTACTGATAATTGTTACTTTTTCCCTTGTGATAACCTAAGGAATGTTGAAAGGACTATATGTTTGATTTTAGGGATGAGAAGGAAGAGAAATCAGTGTTTGAGTGGTGTCCTTACACCTTTTAACTCTAAATTGAAAAGAGATAAATAATCAATATGTTGCCTTAGAAATTATTTCTATGCTTGATATTAAATTACAAAAAATAAAATTGTGTTCGTAAAGTTACTAATGCACAATTTAGATTTCAATAGTCTATTCTAGACCTGAGTCACGTTCTTTCATTGTTCATATTCTCATTCACAAATTCCAATCCTTCAGCTGTCGCAGAGAAAAGAAGCTGCTAACAAATGATAATAGGTAGGTAGATCTGACTGATGTGGATATGCCTTTACAAGAACATGCATTTCATTCGCATGACCTCACTACAACTGTAGAGACTCTTGTGGCTCTTCTTCCCCAAGTATTATAAAATTCTAGCTTATTCTGCCCTGCATTCCCTCCTCACATTGCACTTATGTAATTCTTATGCATGCATACAATAGAACTGAGAGACAATGTAAACAAAGAGGAAGTTTTTTTTATGATGTATATAAGGGTATTCAGCATTTTGGAGGTCCAACATCATAAAAGCCTCGACTTTCAGAGAGGAAGATAGATTGTTCACCAGAACAGAGTGATTGATAGACATATAGACATGCAAGTTGTCAAGTACAATCATCAATCTTGGACAAACTCCAGGACATTAAACTTTAAAAAAAAAAAAAATCAGGGAACCTATTTTCAAGCATTTTCTGCTTCACCACTGCTCTGTATATGAGAGTGAAAAGTGTCACCTATTGCACATGTCGTTTACTTTCAGTGTGCTCATCAGGTCTTTCTTCTTAAGGAACAATGGGAAAAATACCACAATAGGAAACCCTCTAAAGTAAAACTACGCTCAATAACATCAAGCTGAGATACAGCACTTTCACTGCTTTTATTTTCCTCCATGCTTAGTAATGTAATAACACTAGGCATTACAGAACTCACACATTATGGAGCATGATTGAAAAGCTCTGAGTATATGAGAATTAATCTTCTTTCACCATGACAGACTAGCATATTAAAAATGGTCCCACTTGTATAACTATTGAAAATTGCTTTTGGAATTCATTCAAGTAAAAGAGGTTGAAAAAATTCTTTTTGAAAACTGCATGAGAACATGAAATCTGAAAAGTATGCAAAGTACCATAAGAAAGGTATTTCAAATATATTTTGAGTGTCAGAGATAGATTCTGTGGCAAAGATGTGGTAAAGAAATCGTGGTGCTGCACTGCATCTAAATGGGTGGTTACCAACTTATCTAGTAAAATAAATATATGTGGCAAATGACACATACCAATTTAATGACACTTTGAGTTCATGTGAAGTTTGGCAGAGTAATAAAAGTCTTATCTCTTGCCTCCACTGTTATTGCACAGATTTAAACTGCTGTCTCAGAGGCAGTTTTACTATCTTTTTCAATCTCTGCCATAAAAGTGAGACTTGATTTGCTCAGCATGAGAACAGATCAATAAAAGCTGAGTTACACAGTGGATTAGATCACTAACTCAGACATCAAAGATGTTAAATACAAGTTGCATAGGAACAATTAGATCAAAAGTTAAGTTCAAATGTACTGTACTTGCTTGTAAGACTCAAAATAAATATCAACCTGAAAAAGACATTGAAAAACTGTCAAGTTTTGTTTCTTTTGTCTAGAAAAAAGAAAGAACTGAGGTTCTGAACAGCCAGACACAATTACTAGAGGTAGAATAGTATTATTCTATCAATATAGAAAATATATTATCTTTCTCTATATAGATATGTATAGATATATATGAAGTATATAGTGTATATAGAATTTGATTATTCTAGGAAATTTTTCTCATTAATATATTAGAGATCATCAGCATCTTGTCTTCTACAAAGGGATTTGTTCAACAAAGAAAAATGGTAAATGATTCCCAAAATGTTTTGAGGTACTGACAATGTCGTAAACAATGATCTCTAGCCTTCTATATGCTTTAAATATAATATTTTTTAAACAATGAGTCTATTTAAAAATAAAGGATTTCCTATTCAACAGGAGATATTAGTTTACTTATACGGGTAAGGTCCACAAAAACTGAATTATACAATTAAGAATTAATGTTAGGAACTAGAAAACGTAGTAGTATCCACAGATTGCACAGACATATACTACAGATATATATTATCCACAACATAAATTCATTTCAATGAATATTTTGAATTAAAGTATTTATCTATATTACAGTGGTATAAATGTTATGTAATTGCACACACAGCAGTGGTCATTTTAGTATAAAACTCTGTCCCACTACTTTAGTATGGAAGTCAATTCTTTTCCTTTAAAATTTACATAATTTCAATTAGTGCTAACATCTTTTAGTCTTTTAGAGCAAAACAGCTCTTTTTATTTCCAGTATAGTGTAATGTTATTCCTTATTGAAAAACAACAACAACAACAACAAAAGATATTCCACCAGCTTTATTCTTTGGAATTCTCTCTTGACTTGAAAAAATAGGGAGCTGTGTCAGATAATTCTCTAAACATTCAGTGGGTATGATTCAAATGCAGATTCTGACTACTTCTATCATGAAGTGCAGGAAAACAATAATTTTTTAAAAATAATGCTGATCTATTAACTGAAAATACAGTGGTCACTAGACAGCAGGGTCCAGGGCACATACATAGTTTTTGTTGAAACACAACTATATTGTAGATGTTTGAGAAGCAAACATGGATTATCATGATTTTTAAAATTCTAAAATTCTTTGACATAGTGTAGAAAAACAATACTTTGTTGGAAACAATAATTTATATTTATCATTTTAAGAGAAGGAATTTATGAATTGGTTGTCCACAATTATTGGTAATCAGATAGCTGAATGGCTTATACAAGCATATTTCAGTTGCGGATTTTAAATATCTAGAAAATAGCATTTTCTGAGGAGGGGAAAATTTCATTATTAGTAATATCACAGTAGATATAAGGCATACTATTTAGTTAGTTATTTAAACCATAAAAAAGACATTCCTTGAATTGCTTTGTTCGACTCTCATGAATTGTTTCCCTTTCCATATTTTTAGGTATTGCCTACTGTTTTTCACTTTCAGAAATATGTGAAAATTAAGGCAATTAATGGATAGACTTCTAGAAAGAATTGTCAGATGTAAATGAAAGTAATTTGTCACAGTTTTTCTGTTATACATAGCAGATGATGCATGCCAGGACACAATTGATACTAAAGTAATTTTTGAATGTCCTACATTTCTTGGGTTTTTAGGAACTACATTTATTTAATTCCTATGTGTTTTCAGTCTGGTGTGAAACAATTTCCATTATTAACCCCTTTTTCCCCAGGATGATTAGTGACAGTCGCATTCCTTGAGTTCTCTTGCATGGTGTATCTGTCCTTTCTACTGCAGCCCATGTGCCAAGCCAGAGTCACCAAGAAAATGTTGAGTGACTCACATGGGAAGACTGCGATCTCTCTCTTACAAGTGTCAAGCTGCCTATTATTTTTAGGGAAATAGAAAAGCCATCAGGAGGGTGAAAATCTTTCAGATCTTGACCATCTTTCACTCTTTTTGCATTTTAAAGTAAAGCCTCAAGTGATAACAATGACTTGCTTTCTTGGTGCTAGCTATCTTCTCCCTAATTTCCTTCTTTGATCAGGATATGGCATCAAACTGATAAGTTTGCGGGGCTTATTCTTGTTTATAAACAAAGATTCAATGTCCACTCTGCAATTCTTAGACATGCCAAATTTTTTTTAATACTGTAAGTTACACCTGCTTTCAGTTGGATACTCTAAAAGGATGAGACAATGGGTTTTTTGCAATTTCTGCACAAAACATGGAAAGAGTGAGCTTGTGGCAGACTTTGAGAAAAGGCTTTGTGCCATGGTAGAAATAATTCTATAATGAAAGAGTATATTTACCACTTATCATAAAGAATACAGCAGTATCTGAGTCAGTTTTCTGTTATCTGTATCTGTCCCAAAGGTTGCTGAAATGAAAATTTGGAAGTGGACCTGACCAGGTTACTGAAAAAGAGTGAAAAAGGGTCTGTTTTTCCTTGGCAAGGGAAATATTTGATTAGTCTGTCATTTGAGCACCTAGGACAGTGTTTATAATTCTTCTGAGGATTAACAAAACTATACTTCTTTAATGATAAACATGATAATTCCTTCAACTCTATTTTTAATTAAAATACTTATATTTTAATTTAATTCAGGAAGATTTTACAAGGAAAAAAAATAGGATCCATGAATTCTTTCCAAATCACAGTAAGTTGAACATGCACTGGCACCCAAACAAAATGAGCAGAATGCAATGATTGAAGTCATGCTATTTCTTCTTCCTGTAGAAGACATTGCTTTTATGGCTTGTGTTTTCATGCTTTTTAACCTAAATAGAGTATAATTGCATTTCACAGTTTTACTGACCAGATAAAACTGAGGGAAGGTAGTGGAAAGTACGGTAATAGTGAGAATATTCATTTATAATCTTAAGTAATGACAAATTGTCAGGAGATTATTGTAACAAAGGAAACTGCTGGATGCACCCCTGTGGGTATCCCATATAGAAATCTGAATGCTTTTAGTTGAACCCAGTGTGAAAGCAGATGAAGAGAAAAAACACTCATGCTAGGAAAAAAGTCATTATCTCAGTTTTATAGATGTCTTGTGCAAGAGAAATGGAAATGCAGACTCTCAGTTGCTTTGATAATTAATTCTGTAACACATTCTATATGTTTGAATTGCTGAAAATGTATCTTGCACTGGTAAAGGGAACTACAAGTAGTGCAGCTTGTATGGAAAAATGGGGATCAAAATAACTTCTACAAAACATAAATTAAATCACAAGTGTACACTGATAAGGTTGTTGAATATTGAGTTAATTCTCATGAAATAAAAGTTAATACTAAATTTATCTTCTATATGTAAACAACGTAGTTACATAATTGGAACTAACAGAAAATGACTGAACTAATTGAAGTAGAACTCTGTAAGCAATTTACCTCATTAAATTTTTTACAGTTCTCCATCTGCATCAAAGTTATTATGTGTTTAGTTTAAATAATTATAAAGGAGGCAAAATCAAGGTTAATTGGCATTTTAATTATGAATTCATCAATTAAAATTATCTTACATATAGAAAAGACTTCCCATGTAAGTAACTGCAATATGGTCTCTTATTTATTCTGTAATTTGAAGAACTGGATGAAAGCAAATATAGATTTCTTCATTGTGAGTTCCATCATGGGTATTGATGGAAAAATCCACATATTGTGGAACAATCCACATTTGTTATTAACTTATCACCTCAATAATTGTAATTGGGGTGGAAGTAAGTTCTCGTGCAAATATTTATAAGGACAGCTGTGTGGATGTGTTTTCCACTGGATGGGAGAAATATCCACTATCCCTTCATGAAAATAGTAAAGGGTTAGGCTACAGATATGCAGAATAACTTTCCAAACCTGCTTAGACCAATGGGTTGACTTTCTTGTGGCTTATAACAATTCTCCAAGGTGTTTTGAGTCATATGCAGAACATATATTTTGATATCTTTATGTTTTCAGTGAAAGATGATACTTGCTTTCAAGTATCTTAAGGTTGTCAGAGGATTACAGACAGTAATGCAAACTCCAGATGATCTGCCTTACTGTCAGAGATGAGCCTGCTTCAGCAATTGACATGGAGACTTCTATAATTTCATATGGTTAACAGGAAATGGAAAAAAATCACAACACAGCTACACAAAATTAATACAGATTTCCATTTTTGTCATATCTGCCAGGTGGCTTTTCTAACTGTGAATAAAGAGAGCAGTAAATTGTTCAATACACAAATCCTAATGAAAAAGGTAACCCCCATCAATTGTCAGTCTTTCCTGTTTGCTGACAATTCCCCTCATATTTTGCTTAATTTTTGTTAAATTATTTTGCACTTTGTATGTATTTCATTAAGAAAAAAAAACCCCAGACATTCAACAACAGTTTTAATACTGAAGCATTGCAATTTGCTTTTGCAGAAGTGGAGAATAGAAACAGAATAAACACAGGTACTTTCAACAAGAAATTTAGACCAGATCTTTCTGAAATCTTGAAAACATTCTGAGCAGTATTCCTACCTTTAAGTGTATTGATTGGACCCTTAAATTCAGGATTATTCACAGATTTCCTGGTGGCATTCTTTCTCTTCCTCTGGGCCATTAAAGGTATTCAGGTGGATGGTTGCTAGAATAAACCTGCTGCACTACACTGAGGCTGGCCTCCAGGAAGAGCAGAACCTCCTAACCCATGTGATGGAACCTGATAAACCAGGCTTAAGCAATCCCTCTGTCTGAACGCAGTTTTTATTAGAAATCACACTAAACAAGATGCTTTCTGGTGCAGCCAAATAGACATGTATATTGAACAGGCAGGCTAATACTTGGGCTGAAATGCAAAAAATTCCTTTTTCTTACCCCCACTAAGAGACAATTCGGAAACTTTAATTTATATTCTGCATTGTAAAGAGATAGGTATACATGTGCATATTATTTATATTATTATTTTATATTATTTTTATATATTTTTTTTATTTATAATTTGCACATAGATTTTTAAAAATTGTCTATTTTCTGACTTTTCACTTCCATAGCATGAGTTTGACTTGCTTCTGTCAGAGATTCTTTTCCCCATATGAGCTCAGCTTGTTCTGGAAGCCCCTTTTCCTTCCCCTAGAGGTACCTAGGGAGGTGTCATTAATTGCTTTTATTTGAAGTCAATTGCTGCTCAGGTGGGTTTTTTCTGCATACCTTGATGCAAATATTAGCAAATTCCTGCTACAAGTATTGTGGCAGATTCCAGATGCCACATGCCGAAACTTGTACATGTGTTTGGAAGATGAAGGTAATGTCAGTGAAGACAAGTTCTGTTTGGTAACTGAGCTTAAATTTTGAATTTAGAAAGACTGCATTAAACCTAACTTGGCAGTCTAGTCAGTATTTATCCTCTAGTATGAATCAGAAAACAGATGAACATCTATAATGAATTTGAGGTGGTAACAGAAAAGATGTGAAAACTCCACAGCAAGGTACTTCATTAGGCTGCAAGACAAGGAAATACAGTATCTGGCCAACTACCTGCTCTCCTGAGAATGAAGTCTTGTGTTGACTTGTAATGGTCTTTCTCATGTCTCTTTCTTTCTTCATCCATGCCCAAGTACTTTGGGAGCACTATAGTGACCATCAATGTAGGCAGGCTGGTGGCAAAAGAAAGTCTCTATTTCTTCATGAAATTCCTGTTACTTAATGAGTACTTGAAATGAAGTTTGCAATGATGAGGCATTCTTTCCAACTGTCTGGCAAGAGGCTAAGGTCATGTACTTCATCTGGGAAGGAAACTCAGCAGCAGCAATGTTTCTGCACCCCACTATATGTTCCTGTAATAGAGAAACAACTCTTAAAGCTGTGTTCTCAGATTCCACTGAACAGCTCTCTAAAATAAGGTAAAATTTTACAGTATATCTGATATAATAATTATTGATGCATCTGGAAAAAAGCATGATTGATTTGTCTTTCTGTTATGCCTATTCTTGATTACTGTTTTATTAAAGAGTAAATGTTTTCTAGCACAATGTACACACCTCCCCTGAGCAACACATGCAGCTTGGCTCACATTTTACACTTTCTAACAATTTTGGGTACTTCTCTGGAGTGTGCAGTGCAGTAGCCTGGTTTCTCTCCTGCCTTATGCCCCAGCTTGTGCAACACAGCTCTTTCCATGCTTTGCTGAGAGGATGTCTTCAGTATATGGGGCTTGAGGCACAGAGTAGGAGAAGATTTTGTGCAGGACATGCAGTGGTCAAGAGGACTTCTCCACGAGGTCCCTGGCTTACAGTCTGAGCTGCACCAAACACCAAAGCAAGTGGTACATGAGCAAGGTAATGAAGGGCCCAACCTTTTTGCTGTTTTATCTGCAGCTTTGTTTTGAGAACTGGAGAAAAGCAAATTAAAGGGCTGTGCTAATTAATCACTTAAACAAACCTGGTAAGTTCAATTTTGCAGTTTTTAGTTTTCCTGACTCAGAACTTGACAGTACTGCTGGTGATAGGCACAAGAAGAACTTTGTACTGATTCCCGTGAGAGAAATTGAGGCATGATTTATGGCAGTAAATCTGACTTCCCAGTGCTAAGGGTAAAGCACAAAAAAGAAACCTCTGATTAATATTTTTCAAAAATCTCTGTTTCTATGAGTTGTGTTGGTCTTTTGAGAAATGTGAATGCCTTGTGGCAGAACCAGAGTCAGGGAGAAGTGTGTGTTTTTCTTTTTCCACAGAAGAAGATCATTAGCATCCTTTGTTTATTTTAAATAGGTATAATGAGGCGATTAAAAATGGTTTCAAAACTTGCATATCTCTAAGTGACATTTTAGTGTTAGTGCAATGTTATAACTAACCTACAGATGATAAAGACAGCATTTTTTTGTTGCTTTTTCTTGCCTAATGACTGTTGATAAGCATCTGTGATAAGACTTAAAATATAAATGTCAAGGGCTGAGACATTTCTTTGGCTGGACAAAAAGATTTCTTAAGAAATCTTGAAGAAAATGTTGCTATTTTTCACCATCACTCACCAAGACAAACCAGAATTGTCTCTCGTGAAAAGAAATCTATGTTTAAAGCAAAAATTGAGATTGTGTAGCTACTAATCACACAACTGCACACATATGGACCCAGTATTCCATAAAAACCATGGAGTGTTCTGGTTTTGGCTGGGGTAGAGTTAATTTTCTTGCAGAGGCTGGTATGGTGCTGTGTTTTGGATTCATGCTGAACAGAGCTCATAATACAGAGATGTTTCTGTTATTGCTGAGCAGAGCTCACACAGAGCCAAGGGCTCTTCTACTCCTCATACTGCCATGGTGGTGAGGGACTGGGTGTACATGGGAGGAGATGCAGCTGGGACAGGTGACCCAGATGGATTAAAGGGATATTCCAGACTGTGTGACATCATGCTCAGCATATAAAGTGAAGGGAAGAAGAAGGAAGCAGGGAGGAACACCTGGAGAGGTGACATTTATTTTCCCAAGTCACTGTTATGTGTGATGGAGCCCTGCTCTCCTGGAGAGGATGAGCATCTGCCTGCCCATGGGAAGCACTGAATTCATGCCTTGTTTTGCTTTGCTTGCATGCACAGTTTTTGCTTTCCCTAATAATCTGTCTGTATCTCAACTCATGAGTTTTCTACCTTATACCCTCCAGACTGTCTCCCCAGTCCTGCCTGTGTGGGAGGGAGGGAGGGAATGGCTGCGTGGGCTTTGGTTATTAGCTGGGGTTACACCACAAGAAGAAACATATCAATAACATAGGAAATAAAATCAAATGATGAGTAACAAAACCAACACGTTTTCCTTTTTTTGCACACGTATACAATACCACTGCTCTCTATTATCTTTCCTTATCCCCGTGGAAGACTGGATTTGGTCTGTGACTTTCACAATTAGTGTAATGTCAAATCAAAGCCGACATAGCCAAGATTCTCTGTCTATTTCTCGAGTTTTCTTGTCTTATTTTGTGAGAAGAAAATTCATCTTCTGGGATTTTTATGACACTCAAAATTGTGATTGAGGTAAATTATTACTATACAATAAATTGTTATGTATCAGCTAGGCCTATCTGCTCTGTTGACATCAGTTTGTGAGTTTGTGTATAGAGCAGAAAATTCTGGCATGCCAAGGCTTGTTGTTACTAAGTTTAAACCAAGTGTACTTTCATCTGGCTTGAGGGGAAATAGGTTCTAGTTCTCAGCAGAGCATAACCTGTGTAAATAGGAAGTATTTGACATTCTGAAGTTTTTAAAAAATTCCTTTCAGGTGTAATTGTTTTCTGCTTCTAGCAGGTTTGTTTGTACAGTCTTTTGTACAGTCTGTGCAAACGTGCTCTCTGAATTTTAAAATGTTGGTATATATTTATATAAAAGCATAGAAAACTTTTAGAAAACATAATTTGAAAAGTTAATGCCAACTTTTTAAATAGAAATTTAAAAAATAAAAAAAATGCTAATGAAGTAATCAATTTTATAAGAAAAATAAAATGCCACTTCTATAGTAAAACCTATACCTACCTGTGTTCTGTGTTTAAGAATGAACTTTTCCTTCTTATTGTCCAATAAAATTCTCTTTTTCAAATCAAACTGGAATTGTTAGTAGTATGTATCAAGAATAAACTTCTAGCAGCAAATTTTGTAGAGCTGGTGACATTTCCTCGATTAGATCTTAAGACCATGTCTGTACTGCTGAGATAAAGAGTGTCTGAGAGCATCCCAAGGCCTGCAATGAGGACATCTGTATCCAAACTCTTAAAGAGGTTCCCAGTTCACTGTTGGCCTTGTCAATCTGGCACTCTCTCAAATGAGAGAGGTCAGGCTACAACAGGAACCACCCAAAATATCTGAATATTGCCTGGTTTGAGCCTATCTTATTTTATCTCTTATGAGAGTTAGCCAATACAGATTTGGGTGCTTCTGTATCTATACTGTTAGTGCATAAATGCATAAATGCAGCTCATGTTCTGCTGCTACAATTTGCAAATAAACTGCCCCTAGGACATGAAAATTTAAAATACTCTAAAAAAAAAAAAACAAAACTATATCAAACTTTTCCAGCCTTTTCCTTATGCTGTGTGTCTACTGACTGCATTGGCAGCATGTGCTGCCAGCCACAGTCATGGTGTGGTAGTCCAGCAGAGAGAGCCATGTGCTAATGGCAAATTGTTGTGAAAGGACACGTTCTAAACAAGCAAATTTGCAGATTAAAAATACATTGCAAGAAATATGATGCAAGAAATGAGGGACATGTAAAATTGTTGCCTCTAAAAAGATGAATAAATATGTGTAAAGTGTCCAAGTTAGTAAACTGTTGGTTATGCTGTGGGTGGGTTACTTCCTCCCCTGTCTGAACTATGGAGTCTGCTAAACAACACTTTAGTCATTGTGGCAAGAAACCTCCAAAAAACAACACAACAAAAAACAAAGAAACACCCACAAACAACAACAACAAAAATCAATCAAACAAAAAAAAACAAAGCACACACAAAACCCCCCTGAACTTGAATCCAGATTACAAAGTCTGATAGTTTATGCATTTCAGAATGAAGAGAAACTTGGTTCCCAACATTGTTTATTATTTTAAATGAGGCTTCACAAAAGATTTAAGCAACAGAGAAGTGCAGTGGCATTAGTGTTGCAATGTTTTTGTCGCAATTATGAGATTAATCTGCCTCTGTATCTCAGTGCTGTTCAAGGGTTATGTCTCTTTTCCAGTATAAAAGAAGGTTGCACTGCTGACTTCCAACCTTGATGTCATCTCCTGAGCTACTACTTGCTACTATCAGAATTAATGGTCAAATATATATATATGATAAATTTGAAAGTATGAACATGTACTTATATATAAATATTATCTGTTTACTATTGGTTCACTTTTTTATTCTTCTCACTAATCAAAATTCTGGTTTCTGTGTGATATTCTCATTGGGATATAAAACTGCATTAACTAGGCTTCCCTTTGGTGAGATGATTTTTTTAATGACTGATGAAAAAAAATACAGAATTGCTAAGTACTACCTTTTGATCAGTACTCTGCTCAAAAAACTCTTTTAAAGAATCTTCTTTAAAGAGACCTTCTACCTATTGATGTGTCTAATATTTTTTTCTGCCTTCATTACTTTGTCTGCATATAAGACACACAAGCCATCACTGAGCTTGTGCAATTGCAACTTCCATGAACTTTCATTTTGAGCAACAGCACGTGTCTTTTTTTTCCTGAGATAATCTAATTCATTAACTGACCAGATGAAAAGTTATGCTGCTAGACCCCTTTTTTTTCCACAGATCCTTTGTGCAATCTGTAGCAATATGGTCTTAGAAGGTGAAAAAAACAAGCAGAAAACAAAGGAAACTTGATGTTATATGGTTTCTGTGGCTTTAGGTTAAGCTCACGTGCAGGTTTCCTGCTGTCTGTTAAGTGTGACATTTCTGCAGTGGGAGTGTGCCTGTGTGCCTCTGACAGACATTGTAAAACTCTAATACCTTGATCTATCTGTATCTAATATTCATTTTAGGCCGTACTCCAACATCCCAAATAAACACATCTTAATCGGTAAGGAAACTATTTAAAGGAATCAGTTTAAAAATGCTTCTTCTAGTGTAAAATATTCAAATATCCTCCTTTAAGCATTGTCTTTAAAAATATTTTTACAAATTATTTGCCAGCATATCTGATGCTGATAAGAACTCACCATTATTTAAAGAATATATAACCTTCCAGAAATTGTAAATACCTACAAGAATCAGACTTGCCTTAGTTCACTAAAGGGAAAAAAATGCAGAGAAACATCAAGCTTGTTAAGGTTTCTCTGAAAGAAATACTAAAAATTCTTTTGCTTTTGTCCTTATCCCCTCTGTAGAATTGTGCACTGTTCATGTACACCACTGAGGAAAAATATGTTAACATAAAGAGGGCTGGTGAATCACAAAGGGGAATTCTTTATGTAGCTTGTTTCCATATGAAAGTAGCAACATTTGTGCATAAATGGCTTGCTGCATTTTTTTATGAATTGGGCCCTAAGAGCTCATGATTGTCCTTGCTATTCAGTTTTCAGTCATTGGGTAGCGTTGAAACAACAGGAGGAAAAAAAGGAAACATTTTGTACCTGTGGTACTCACTTGGACAACAGAATCTTAGTAAAATAGCTACAGTCTTTTCCCTTTTTATTACAAATTATACAGGGAGAAAATGATGTGTGAATCAATGAAAAGGAAAATAATATATTTCTGAAACATTAATAGTCAGTGCCATACTCCAGATAAGGCATGGGGGGGTAAAGGGGGGATTGTTACACTGATTTTTCTATCTGATTTAAATTCACTTTCCAATCTTCGCTAACCTGGTTGCTACCTTGACAGAATCAAATTTTGTATAGAAAGCGAGATGATGATTCTCTCATCTGGAAGTTAGTAGTGCTTCTTTCTTTTTCTCTTTTCTTTTCTTTTCTTTTCTTTTCTTTTCTTTTCTTTTCTTTTCTTTTCTTTTCTTTTCTTTTCTTTCTTTCTTTTCTTTTCTTTCTTTTCTTTTCTTTTCTTTTCTTTCTTTTTCTTTTCTTTTCTTTTTCTTTCTTTTCTTTTTTCTTTTCTTTCTTTTCTTTTCTTTTCTTTCTTTTCTTTTCTTTTCTTTTCTTTTCTTTTCTTTTCTTTTCTTTTCTTTTCTTTTCTTTTCTTTTCTTTTCTTTTCTTTTCTTTTCTTTTCTTTTCTTTTCTTTTCTTTTCTTTTTTCTTTTCTTTTCTTTTTTCTCCTCTTCTCTTCTCTTCTCTTCTCTTCTCTTCTCTTCTCTTCTCTTCTCTTCTCTTCTCTTCTCTTCTCTTCTCTTCTCTTCTCTTCTCTTCTCTTCTCTTCTCTTCTCTTCTCTTCTCTTCTCTTCTCTTCCTTTTCCCTTTCCTTTTCTCTTTTCTTTCTTTTTCTCCCTCTCTCTCTTTCTTTTTTTCTCCTCTCCTTTCCTTTCTTTCCTTACTTTTTCATTTATTTGTAGAATATCCTGAGTTGGAAGATACCCACAAGGATACTCTAAGTCCAACTCCTGGCCTAAGAGTCATACCATGAGCCTGGGAGTGTTGTCCAAGTGCTTCTTGAACTCTGTCAAACTTGATGCTGTGACCACTGTCCTGGGGAGCCTATTCCATTGCACAACAAATTTCTGGGTGAAAAAATTTTACTAATATTTGATCTTGCTGTCCGGGAAGAAGACTGGCCTGGCTCATCAGGGAGCTTTTGCACAAAATTAGAGAATAAAAAGCGGGGGTTTATGCCCTTTGGAAGAAGGGGCAGGCAACCCAGGAAGAGTACAAGGATGTCATGTGGGGAGAGCATCAGACAGGCTCAATTAGAACTCAATCTGGCCACTGCTGTGAAAGATAATGAAAAGTGTTTTTAGAAATCCATCAACAACAAAAAGAAGGCCAAGGAAAAATCTCCATCCTTTATTGGGCATGGCGGGGAACATTGTCACCAAAGATGAGGAACAGACTGAGGTACTTGACACCTTTGCCTCAGTCTTTAACAGAAAGATTGGTGGTCGTCAGGGCTAGTGGCTCCCTAAGCTCTGTCATGGGATGGGGAGCAGAACAGCCCCCTGCAATCCAGGAGGAAACAGTCAGTGACCTGCTGTGCCACTCAGACACCCACCAGCCTATGGGACCAGATGGGATTCACCCAAGGGGACTGAGGGAACTGACAGAAGAGAGAGCAGTGCCTGCCCCTCTGCTTCCCCCAGTGAGGAACCTTTAGGCTGCAACCAGGTCTCCCCCAGCCACCTCTTCACCAGCTGAGCAGACCAAGTGATCTCAGAGGCTTCTCTACTCCCTCTCCCTTCATCATCTTCCACATATGAAGCATTAACATATTCAGGAAGAGGTAGGTAGATTTGTCTGGTTGTTATACCAGAATTTGTCTCTAATGAAGATAGTGTTTCCTGTTGAATTGTTAATATTGCAATACCTGGAGTTTCTTTGAGGGAAATGCATCCAAGTATTGATAATAATAATCTGATTTTAACTCAGATCATGTGATGAGACCAGAGATGGCTATGTGATAGCCAACTCTGCTTGAGATTTGTGCATTCAGTAAATAAACTGAGAGTGTTGTCTCCCTCAAGCAAGCTTCCATAAAACTATGTTTTAAAAAAAATTGTTATTGTTTTTAAGTTGAAGGGGAAAAAAATACGGTGGTAGCTAAAACTAGCCAGTGTAAATTCAAAACTTTAAGCAGTTTTCTTCAGATTAATATTTGATTCTAGTCTTAGAATAAATGATTATCTGTGTAATGATCCTTGCCTCTAAACTTCTAAACTAATATCATAAGGAATTAATTTATGAATTTATGTTTCTAGCAATGGAAGTTAGAAATTTTTCTTTGTGTCCCTCAGCTTACTGTCAGCCTGTCTGGTAGTGAGGAGAGTGAACCTGTCTCGCAGGTAATACATCTGGCTTTACATGAACAAAAGAAATCCTGTTCCCTATCTCTATATCCCCATGAGTTCATAAGCACAAGAATATTTCAAGGCTTTTTCCTTTTGCCTTCCTTTTTCTCCCAGTCTAGATAACTTAGTAGCAGTCCATCAATAGGAGATTCTGCAGCAGGTTTGGGAGACAATTGCTTGTAAAATGAAACAATCAACCTGATCTCCTGTGCTTCCAGGCTGGGTATTGCAGTAGGGCTCAGAGTGGGCATGTGTTTCCTTGGTTTTCCAGGGCAATTGTGCAGCACTGTACCCTCCATCCTTCCAGTAGCCCTGTTTGGAACTGGGCCGAGTAAACTAGGATTATTTAGCCCAATCTCACTAACAAATCTGACCATTAATGTTGTTCTAAAACTCAGTACCATGGACTCCTGCTCTGAAATGGCTACATGGTGGAAGGGGAGGAGGACCTGGCAGCAAGCAAATGACAGACTCAATTGTAGATCAATGTGGTGATTGTATCAATTTCAGATTCTCTACTAACAATAGGTGTCTGATTGGACACCACTGACTTTATTGGGAAGTAGATGAGATATAATATACCTTCCAGTGCATTAGTTGTTTCTGCTGATTGGATGAAGGATAAATTTCACATAGAGGGCAGTTTGAGTCCCATCATTCTCACAATTACGTTGAACACCAGCTAAAAGTGTCCTGTTGCTGCTGCACTTTACAGCAGCAAATTAGAAGGATTTTCCTAATGCATTTCCTGACCATAGTCTGTGCAGCATCATTCTTCTGTAAACTAAGATCTGGGTCAGAATGTCTCACTGTTCTTAATTTCAATAATTCCATTTAAAGAGTAATCACTTTCTCTAGAAAAGGAGAAGGACAATAGAAAGAATAAACAGAACAGTTGGACTCATAGAAATAGCATAAATAAATTGAATGCTAAGAAGCTTTTGTTACAGTAAATCTTGTTTTATTCTAGAAGACAGCAATGTAAACTATGCAGTGAAAATAGCCATTAAACAAATCAACACCCTCTTAATCTCATAACCCCACCTCACCCCCTCCCCCCATGAATTTTAACAGTGTTACATTATCTGGACCACCTCCCTTTGTTTGACCCACCAACTTTTCTATGCAGAAATTAATGTGTGATATTTTCCATTTCTGTTTTGAAGCTTCAGCTCTGTAAGATGTTGAACTCTCTTCTAATGATGCAGCAAAGGGAAGGAGGCAGGGGGAAGGAGGAGGGAAATCCCATAGTTTGCTGAGGAGCATGTTATTTGTCTTCCACAGAGTTAAAGCTTTGCAGGTTAGCCCTGCTGGCTCAAGGCCAGACTGCATAGTACCTTTTAGAGTCACACCCTGAGACCCCAGTTCATCAAGATACTTAAGCATTTGTCTGATGTTCAGTATACGAAGGAATACCAGTTAAATTGGAGTTTAATTATGTGATTAACTCAATTTATTTAACATTTTAAGCAGGGCATATAAACAGACCGTGTAAATAAAGGGTGGAAGAGTTTCTTTCAAGAGTAATTCAATAGCTGTTAAATATTTTCTATATGGTTCATGAATTGTGTGGCCTCATGTATTTACCTTTTAATTGTTCAAGACTATTGGGATTCTAAAAACAAACAACTGAGAACTAATCTGATCTAAGGAGCTTTCCAAGGAACTTTTTTATCATTTATCAAGCCCCCTTTGCTCTGTTAGACTTCACAGAATGACAAGGCTATTTTCAAGCCGTAAACCCCCATGCCCCATGCAGTTATGGCATGCAACCAAAGAAGTCTGGAGGAGAAAATGAAGTCATAATTAACAACAGCTGCTCACGCCTAGCATTTTCTAAATAACATCCAAAGGTTTTTCTTTTCTTACCCCCCACCCAAAAAAAAAAAAAAAAAAAAAAAAAAAAAAAAAAATCCAGAATCAACCCAGACCTACTGATTTATCTTCAGGTTAAAAAGAGGAAGCCTCAGACCAGTCTCTGGGGGTCTCTTTGTTGTCCAAACAGTGCAGGAAACTCTCATCACAGGTCATTGGAGAGAGGTTTCACTGTTGTTTGCTTGTTACATTCAGTGAACAAAATCAAAGCAAAATGACAGTAATTTCCTTTACTCATGTATTGGTATTAGTGTGGTGCAAGGCTTTGTCATCAAAGCATGGGAGTGTTCTGTCCTTTGGAGGCTAATATTAAAATATAGAATGGAATGGTCATGTTTTATTGGCTTAGCCTTTCCCTGCACTGCTTATAAAAACAGACAGTGCTTTAAAATGTCTCACTAATGCTCATTTTCCTGAGGGTGGAGTTGACCTCAAGTACTTTACAACTTGGCTGTTAGTTAAGACTAATTAACTTTGACTTTGTTGTTAGAATAGTCTAATCTGCAGTTTCATCTTTAAAAAGTCAAAAAATAGTACATTCAAATAAAACAATGGAAATAGTGAGTGTTTATATGTTGACTATATAAGGAGGTCTTTTCCTCCTCAGTTTTCATCTTTATCTTTCTAAAATGTCTGTGGTTTCACACACTTTTACAATTCTTTCTAAACTGGACCAGAGCTCTTTAACAGTGAAAAACACCCTTTGTAGTTTGCATGCCTTATCTGCTTGTTTCCAGGTCCTGTGAGTAAGCAATACAATTACATTTTTAAGCAGCCTGTGGCATCTGAAATAGCAATTTTTCTTGAAATGGTACAGCTTAATGCTTCTAAACAAAGAGCATTGTGCTAATGACTAAATTTGCAATGTTTAATTGTATCATTAATCCTTGACATACTCTCTTTGTAGGGGCTTCCTTATAGCATTATCACTCTGTAAGAGTAAACCATACTTTATTTGTGGAGAATATTATTTTATTCAAGCAAGAGCAATGGGGAGGTTTGTGGTTCAATTATGTTAACATTATAAAGATGACCTTATCATACCACTTTTGCAAAGAACTGATTTGCATTAGACAATAACTTTTGAGTAAATAATTTTCTTTAACAACAAAAGTAACGTAGACTTAGTTTATGTAATAGCCATGAAAGTGGTTTTAATGTAATGTTTGGCTTTAATGTATCAATTTTATCAATACATTCAACATTCTTTTAACTTAAGTAAAAGCTCAACAATTCAGTTGTAGAGAAATTATGGCTATAAAGTTTAAACCACTCTATTCAAAATTTGGTTTTTTGAATCTTCATGGTTAAATTAACATAAAATTGAAAACAATTTAGAAACTTATTGCTATTAGTATTATTATTGCTAATAGTATTATGGCATTAGTATTTAAAATTATTTTGTTTTCCTTTGCTGAAATGAAAGCTCCAGAAAAGAAACTTCTAAACTTCTAAAGTTTGCTTCTGGACCTCACAAAGATTCTGGACAAATTGAGAACCATTTCAACATACAAATGCTACATTCATAGACCTGAAGACTGACGTTCATAATGTTATATTTTATTAAAATAGTGTTAAACAGTGCAAAAATACTATTAAACTAGTTTGTTAAAGATGTTTTATGATGTCTTCAGTGGGACTAAGATACCAAACTGGACAGACTGTGAATTAAGCTGTACAAGTGTGGTCTAGGGAACCTCCCTCACTGCATTAACCACATAGCAAGTTTTACTACCTGATGGACACCACCACAGCAGCACCAAAAAATACAGCATGAGTCAGCTTATCAGCCTTTCAGTAGCCAGATCACTCTCTCAAATACATTGACTTGTGATTAAACATTTCATTAGGTGTTTTCCACTTGAGGATTCTGAAGGAAAGGAGACAGTATCTTTCCACTGCAACCCGGAGTTTTGGTAATTGATTCAAGCAGTTCAAAGAGTTACAGGAGGATGTTAGAGCTTCAGTACTTTGTTACATAAGTGAAGACCCAGAAGCTAGAGCTCCTACAGAAATGTGTCATTTTGATCTGACAAACTCATTTACAGAAGTAGTGATGCCCAAAAAGTTTTCCTTTTTTTTGCTCAGCTCCCCCAGTTGGTCTCTCTGGTGTCTCTGTCTCTACTTGGCTGAGGTTAAATGCATACTTTTGTCTTTGTGCACATTTGTGAAGTAGGAACAATACATCCTGACCCTAAAGAAAGGGGATCAAAGGTGATGTAAGCAGTGGGATGAGAGATATGTATAATCAGGTAAATATGTTCAAGTCACACCAGCTACTTCTCTGGCATCAACAGGGGGCCAAAAGAGGAGGTTTGGGAAGGAGGGGCTCAGCACATCTCCCCTCTTTCCTCCCAGCTTGCTGTGGTGTGCAGTGGTGCATTCACAGGGGCACTGACCCTCTGTGCTGCCCTGAGCTACCATGGCCCTCAGCCTCACTGCAAGTGATGATCTCTCTGAGGCAGGCAGAGCTCAGGGAGCTTCTGCTTGTTGTGCTCTGGTTCATTCTCCCCTCCCAGGAAAACAGTCACTGACTCACTGTGATTCATCTGGTGAATAACTAGCAATACTCACACTTTGAGATATGGCTCAAATGGCATTCTGGGGACAGGACAAGGTGCTTGATAATGTTTTTTGCATAGATCAGTGTTGAACTTTGTGCAATAAGACATTCCATGCAAAGTTTTGGGTTAATGCATCTTATTCCTTAATATCTATGCCTACTTGAAGTTGACATGTAGGTGTGTTTATGCTTTTTTTAATTTAACACTCTTGTGGTTTAATTTTTTGTGTTATCTTATTGCAGATATTTGCTTTTGACAATGTGTCTTCAGGAAATATTTTCATTTTATATGTTTTTAACATCTCCAGTGATCTGTTGACATTTGTCAGCAGCTGGAACTACTCACTTTTTTTTGCCTTCACCTCTGTTCTCCAGGGAGTCTTTTCTGCTTGTAATCCTCTTCTTAACAAGTATGATCAGGCAAAAAAGCAAAAGAAAATGCAGAATTTGATCTCTAAAATAAAATTATTCCTAGTTGTTAAAATTATATGTAGTTTGTTGAATACTGTAGTTGGTTTTTTGGGTGGGTTGTTGTTTTTTTTTCCTTTTAAATGGAATGAGGTAGACCTTGCACTACAATAAATACAATAGGAAAAGCTATTGTATGCAAAGATCTCTTTATCTGTGCTCTCTCAGCCTCCCTTTTAAGCAGCTGTGACTTGTAACTGTGTTCTGTAGAAAGGGACTAACTTTCTTAGGAGTCTTAGCAAAGGGTAAATACTTTGTTTGTTCCAGTTGCTTAAAAATTTTAGTGAGGACATGTTTCTCATCCAAATGGACAGAGAGAGAGAGACTGAATGCCATCAGTGATGTCTCCAATTCCCTTATTGTGAGGTCTAAAAAAATGGTATTGGGATGTGATTCAAGGAAAATGATTCAGGGAATGTGTCTTTGAGAGCTAAATGTGACTTGCTGCATTTGATATTCCTTTTTTTTTTTTTTTTTCTTTTATATAAGTACTGTGGTTAGATAACTCATCAATGTTCTTACTGGATTTTTAGTTGTTTTATTCTAGAATACCACTGAAGAATATTCTAGATTTTCATTGAAGAAGGCAAGTTATTTTCTTATGCATGGACATTTCAGTCTGCCTAAACAACAAAGTAGTCTGTTTATAACCCAAATTTAAGCTACTAAAGCTGCTTCACCTATATGATATTGTAGTAGAAAGAAAAAAATTGTGGGGGGATTGATTTTCTGAAGTAGTGTCTAGGCTGGAGCTGCACTGCAGAGAGGAAACAAAAATAATTTGCATGAGGTTAATGTGCAGGTAGTAGAAAAAAAGAGTTAAAGAATCCTATTCACTAAATATACCTTCAAGCTTGCTGAATAGACTAAGCTGTTTCTACAACCATGCTAACGTTCTGCTGAATATGTGAATTGAGGACCTGCTCCTTAGTCCTGAATCAAAGTCAGAAAAGGGGTTTGCCCTCTGCCAACATCATGGAATAAAGCTTTTCAGATTATTACTTTAATGTGGCCAACTGTCAATCTGCCACCAAATTTTACTGTCTATTTTTAAAATTAACATTATTTTAGCAAAGCACTCAGAAATAATTGCGACACTTGAAAGTGAAAAAAACTTTTCATGGCCATTTGCCAAAATAATCGTATGTAATAGCAGATAAATTTCTTTCTAAACTTCTATATTTACTGGTGTTTTAGTGCTTCACAGTGAAACTTAAAGAGTTTTACTCTGGTAGCCTCAAAGAATAATGTAGAAAAAAACGTTAATTATAATGAATCATCTGCAACACTTATGAGGAAATAAATATTTCAAAATCTTGCTAGTTTTTGTTGTTTTGAAAGGCACTGTTTGCTAACTGTAATGTAAGCATTCCACTTTCATTTCTTTCTCATATCAATTCTGAAAAATTATTATAAATTAAAGTTGCAAATATTATTTTCTCTTAACCCATTTAAACATAAAAGGCAGTTCTCACTTTGTACTTTTTTAAAGATCCTTTATCCCTGTACTATTAAGTAAAACTGGACTGTAAGCCCACAATGAATTTCATATAACATTACCATTAACTTAAACTAAATTTAGATAACCCTCAAACTGCAGTCACAGTGCATGGAAACTACTCATGACATAGAGAGTTTTTAAAACCAATTTCAATAACATTTATGACTTTTCATTGTCAAACTCAACTTTGAGTCTGGTGTCTTTGTGCTGCTCTGTGTTTGCTCATGGTACACCAGAATCATAAAGCAGTAATGAAACTACTAAATTTTAAAGGTATTAAAAGGTGTCTATAACTTACATTTTCATAAAATGTTTTTTCTCTTTGATTTCTCAAGCAAGATACTGTGCACACGAAATTCACTAGAAGATGTGTAACAAGGTTTGTACCTGAACATATCGGATCTTACTGGTGCTTCTTCAAGAAGTGGGGACTTCACATTTAAATAAGTTTTAATAAGTTAATAGAAAAGATATTTATTTGTTTACTTTCAAGACATACATAATCTTATAATCAAGTTTTTTATGCAGAGCCTCATATAAGCTGAAAGCTGTATGAACTTCCTTAGAAAAAAGCCTTGAAAATTAAAAACAGTGATGACTGCCACATCTGTAACCTTGTATCACTGCCCATTCTATTTAAGATGAACACTCTGGCACTCATTGCGAGTGTTTCACATGTCAAAGGGAGAGGGGTTTACTAGCACTCTTTATGATAAGATGCAAAGTTTTTTTAATTATTTACAAAAATATGAGCTGAGACCAAATTATCAGGTTTTTTCATGTTCTAAGTTACTTAACTTTTAAGAAGTTACAGTATCAAACCTGCTCACCAAGACAATGCCTCTCATGCCAAATTCCCAATTTTGCAATGCAGTGTATTGGAATTCCTTTCTTACAGATATTACAGATGCCAAAAGTCAGTGTAGTTTAATAGGAATGTAGGAGTAAGGATGGACAATGGAAGACAAAGCTGTGGAAGGGTTGTACCACATGAACATTTCCATAAGCCACTTTTGTTTGGAAAATATAATGTGTATGTGCACTCTAACATTTTTCCGAGGTAAACCTAGGAAAAAGTTACTGGCTTAGTTGGCTCCTTGGGCTGAAAGTACACACTAATTTCATAGTAACACCTTCAGTTTGATTTGAAAAATGAAAGTTTTACTTACCATGCATGTGAAGGATAAACCACTAGACCTTTTAAAACACAAACAATTAAAAGCCCTGTATCCATAACACTGCCAAAAATTCCCTCATCACAACCATCTTTGGTAGAGAGGAGGGTTTTAAATCTTGGGGGTTTTATATGCACTTGTTTCTAATGCCATATAATTTTCTAGAAGAATATTAATATTGCCTAGTTTCTCCTTTCTTCATGGGGAAGAAGGGCTCATGCTTGGAAATTTTCTTGGAAAGGTGCAATGCTACCTCCCTAATACCTGCTACTTCATAAATAATTTTCCTCAAATGCATATGGAGTTGGAATGCCTTCAGAGAGTGGTCTAATCCACATTAGGTGCTCACCTAATTCAGAAAAAAAAAGCCAACAGGTACTATTAGATGCCAGCTATATACTCAGAGACCAGAACAAGAAGAACATTTCTGGTCTGGGTAGTACAAAAACACATGTCTTGTTCTGAGTGCCCAACAGAAAAGTCTGGAGATCAGCATGAGTGGTATGGCCTTGTTTACAGGTTTGACACTGTAACTTCTTAAAACTGAAGAAACTGAGCCCCTGAAAAATGTTGATGTTCTTATGTTAAAAGTAGTAAAACTCTTGCTCATATAGTGTGTTCATTATAATGATAAACCAAGCCTTACACTTTTGCATGCATGTTTCCAATGAGTTTGTCTCAGAATGTTTTATTTAAATGATTAACCAGCAAAGAACAGTACAGTTGCTTTAAGAATAAACACCATTTAGATCTCCTTCATGACATCTTATTTCTGAAGAAAAGGGAACCTCAGCAGTAGCCTGATACATCTGATACATCTCAGAGAAAAGATGTGAGAGTCACACATTGCTCAAGGGCAGCTTCTTGTCCTCATCTCCCAGAAACCTCAGTCCCCTCACACCTTGCTTGTGCAAACTTTTGTGAATCTGTCCAACTGTTGAGCAGGTCCTCCTGGCCAGTCCTGGTTCTGCAAAACACTGGACCAATCTTCCTGCACCTGATCTTTAGCAGGAGGCCATTGCTCTGGAAAGTAATTTCTCTGGTTAATCCTTTCTTCATATAAAATGCTTTAATAGAAAGAATTCTGTGATTCTTGTGTCTGTATATCTCTGGATAAAAGGGAGAGAAACAGAAGGAACTAATGATGTTCTTGGATAAGATCAAATACACAGTTTTAAATATTCTTTATCCCAGAGAACTCAACTTTTGTAACACAACTTTCTGCAGATGTTTCCATGTGCTAATTCTAATGGTAGAGTTTTATCAAAATATCTCACAACCAGTGCAATTGCAATTCAGTTTAATTTAGTCCTTGAAATATGCATCAAAACTGAAAGTGGAAAAACTAAGCTCTTTTTCAAACATATCAGTCAGTATATAAGCCAATACTGTATAAGAAACCCTTTCCTTGGCTTATTTCTAGATTGCATCACTGTCTTCCAGTGTCTGATGCAAAAGATGGTGCTCCTCCCACTATTTTAAAAGAGATTTTTCATGAGTAATCCCATCATTAAAGGGCTCTTCACTTTTCCTTTCTGAGACTGGAAAAGTCTTTTTTCTCTAAAGATTGACTTTGGGGATCACTTCCACACTTCTGTGTGTATGAGGTTGTAATCCTGCCATTCAGCTGATCTTTCCCTGGGTGCAGGGGATTAGCCCCAAACTATTCAAGTACTTGTGTCATGATCACATCTGACAAGAGATGAAGATAGAAAGTTAGTGCAGTGCTCGAGAAATCACAAGTCTTCACAGCTTGCAAGACAACAGCTTGCTGCAGGCATGGCTGGTGTTTTAAAATTGAACTGGAGGCATCACAAACATGTGTGTTTGAACTGCAGCAACTGTTTCCCACTGTTGAGACATCAAGCAGAGGCAAATAAAGTCTGCCCTTCTGCTGTAAAGAAACATTCCTCAACGAACCCTGCTTGCCCTGAAGAACTCTGTTAATCTGAAGGGATTAAACATAAGCTTTTGTGAAATGTAAACATGATGGCATCTTCCATGAGGACTTGAATATTTGGTCTTCTGCATTTTTTGTTTCTGCTACTCTGTTTCCACATTTTGAGTTGTAGAAACAGAAAAAATCACTCTGAGGCAATAGCACATCAATTAGCACGTTTCTTTTTCATATTAGTAAGTCTTCTTGATGGCTCTGTTCGTTTTTACTCAGAAGAGGTTATTCTTGTTCTTGCCACCTCTACATTCTTTAAAAATCACCTTGCCTAAATTTCATGTCTATTTTCAGGGTCCAGCGTCTTTAATTTTTTGCTTTTAATTATATCAGTGAATTTTTCTTGTTTGGTAGTACAGTACCATAGATCATTGCAAGAACGTCATGAGTCTGTGCCTAAATTCTGGCACAGATCTCTATCATGAACAAATTTTTAAAAATTAACCATAAGGAACAGGAGTTACAAAAAATTTAAAGTGTTAATAGTCTTCACTATGGCTGCCAATGGAAAAACGTTTGGTAGACTAGTATAAGTATTATCAAACAACTAAACCACTTCACAAAGAAAATACACTAATTCACATATATGTTTAATACAGTACAAAGTTTTAGGAAATTTTTACTTATTTATTCAAACCTAGATATTTATATGTAGTGTAGTAGGTAGTATTATGATATATTTCAATGCAATTTCCAGAGTTGTGAGTTTTAAAAAACAATATTGGAAGGGGCTCCTTTCCAAAAACTTTTTAGTTCTCCAACGGTGAAGAAAAAACTATTAACTGAGAGCACCTTTAGTGAAGAAAAAACTATTAATTGAGAGAAGTTTTTAGAAATAGAAGTTTCAGTTTATGGAAGTCATGTGCTTTAATTTCTTCTCATAAGAACGTGTAGATGCATTATTTTGGAGTTTCTGCCTGAGGTGTGTTGGGAGTACATTAATATCCTCTGAGTATCCATCTGCCTATGACCTGCATTTGGGCAGACAGTGGTAGGCTCTGCACAGCCTGATGGCGTCATGAGAACCAGTAGGTGCACATTAAAACATGACAAAGTGGAGATAAAAGGAAACACTTTTTCCTCGTGGAGTCAGCAGGTTTCCCAGAGAGTTGGTGTGCTGTGCATCCTCAGAAGTTTTGAACACCAAGCCTGGGAAACCTGAGCCACATGGCTCAGTCTTAGTGGTGGCTCTGAGGCAGAGCAGCTGGCAGAAGCCTTATTTCCTGAACAGTTTGAAAATTAAGTGCATTCTTCAAAAGGAAAATTTTGCACATAAGAATGTACTTTGATGCTTTGGGCAGCAATGACATCTCTAAGGATCATCTTTGTGGAAAAGTATAGTTGGATGACAAGCTGAAGGTTGCTGTATGACTGATGTTTGTATTGAGTATATGCAAATCATGTAATAAAAAACAAAATAACAAAATAATTAGTGTTAGGAGAAGTTTCATGCTTAACAGAATGGTATGAAAGAAAAACATTTGACAAAAATCAAATATATAAAATAGAAAATTAATATTCCTTTACTTTTAAAGGTTAGGTGAACTGCATGCAATAAACCACTTATTTTCAATATAAAAATTGCAATACATATGAGCTATGTATTTATGTATATTAAATAATAATATAGCTCCTAATTAAGATGCTCTTTGGTCTCCTGTGAAGATAATTTGACAAGCATTGAAATAATAAAATGAAATATTTTGTGATATATTATCTTCTAGAAATTCACTTTAGACTATTCACACAAATCAAGCTCTCCTACATTTGATGCAGTATCCTCAGTGCCCAAAATCTGTATGTATATGTGTGTGCAGCTATATATGTATATGTATTTACACATATGTATATACGTGTACATATATAAATGCAGTAAAAGCAATTAACCATTTTCTCAAGGTGCTGTGTACCTATGACTTCTACTGTTTCTCCGTTGTTTTTTCTTCAGGTCATCCTGAGGGGACACATGCTTGGAACAATGTTAACTCTTGGACCTCGTTTGCTGCGTTTTCAAGTGTTTGAAAGCAGTGGTATTTCTTGCAAAGACATGATTATATTAAAAAAAAAAAGGAAAAAAAAAGGAAAAAAAAAAAACCTGAAGCACATAATCACTCAGAAAAAAAGACAAATACTTTTGTGTTTCTCTACTGCCCCATCAGAGAATGACAGTATATTGCAAAGATATATTTGGTGTCTGATGTAAGAACAGAAAATCTCAAAGCACCTGATAAGGTGTTTATCATCTTAACACTTTTCTAGTTGACACTTAAAAAAAAGAGTTTTTTTCTTCAAAAGACCAATATTTAAAAGGTGTTGATTTATGTAAATCAATAATTTATCAACTTGTTCTCTTTCTTTGCTGCCAACCAGATGCTTCTAGCTTTGCACTGCCAGACGATGTCAGCTGCAAAGCATAATGGCCTTGTGCTTCATGTAGAAATAAGGACATAAATATTTCAAAAATCTTGCTACAGGAAGTGAGGGGGAGTTAGGTTGGGGGTGAAAGATTTTGCTGGTTTTCTGTGAGAGTACTGCAGGTCTACATATTTTATGGGCTAGTTTTATCAGAAGTGGAGGCAGGGACATTTCAGTCTGATTTTTATCTCCTAACAAGACTGACAGACCCAAGTCTTTTCATGGCAATTTGTTGAAGACATCTGGTGAAGCTTTCTAAGGGATGAACACACAGCAGAGTGTTTCTCTGGTGTCAGTTGGCATGGCAACTAGTAAAAGACTATTCAACATCCATAGGTTTCAAAAAGGTTGAAGCCTAGTTGAAAATCCATTTGGGCTCCTATCTGCAAAATTCTCCTTTTGAAAATGCACTAAACCTAATTTCAGGGAACCAGGCTGAACCAGTAAGTACAATTGTGGAGCCTTCTGCCTCAAATAATTTCCAAAGCACAGTATTAATGATTCCAGGAAGCAGAGACCTGAGATGATAGACAGCATTACTGGCACTGCACAAAACAGAATATTACCAGAAGGCTGGTAAAGACTGCTGAAGCCTGGGGGTAGTGCAGGGAAAGATGAGACAGAGGGGAGGAAAAAATGCTGTTATCAAAGTTTAATACAGTAATTATCATGAGTCACCACAGACAAATGACTGATTATGCTTCATCTTTATATATTAAGGAACATAAAGTTTATTCTATACAAGGCACTCTGCTCCCTACTTGGCAAGATCATATCACTCAAACACACCCAACAGCCACACAATATAGATTACTTATTTAAAAAGACTGGCATAGGAAATCAATATCTTGAAAAGTAGTAGTCACATGTTCTGCACAAAAAAGAACAAAAAAACCTTCCACCAAAAACCCACCAAGTGCATTCTCTTTGACTGGTAACTTAGTAAATATTGAGAATTTGTCAGTCTGGGTGTTGTTGTCCCATGGTTACTAGTGTAATCATTTATATCTGCAATCCCAGTGCAGGATATGGCTTTTGAGAGAAGATACACTTGGAATTTGCTTTTTTCTGGAACCCATCCCTTCACAAATGCAAGTGGCTTGACAGCTGTTACAACTCTGTAAAGTGACTTTCTAGATTTTAAATGTTTTTTATAATGTATTACATGGGAGCACACCATAGCTGGAGCTGTAACTGGAGACCCATATTGAAGAAAAGTGGATCATCTCAAGGTGCAAGCTTGGTTATGGAAACAAGATATTCCTTCTTTTATATATATATATTTTTTTTTTTTTTTTTTTTTTCTGGTGTATAAAAAATAGGAACAACCAGTTAAAAGAGTCAATCTAGGATAGAAAACTCCTGCATATGATCTGTACAATGAGTATGTCAGGGCAGAAGAGAGACCTTTTCAAAGGCCAGAGGACTGTGGAATACATAGTGCCTATAGATTCTTTCTACTTTTCAGAAAAATGAAGTATAGCCATACATCATAAAAAAATCCAGGATAACCATGCTGTTGGAGGCTGCTGATTTCAGTGTGTTTGGGGCCATACATTAAATCAGTAAAATAGGAATTGCTATAGGGAGAGTATCTGTGTTCATCTGTGCTCATATTTCCCTTTTATACAATTTTTTTTGCCTGCTACTGTACTACATATAATACTTTGAAATTTATCAATGTGATATACTTTCTCCTTAAGTAAAATTTAAAATGTAAAAGAAATTGATTACCAAGCCTGTGTTCAAAATGCTAAGTTGCAGTGCTGTGTTTCCCCTTTACCTGGACCTCCTTAGGAAACCAGATGTAAGCCTTAACAAGGGTTATCCAGGTTAAATACTACTGCAGTAAACTGTACAGCAGTGGGTAATCTGGCTCTAATTAAAGTTAAAACTTTTTCCTCTTCCCTTCCCCCAAAACTTTGCCTGTGATCTTTTCAAATTTATTGCAGGGAATAAAAGAGAATTGCTGCCAAACCTACAGCTCCTCAACCCAAATTATGATTATATATTCTTCTTGACTGTGATAAAGTGATGAATATGTGTGAAATTATGTATGCATTTAAAACTTGTAGTAGAAGCACAAAGTTTTTTTTCACTAACTGAATTGCATTTGCTATCCTAATATTGCTCCTCTATAAGATGATATGGATTGTTTCAGTGTGACCTCTCTTCACTTAGACATCCAGTCCCCAGTGTTTCACTTCACATTTTGGATCTAGGTGATTCAGGTGAGATAGATTCAGTCTATAACTATGTGTTATTGAAGCACTTTAGAAGAGAGTTCCCTTATTAAACACAAAGTTGGCAGAAATGGTTATTTTGGTGCTTTCTTACTTGGGACACAAATATAAGATCATGTGTGTTAGGAGAGGAACAGCTGAGAGGTTGTGCCACCCTATATCCTATTGATATCCTTAAGAACCAAAGTAACTGGATATGGGAACTGCTTACATGAGCCTCTAGGACATTTCATTTCAGGAGACAGTGAAGTTTGACACAGAATCCACAGAATCACAAAACTGATGAGTTTGGAAGGAACCTCTCAAGACCATCTGATCCAACCAGGACACAACCAGGGTTGTGTCCATACAGTTTCTGAAGACCTTCATGGATGGAGATTTCACAACCTCTCTGAGTAACCTGCTCCAGCACTTGGTCACCCTCACAGCAAAAAAAGGTTCCTGATGTTCAAAGGAAACCTCTTGTGTGTGCTCTTGTTGCCTCTTGTCCTTCACTGAATGGCACTGAAAAGAGCCTGGCCCATCTTCTTTGCAGCCTCCTTTCAGATTTTGCAAACTTTTATAAGATTGCCCCCTTTTCACTGTTCCTAGAGCCTGTGATCCTTCGAGGAGCATGCATTTTCTTGCCTTTTAATTCAATAAGAAGCCTGCTTGCATCTACATTATTTAGCTATTTTTTAAGGGCAAATATTTTGCAAACACTATGCATATATACCAAAACCAGCATGGCTGAAGGTAACCCTCTCCTGGATGCAGGAGTAGATAATGGCAAGGACTTAAAAATGTTTAGCCTCTGTTATAGGAATGACTGCAGATGTTTGTTTGTTTGTTTGTCCCTATTTCTATTTCTGGGACAGTTGCATTTATTTTAGTCAACAATAATTTTGAGACTTGAGTATCTCATCATGTGGCTCAGCATTTCCAGTAAACAGATAGATGGTGACCTAAAGTAAAGCAAATAAAATGTAATTTTATTATTTTTGTTTTGTTTCTTGAGCATGTGGCAGCATAAATTCCATATAATGGAGAAACCCTATTTTCCCACAACACACCTATATTCTTTATCAGGTGAATCAATGCATTTATCTTTACAAGATGTTATACTTTGAGGAAACAAGCACCTTGTTACAAATTGAATCATCCACACTGAAGGCAGTCCATGGGCTTCAGCCTCCACAGACAGGGGGACTGCCCACCTACAGCAATTCCTTTACAGTGCCCATGGGCAGAGACTCTGCTCAGCTGCAGTTCCCTCTTGATCAGTTCTTATCCTCTGTGTGAAGAGAGCAGCCTGCTGTTAGGAGTGCAGCTCCAATGGCTCTGCTACACCAGCCTGGATTCCTCACTGGCTGCAAAAATACTAAAACTTTTGAGAGACACTAATTAAAGAGGGAGGGGTGTGGGGGGTTAAGGAGAAAGAAAGATATTAAATCATCTAGTTCCATTCTGGCAATGGTGACTCAACATCATTTGCACTTTTTGTTGTTCTTTAATGTTGATACAATTGATTTACTAGCCTTCAGAAAAGGGATGCTAGATTTATTCCTTCTACCTTTTATTTTGTGTACATTGAAGTATTTTACTCAATTTTGATGCAAGATTTCTTTTAAGATATACCACCCATTGCAATCCATGAATTAGATACACTAAGTGAAAAATTAAATTATGTGTATATATATATATATATATATATATGTATATATTCTGGATATTTCTTGTGCCTGATTATATCAGTCTGCCCCCCCCCTTTTTTTTTATTTGATATATAATTAAATAGAACATTGAAACTATTCCTCATGTGTGCTACTAGGAATCCTTACTACCAGTGTATAAACGAGATTTAATCTTTTTCTAAGACTATATACCACATAAATAAAATTATTTATTTTCAATGGTATTATTGCAAAGTCTTAATAAATTCCCTGTAGGAGGTTGCCTATCTTTATCTTGGTTTCTGCAATTGTAAGCAATGTTGCTTTATCACTAAAGAAATAGCAGAATAATAGCAGAATTGCTATTATTTAATTATTTAAACATTTCTGACTTGATAAATATTTTACAGGTACATTAAAATTATACATTGTCTTTAGACAATTTTGGTTGGATGCTGATTAATAACTGAATAAGTAACTGGCTTTCAACATAAAATATATAGATTACTTTAAATAAATTCTGTTTTTAGAATATCCATTATCTAATCATGTGTGATTTAACAAAATGATTTAGAAGAGCAACCAGACTTAAACAAAGTTGACCCTCCTAAAAATTCTCCCACTACAGACGGTGATTCCTAACCAATCATGGCAGAGAGAAGCTATTACTTTATTCCACAAATAAAGGCATACTTTAAAGGTTAAATAAAAGTGAATGGTATAACTCACTCCAGTGAATTCTTCCCAGCTTACTCCCCCAGATGCAACTGCTCTCCATTCTAAACCCAGACTTCATTTTTAATTAATACATATCAAGCTGTTCTTAACCTGTTTTCAACACAGTACTCCCAGTCACACTTTAAACTTCAGATATCCTTTAATAAAAATAAGCTGTGTTAAGATCTCAGACAGCTCAGGCAGTCACATACACTCATTGTTTTCTGCTCCAAATCAAAAAAGTGTGCTATATAGTAAATCTCTTTTCACTGTGACCCTTTGTAAAATGTTAACTGAAAAGCTTAGGTCTGATGGGCTCAGAGTGCTGTGTGATCACAGAGGCTGGGCTGTGACTCAGGCCCAGCATCAGACTCGATGAAGTAAAATTTTGCCTTGGAGTCTGACAGCTTCTGGGTGAGTAGATCAAGCCAAAAAGCAGACAGAGCCAAAGCCTTCACTCCCTCTGTGGATTTGGCTTTAAAATCAGGATAAGGGAAAGTTCAGAGCTCTAGAGCAGAACCTAAATATCTAAAAAAAAAAAAAAAAAAAAAAAAAAAAAAAAAAACCCAAAAACAAACAAACAAAAAAAAAACAAACAAAAAAAAACAAACAACAAAAAAAACCATAACAACAACAACAACATAGGAAACCAACCTTTCAGTCTGTAGCCACAGAAATGGCCAGATTAATCAGGTTTCTTTTTTATGATTTTGATGTAAAATGTTGCATGTACCTAGCTGATCCTCTTCAGAGAGATCAGATCAGCTAAAGTAACACTAAACAGTTTTTCAGATCTACCCTATGAATAAGTTGGTATATTGGCACTTCCCAGGAAGATGGAATTCAGTCAAGTAGGTATCTAAAGCACTTTAATACCTGCTACAGTGGAGGCAAAATACTGCATCAATCTCAACTTCCTCAGTTTCACTAAAGGCCCACTTAGGCACAGAAGTCCTTCCCTGGATGTTTTAACAACTTCTTGACCTGAAAAAACAGCATCTCAAAATAAAGATGTTATGAGGAAACCTTACTGTCATTGAGGAAACATTTATTGCTGTAACTGCTATTAGTAATAGATTTTTTCTTAGTTATGAAAATATGTTTTATACAAGTGCAACTTGATTTGCAGCAGCTGCTTTTAATTGCTCTAAATGTATGATACAATTTATCATAATAATACATATTATCATAAGAATTTGTTGAAATTATGTATTTTCCCCAGTTTTTAGATCAACATAATGCAATTCATTTTAACACTCAGTGTTTCAAGGTATCCCCAAAGTACCTGAGTTTTGCAAAGCAGCAGAAAAGAATAAATGAATACACACTGAGGATCTTTAGCTGTTGAAAGCTAAAGCTATTAAAATACAAGCTATTTATATTTTGAATATGTTTAGATGCTGTAACAGCCTACAGACAGTTGTTGCAAATTTATAACTACCTGAAGCCAGTGTGTCAACTTTGACTTTATCTATTTTCCTTCCACTAGGTCCCTCATGTGGCATAATACTCATTAAATTATGATTCTCTTATACAAAGCATGAAGACAAATTAGGTGTCAGTACCAATCATTATTATGAAAACACAAGTTTCCTACTAGAAAATATTGTTTAATTAATAGAATGTCTAAATTTATGTGTCTGTAGTATTATTTAAGCCTTGTAATGTAATTTTTTATTTGAATTTGGATGTCTGTTTTGGCAATGAAATTCTGGAGATGTTTCTAATACAGTTCCTAGGGCTTCCAGAGAGCAAGGGACATACATGAGATTTGTAATTAACATTAAAGATGGTGTAGATTATTTCTAGGATTTAACAAATATGTGAAGTTAGTTTTCAGTGAAGGTAGTAAGATTAAGCCTGGGTAAAGAAATTGTTTTGTCTCAAATGTCTTTGAATTTTACTTTACCTTCAGCCTCATCAATCTTTATATCAGAATCCTGAAAGATCTGACATTATATATTCAGCAAGTCAGCATTCAGGAAGTGTATTAACTTCAAGATTATATTTTTTTAATACAAAGAAGTAAACATAATTTTTACTAAAAAATTTAAAAGTTAATCAATTAATGATAAGCTTAATAGACTGACATCAATAATATGCAAAGCTTTCAAAGTTATGTGTATATATAAAATCAGAGTAAATGTAGGGAGATAAATAGAAAACAGGATGAAATGCAAAACATCTTTGTCAAAGGTAGATCATGTCAGATTCACCCTGCTATCCTGGGTTTTAAATGGCAGTTGACAGAGGAAATGTGTTCTGTGTAGTCAGTCTAGATTTCACTAAAGCATTTGATAGGGTGCCACAAGGGAAATTACGAATTGAATTTGATAATATGGGGCTAGTACAAGAACTTTTAAAGTGGATAAGAAGAGCTAAGTGGAAGGTGATAATGGATTATGCTGTGAAGGGAATTACTATCTTAGAAAAACATAATGCCATGGATAACCTGTGGACCAATTTTGAGACCAGTCTTATTAAATATATCCTCTAATGTCATGAGCAAATCCAGATTGGTAGTGGTGTTTTCTGACAGCATTTTTGCAGGGCATCATCAATATAGCTCTATTGAACCATTATAAGAGAAACATAGCATGATGAATAGTATGATGGAGATGGAATTATTTTCATTGTCACAGGAAACCTGAGGACATACATATTTTCAAAAGTTGATTGCACTGAAGAAGGTGCAGAGAAAAACAGATGGAAATATGTGTATTTTAAAAAGGTAAGAACTGCACAAAAGATTGAACTCAAGACCAGCGAGACTGATAGTGCAGACCCAATGGCCTTCAGTGCTGTTTTGTTTGGGCTATGTCAGGTCTGGTGTCATGGGCTCAAAGTCTGCTATTGTTAGAGTAAATTAGATGCTCTCAGGAGCATGTATTTTGGGATGCTTTCAATCTAAAAGTCATCCAGTCTGCACACTCTGCATACGACCCAAAACACAAACCAGAGCACACTAAGAAGGCACAATCACTTTGGTTCAAACCTAAGTCCTGTGTCTGGGAAAATATCCCATATCTGGAAAAATACCAAGAATTTGTCTTATTTGTATAGAGAAAATTACATTCATTTCCTTTAAAATACATAAAAAATTGAATGCAGCAATTTGAAAAAAAAAATATTTCAAGACAAAGAGAAGTGGGTACAAAACAAACTGAAAGAAGAATCTCATACTAGATGGAATTTTCTAATTATAAAAATGTAAGGTTGAAGTAAGTTCAGAAGATAGAGGTTTACAAATCACATAATAAATCGAATAATCTCTGGAAAATGGAAAGAGAATTTCCAAGGACTTAGGTGCAGCAGAAATACACCACAGCAAACTGCCACAGATATTAATATTCTATCTTTTGTTTTTCCCTAAAAGTTATTACAGAAGAATATGAAGATGGGTGAAAGGCAATAAGTAATTTAACAGCTGCATTTTTTCAAATTTTCTCCACCTGAAAATGCTCAAGTTTGTGTTCAGCTCCAATGTGATTTGGGCTCAAGACAGATCATATTGATCTATATAAAAAAATTCATTTGCAGTAGAAATTTTTGAAGCAGTCAAGCACAGCCTGCTATCCTCAAACTGCTGAATCTTTTGGTCTGTGGAACTCTGTCTTTCTAGTCATAAAAAATGTTTAAGTTGTTACTTTACTTATATTACATTGAAAAATCTAAGTTCGTTACATTGAAGTAAAAAGAGCTGAAAGATATAAAAAAAAGATATAGACCAAACTCATTGTGCTGTTACGAAATAGAGGAAAAATTCTTAGCCTAAGAGAAGAGTGACAAATTCTCTTCATAGGGCATATTTATCTTGAAATATTTGGAGGTGAATTTACTGATAAAAGGGCATGCACAAACTTTATCTGTGCAAGGTAAAATGTAAGAGAAGGATCTCTAAGCAAATCTACTTTCCCAATACATTATCAATATACACTACATGCATGTATATACATATTGAACATAATAACTGTATATATCTACTATGCATATTATTGCAAGGCACTTCTCTTTGCTGTGGTCAATTTATATTTCATATTCTTTACCTAGGGATTTGTTCTTGGGAGAAAAGGACTACTCAGTCCATTAGCTGATCTGAATTTATGATGATTAATTCCTTGATGTTCAGCCATGACAGGAATTACTCTGCTCTAATGAGTAATAAATGTGGATAAGTCATGTGTCCCTGTGGATTTCTTGGCCAGAAATTACATTTAGAAGAAGGCTAATTGTCTAAAATTTATCCAAATTCAATACAAATTTTATTGCCACTAATTGCCTTTCCAGGTTTTGCAGCATTAAAGATATTTAAATGTATTTGTCATAGCACTTCTGTGAGTGTGTAATGCTCAATACTAGTAGCAATTGCCATCATATTTAGGATTTTCAACAATTTCTATAACTCACTACTAAATCATTATTAGTAGCGACACAATTTTCCATTTTTAATATCATAGCAGATCATGCTTTAAAAAATTTGTTAATGTCTCTGTAATAAAATGTGTCTTTACTACTCTTGTTTTTAGTTCTGACATGCTTTAATTGCCATGGCAGTGCTATAAGCAGATGATACTGTAATCAAGTGACACCTGCTATTGCCACTAGACTTGTGTCAGAATTACCAAGATAGACTACAATTTTGAAGTGTTTGTATGCCAAATGGCATAAATCATTCTAAGATTGAACTATAGTACAGAAATCTACACAGCTTTAGGCTCTGCATGAGTATTATGTGGGGCAGAGAAGAGATTATTATTATAGCACTAACAATGCATTCAGGATTGATAGAACATATTGCTGCACCCGTGTTCAGTTTCCAAGATGCAGCTCCCAAGGCCCTTACAAACATTGTATTTCACATAAGTGCTATTGTTTAGGACAAATGTTTATTGTAAAAATAAAAGCTACAATGTGCTTAGGAAAGATGGTTCCATTAGGACATAGGATCAACATCTGTTTGACAAGTATATTCATTGCATACCAGAGATAATGTGGAAAACCTATTGTAGGAAGTCTGATACAATTAGGGTCACAAATGTTCTCGAATACACTGAACTTAAACTTTGTGCTCTTGAAATTATGCTTTTACTCAATTCTACTGCATATTTCTGTGCACTCAAAAGAAAAAGAAAGATGAAAGATTAAAAAGAAAGATGAAAACTTTCCACTCCGTGTTTTATACTGCATTAAAAACATCAATGCACGAAATTCAAATAGCACAGGTTACCATTTTTGGAGCTATTTTGCTGTCCTGTTAAAATCAGGTGGTTTTTGGTTTTCTTTTTGAGATGGAAGTTTTTTGACCTTGCCATAAAAATGATTGTTGCTGGATAGAACTGACCAATTTTCTGACAATTTCTTGCAGCGGTCAAAAATGAGCCCAGTTTCTTTGTATTCTGACCTCCTAAACCAAGGGCAAGGGAGTGAACAGAGAATGAGTTTGCAGAAAGGACACAGATTTTTTCTAACATGTTCAGGCTGTGTGTCAAGATCACCCTTCTCTCAGCCTAAATTATGATTAGAGTCCACATGGTTAAGTGAAACTGGAAACAATAAAGAAATCAAGTCATGAATCCCATGAAGTGACGACTTACAAAGAGGTGAAGAATAGTGTGTTTCAACCCTCACATTGCCATGCCTGTGGAAGAGGTGGGCAGAGGCCAAGCCACCGACAGAACCTTTCCTTCCCACCCCTAGGTGCTCACACCCTGATGAGGGGACTCCCAAAGTTCTCATTTCCAGTGCATGTGGTTCTTTGGGCTATCCTCTACTATTCACTTATGGCCCCATTTGGGAGTGGTGCTACCTGTACATTTATCTATTTCTGATAAGCCATCTTTGTCCTGTCCTTATAACTCCTCAGCTTCAAACTTTAGGCGTAAGTAGTCTCACCACGATTTTACCAAACTCCTTTTTTTCCTCTCCATTGCAGCATGGTCAGTGGGGTTTTGCTCCAATCAATGAATTAAGCTTATTTTAAAGTATGGGAGTGTCCCTACCTCATCACATTGAAGTAAAAAATATTTTCTTCCATGCTTAAGAACTGGATCTGTTGAATCTAGAGAACAAAAGACAGAAATCAAACACAGTAAATGTCTTCAAGCATGCAGAGGCTACTGTAGAAAATCTGTTTGCTGTGTCTGTAAAATATAACACAAAGAGTCATAGGTTTACATTTTTTCAAGATATAATGTTGGATGTGAAAAGAACATTTGATAATAATGGAGATGGGAATAGACAGTGAAGGTTGTGGAGTCATCATCATCTGAGTATGCTTTTGTAAAATGATTTTATCTGGAATAAAATAATAGATAATATATAGATAATCTCTCCAAGCTTTCTTTGCATTTTTAAATATTTTTTTCTCACTGCAGCTGGAAAAAAAAATAGTTTAGAAATATATATGTCATAAATGATAACTAAAAGTTCTTGAAATCTGGGCATTTGAGCCAAATATGCACAATGTGTCAGGTTTTCCCAATATCTTAACTTTTGAAGATTTCTGATCCTTCCATTGATGAAAAATGAGGGTTTTCCAATTGGCTGGTCGCTGACAATGTGCAGTGAGAACATTTAGTTAAAAGTCATTGTCAAAATATCTCAATCTCAGTGATAAAAAGACACAGGTGTGCTCTGTGTAACTGTGCTCTGTGTAACTGTGGGATGATGAATATTAGCAATTCTATTTATAGTCTATTTTTATACTTGTTTAGAATTTTTCATCCAAGATTTTTTATCAGACCACAGTTATTTCCAACAATAATGAACTTGTAGTATTTCTAATCCTTTGGCCTGCTGCTTGCAATCTGTTCAAAATTGTGCCCCTTTTTTAATTTATTACTGTTTTTGCTACTCTCATATTACCCTTTACTTAGGCAACTGCATTGACTACTTCTAAAGCTGAGAATCAACTTCAAAATTTTATTGTTAACATTAAAGGCTCTTCAAACCTTTTCCCCTTTCTATTTGTGAAATCTGGTTCATGTTTATGGCCCCTCTCATAATTTATGTTTGGCTTCTGACCTGTGTCTCCTCCATCCCTACCATTTGCTGTGTCAAAATATCAGGCTTCTCCTCAATTAACACTGCTATTTTGAAAGTTTTTTCCCCTCTGTAGAATTCTGTGGCTGAATCTTTTGGCCTGTTTATCTTAAAAGTAAACCATTTTCTGTGGCTTTCTGTGAGAATACTGTTGAGAGACATATTTTATGCTTTAGTGTGTCATTCTTCCTTTGTTATTTTGCCGTACTCTGATATCAAGGGTTAGATATTATTGAAAAACAAAGTAGTTATGTTTTTTAATACTCAGCTTATGCAGTTCTAGTTTTTATTATCCCCTAGATGTAATTGAATTCTCAGTCATGACACACATGGATAAAAAAATGTTGTAATCCTGGAGCTGGAAATGTCTTGTCATGATACCCACAATACTGAGAATTCAGGGACCAATACAATCTAGGGAGGGGAGATGAAGAAAGCTTAACATAGAATTACAGACAATTATCAAGAACTACCACTTAAAAAAAAAAAAAAGGCAAAACACCACAAACCTAATGCATCATCAATAAATGTAACCACACAGCGAAAGGCAAAAAAAAAAAAAAAAAAAAATAAAGCATTTAGTATCTAAGTGATGAAGATATACCAAAGACAAGATAAAACAAAATGCTAAGAAACTTCATGATTTATTTAATTTTTTTTCATCCATCTCCTGGTCATATCATAAACCAGTTTGCATTCCACCTAGCTATCATTCAAGTCTGAAAGTTGGAATTTACTGGATATGAGTTCCAAGCTGGAAGTAGTCTTGATCATCAGAGATTTTTGTGTTTTCTTCAAGAACATGAGCAAAAGAAAATTGCTTACCATTAAAAAATTGTGACAGCTTCATGCCTCACTGTGCCTCTGCCTGCTTTACATGTGCTCATTCCTTGGAAATGCAGCTGGCTGCTGACAGGTATCCTGGTGGCTTCTCCTGATCCTCCATTTTGACTCTTTTCTGGGATTTTTAACTGTTTTCATATGACTTTTTTGGTTTGGTTTACTCTGGGGTTTTTTTATGTGTCATCCTGGGAAGAGTAAAATTCACTTTAGCAAAATGTTGTCAGATTGAGGCAGAGTGTTTGACTTACTTTTCTCTTGCTTTTCTCTGTCTTTTTTAAAATAAAGGTATTTGAAGGACATAACTCTGTGTTATTTTCAAGTCATGGACAATTCAGTTAACCCTCTGCTATGGTGCAACTCCACTGGGACCTTTTCCCACACATTATCCTGAAGCTACTTCAGTTTCACTATCTTAAAAGTGCTTGTATCTTTCTGTTCCCTGCATGCATTTTGCATAGGGAAGAAGGATAATTAAGTTTGATCCAAAACATACTGGCCACATGTAACCAAACTAGCAGGAACAGTACATAGCCTAACTCCTGATCAACAGGTGGAAATTGTTTGGAGAAAGGACAGTTTTCCTGGGACAAAAAGTTACTGTCTCTACCAGGGTGTCAGGTAGAGTATTAGGCAGAGCCATGGGGTGAAATTGGTCCTGCTCAGCACCCCATGTCCTCACTCCCTGCACACCTGCACGTTGGTGCAGGCCCATTCTGGGCTGGCCCCATCAATAGGAGTGCCTGAGAGGGATGAGAAAGCACGAGGTTTGCTCTTGGGGCTTTGCCTTTGTCCACTTTGCGTGCCCTGAGACAGCTCTGTGATGCAAAACAGTCAATGGGAATGGAGAAGTTAATTTTGCTCCCCATCCACACTGAAACACCAACATGGGCAATCCCAAACTGGGGCATAGATTTAACAATCTAAATAGTAATGACCAAGTTTCTTCACTTGGAAATATTTCTTAGCAAACTTTATTTGTTAGCTTTCAGTTCCATTTTCTAAATTTTATTCTATTTTGAGAAGGCATGTCACGAATTAATGTATCAGTAGGCAGGCTGCACACTGCAAACTCTTTGGCATGTAAACATTTAATGGACTCATTTGGGGCATCTGAATCTGCTGGAATGCACTGGAGCTCTTGGATGCAGCAACATCTTTCTTAAATAAGTCTCTGTTCACAATTCAGACCACATAAGTAATGTAAGCAAATTGGGACTATGATCATATGGATGTTCTCTGAAGGAAAAATCAAGTGGATTTTACATTTTTAGGAATTGTTGATAAAGCTACAGAACAGAGCAAGTACACATAAAGGAACATAATGAATAAATAATTTTAGCAACTCTTGAACTGCCTTGAACAGACAACAGTACAGTAAATGTTTAATCTTTTTTTCCCCAGTATTTTCTTCAGTAATTTGGTCTTGTTGAAACAGTCTCTAGCTGGGATTATATATTACATTGTACAGATATAATTTTTCTGTGTCTTCTGATTTAAATTGACTCATTTTGAACAGTATTCTACTTCCTTAAAGTATGAATTATACTTTTGTCATAAACCCCAGTCTGACTGCACAGAATATAGATTTAAAGAAACAACAGAAAATAATGCAAGTAAATCAAAACATATTTGCATGACTTTTGAAAACCTTGTTTCAAACCAGGAAATTTATTCATCAATACTCTTCCTAATATGAAAATAAAATTTTTGCTCTTATTCATACTATATAAAATAATATAAACAGGTAAAAATTAAAATAGGAAATGAGAATTCTAGTCTCATTTAACATAAGTTTCCTTTATATTCTGTAGTGTAGGTAATTGAAGAAGTTGTAAGCTTGCAAAGAATTTCTTAAAAATAATTTCAATATTCTGCAGTAATGTGAGGCCTGATCCTGACTTCCACAAGTCTATTATACTGAAATATCCTGTCCCAGTATGTTTGGTCACTCCTAGAAATCTGGCATGGTAACAAGGCTGTCAGCATTGTGACAATGGGGTTAAAACCTGTCTGTGTGCTTGGGAGCTGTTTGTCTGTCTGGAGTAGGTGCATGGATAGAGAAGGTTGAGCAGACACAACGATTTACATGATTTAGATAAGAATTTTTTTAGCTTTATACTGCTGCCAGTGGTGCTGTAAATAAGTTTCTGTCACAGAAATTTAGCAAGAAAATGTGGTGATTGGCAAAGAAAATGTCTCTGTTATTACCAGATTTAGCATGAATGGGTGGCTTTGAGTAGAAAATAGTCTCCAGTGCAACAGTTAAGTAAAAACAAATACCCAGTCAAGTTGCTTGAAATGTGTTCTGGTTCCCTGTCATTTTCCACTTTAATCAAAAGGTGTACTAAATAAGTACTTCACTTGAGTCTGAGGCTGCAGATAAGCCCTTTTTTTGATAAAATCTGAGAACAATATTGAATTTGAAGCCATATTGTTTAGTACATTTGGCTGAACCTTGGCAGTTGACATCATATATATTTATCCCTGTCCCAATTTTCTAATCTGTTCACTGAGCTATTTACCTGTTTTACAAAATATTAAGTCTGAATTAAATGAGGCAGGATTTTGGCCTTTCCTCATATGGCTTATGAGATGAGTAAAACAAGGCAATGTTTTCTCCTGGTATCCACCCCATCATCTGACATTGAAAAAAATTTCCTCCAAGTCCACATTCCCAGAGGAAGGATGATGCCAAAGCCTCTAGGGCAGCACTTAATACTTGCCACATCCTTGGAGATCCTCAGTTAAAGACAGTACATGCATTAAATCTTCTGCAGTTACCCCTATGCACATCTCTGCAGACATTGGGAGTTTAATCCTGGTAAGGATTTGGGGAAGATAGATGGATGCACAGTGATATGACACGCAGTGGACAATAGGCTGGCATGCTTCCCAGGGAAACCCAGGTACAGGCCCATGCTATCCACTTCCTTGTTGGATTTCACTGGTTTCATTTGTGATTCTGGAAGGAGATTTTATGACAACTGAATAAATGATTACCACAATTGAAAAATAATATAGATAATACCAGGGTCTGCCTTCTTTCTGCAATAGGTTATCCAGACTGCTAAAGGAGTGTTGTGACCATGAGAGCCACATTCTAGAGGATCTATTAGTCTCTGTAGAGAGTCTTTCCTCCTGGCCATTCCATTATAATAACCTTCTCATACTGAAGTGTTTAGTACTGAAAAGGTTGACTTGGTTGCTTAAAATAGAGCATCTATTTTCTTCCATATGTACAAGAATATGCAGTAGCTTAGAAAATGTTATTGGAATCTGAGATCAGAAAGATATATGTCTGTTCAGAAATGCATGTGGTGCCTTTTAAATAAACTTTTTTTTTTTTTTTTTTTTTTTTTTTTATGGAATGCTCTTCTGTGTTTAAAAAAATATATATATTCTGTCATGCCGTATGTTAATTTGTTGTTTTTGATCTGAGGCCTTTGAACAGCAGTCTGCAGAGTGCAGTAATTCTGGCTTGGGATGAGAGCCCTTGTTGCACGGGAAGATAATAATGAACCTTGTTACACCCACAATTACTATCACCAATGGAAAAGAGCTTGGCTGGGAGCTGAATCCTGGCCGATGTGTCCCCGAGATGTCTGATTGCAATAATGGCAATGGCTCCAGGTGACTGTTAGCAGCTGGCACAAATTAAAGAAACGTTTCAGCTTCTGAATCAACTGCTTGCAGCAAAGTGGTGTAGAAGAGCATGTACTTTCAGCTGCGTTGGGCCCTATTACTGATAATTAAATCTTTTTCGCTTTAACCAGATATCAGGCTGTTATCTTCCTGAGTCTGCAGACAGTTTCATTTGGTAACTCAGAGAGGTGAACTGTTGCATTAGAAAAGGAAGAAAAAGAATTAAAATTCTGGTGATTTAAAAGTCACTATTTGTTGTTCCAGAATGGATCTTCCTGAAACCAGCAAGTGGATGTCCGCAGTTTGCAGTTCCAAATTTCTGCTAACGAGTGGGATGGATTAAAAATTCTTCTACTTATATGTCAGACTCTCCATTTTCTCTTTCAGTTTATGGTATAGTCATGATGTATGTAAAAAAATCCACTATCTGCTATCCTATCTATAATAGCATACATTATATCATATCCATTAAGCATTTTTATGTCACTAAAAACCTGTTTTAAAAAAGCCTAGGCACCATATAGGTACTGTAGTTGAAAGTGAGGCCCTGGGCAGCTCAGAGTAAGAGGCAGAGGGGGGCACAGAGGGGGAAAGAGGTAAAGTCCTTAGCCCAGGTGTTTTTTCACTGAGTCAGAAATAAGGCTTTGCACCCTTCACATCCTTCACACACAGGAGTCTGTTTCCAGAGTGGAAAGAGATCCAGTGTGTCACATACTGAACATCCAGCAAGAAACAGGACCTTCTGTACAAAAAGGCTGCTCTGCTCCTCTGTGAAGCCTTCTTTGAGTCACAATGTGCCAAAAAGAATAGATTTTCTGAAAAAAAAACAGTGTTTTCCAGGTAACTCCATGGAAGTCTTTCACATGGGTGTTGCCTCCACACATTATAATGAAATTTGAGTGCCAGAAAATGGTGTGGTTTGGAGGAAATGGAGGAAAAGTGTTTTCAATCTGAAATAAATTAGGATCCTGAGGAGTCCACCTGGGTTAGTCCACACTCCCTAAGAAAACAAATAATGCGATTCTACTTTTCATCCATTTGTAAATTCTGAATAGTTTAATGACTTTTAGTGAAGTGAATCTAGACAACTTGCTTCGCCCAGCACCGTTTAATAGCCATACTTGCAAAAAATTCACAAGTGTCACAACTGGATTAGTTAAAAAAACACTGAATCCCTGTGAACATTTTTGTTGAGAATAATATGCCACAGACACACACATAATTTATTGATGATCCACAGTAACTTTTTATGTGGTTAATTTAGCCTGTGGTTCTTACCTAAGCCCTGAGATGACCTTGTATTTGCCATGTGTATCTGCAGACTGCTGACATAAGGTGATTTAACCAGTCACAGCTTCAGTTTGATTTAGTTTACTTCCCTTTGGGGGTGAAGTAACCCAACTGAACTACTACCACCTTAGGTGCATGCTCACATATTATCTCAGTTCAACCAAATATTTTAGTGTGATTTTACTTATTATATTAATTCAGACTAATACTTTCCAGATGTTCCCATATAGACAACTCTTAAGTTAAGAAAGACATATAGTTCTCGGGTTTTTGCCAGTGTTGTTGGTTTTTTTCTGTCTTTGTATTTCCTCTTTCCAAGTGTGAACAGCTTCTTTTTTGCTCTCTAAGGTTTTGCTCCTAACATAAATTAGCCAGGTGTCCATATTTCTCTTTTATCTTGAAAACCATGGCATATAGTTTTTGCTTGTCTTAAATTAGTGTAAAAACAAAGGTTATTTTGTTAAATTTGAATGTTTTTGTTAATGTTCTTGATAAGGCTGTGCCAGGCTCAGGTCTATGTAATCTGCAGTGCATATACTGCTCAATTTAGTTATACGGGGAAAGAATTTTTCATTTTTCAACCAAGTTCTCCTGTAACACTTGATAGCTTTTGATATTTGTGCTTGTGATCAGTAAACACATTGTCTTGTACATCATGGATCTCTCAAATGTGTATAAGTTTGTACGTAACAGATCACAGAAATTAATTCAGCTTTTAGGTAGAATTTAATAGTGTATACTGATAGATGCTCTATCACACATTAAATTTCTTTTCCTACTTTTACTCACACACTTCTTCAATACATCATGAAACTTGCTTTTTCTTGTAATGCTGATATTGATCTCCCTTTTAAAAATGTCCAAATTTTTTCATGTATCCCTAAGAACTGCAGCTGAGGAAATGTGAACTGCTGCTTGACAAAATTTAAGTTTGTTCAAAAAAAGAAGAAAAAAAAATTTATCAAGAATGAACAAAATAAATTATGAATGCTAACAACAGTTCCACAATTTTTCGTATTTTTCTTCATACTCCGGATGCAAGCCCAGATGTTTTTTGGAAAGGTCTCCTTATTATAACCACATACATAGGTGGCTATTGATATAGATATAAATACAGATATAGATAGATGATATAGATTAGATATAGATAGAAATAGATATAGATATAGATGATATAGATACAGATATAGATATAGATATAGATATAGATATAGATATAGATATAGATAGATATAGATATAGATATAGATAGATGTAGATTAGATATAGATATAGATATAGATATAGATATAGATATAGATATAGATATAGATATAGATATAGATATAGATATATACAGATATAGATAGATATAGATATAGATATATAAATATGTAGATATAAAGAAATTTATAACAAATAACAAATTAATTCTGCTCTTCATAATGAAATGTTCCCAGTGAGTTTGAGGTCCTAATACATTTCACAAACTTCTCCACCTCCAGTGTCTTCCAGCACAAAGCTGCCTGTGCATAAAACGTTGGAGAAGCAGGTCTGCTCGACAGGCTCCCAGGGAACAAGCTCCTGCACTGACACCCTGCCTGCTCCTGTGTGCTCTCAAGGGCACTCCAGCACTGATGAGTCTCCCAGGGGTCTTCAAGCACTGGTAATTTGCCCAGTCACTTGAGGCTGACGCAGAGCTACCTGCTTGACATGTCTGTGGGACAAATGCACTTCAGAGCCTGAACAAAATAGCAAGAAACACATTTATTAACCATGCCCTGCCCTATATGTATAGCACTACAGAGATATATATGCCAGCTTAAAGAAGAAATAAGAAAAAAATTATTTTGTCACTTAATTGCAAGAATAGTGTCAAAAGATTCTAGAAATAAACTAGGTGTGAAAGGAAAGTCCCAAATTGCAAGCAGAGAAATGACAAGGACCTCCATTTTCCTGACAACTTCCTTGGGGAAAGAGAATTGTTCTAAGGATGGGTTAGGCAGCGCTGACAGCTTGTCTGTCTGATTTGTGCAAAGCACAGTGCCTCATTCATCTTGATTTTCTCTATAGTTTTTTTTCTCAGTGAAGTAATTAGCAAAAGTGGTTATTTCCATATAGTAGTGGTCAGATGGCTTAAAAGAAAAAGGAGGAAAAATTCTCATTTCAGAAGCAAGAGATCAAGTAGAGCTAGCAAAATGTGGAGTAAATAAATCCCTAAAAACCACAATTTTGCAGTTTATGTTAGCACAAAAACTAGTTTGTTTATTCCAATCTGTGATCTTGTCATATTTGTTTTCTTCCCTGAACACTTAGCAAAGCTTACCAGGATTGAACTCTGGGATCTCAGTGTGCATTTTAATCAAGCAATTAACTGAATATAAAACAAGGGAATTCTGAAGTTTGTTTAATTTTCTGTTAAAACAAAAACAAAAACTGTTTACTTTGAAGTTAATTTGAACTATACAGGGATTTATAGTAAGATTTGAGACTGTAGACATAACACAGTAACTGCTTGTAACATCCTGATTGCAACATGCAGGTATGGGTATTGGACTGTGCTAGTTTCTGAATCTGGAATATGTGTAGGACTGTATGTACAAATATCTCATTAAGTTTGTTGAGCAAATGAGTACATTTCTGATCTTGTTGAAAACTCAAATTCCGGGTGGTATCTTCTCTGAGTCCTTGACTTTGGAACTTGATTCTTCCATTGATCCCAAAAGTTAGCTGGCCCTAGGTCACTCTTCAATACAAATTTATTGCCTTCTGTCTGAAGAAATCCCCTAGGAGAGAGTTGGAATCTGTACTTCCATTGTGAAGGATTACTGGATTCACTTAAGATTTCACTGATTTTTGCAGTTTAAATATATGTATGTAAAAGCTGTAGCTCATTTTACAAATCAGTCAATAAAATATATATTTTTAAAATTTATTTTTAGTGAGCCATGACTTATTGTCAGCTACTTGGATTGATCTGACAAGTGGTTGCAATTTATTTTCTCTTTAGTTACTCTCCATCTGAATCTTTTAAGTCCTCTCTTATTAGCAAGATACAGCTCTTCTTTTAATGGTTCAACCTAATAGCATTTTGCTTACTTGTGCTGTAGGCTATGTGTTCTTTGATGAGAACAGATTTGTAACTTCTACATAGAGCTAATTGGATTTCTTGATTATCTCATTGAAGCTAACCAAAATGACCTTCCCATGAAGTGGAAGTCTGAAAGATTTTCTTTCAGAAATAATAGTCTTTTCTTCCTGATAAATATTTATTGTTTGAGGTTGGCTAAATATTCCTTTTCTCTCTTTCTTCTTCTGTTTTTATCTCTGAAGGGTATCTGCCTTCTAAAAAGAGTTACAACTCTACTGTCACATTTTAAAAAAACTTGAGTATTTCCAGACTATAAGTAATTTGCCACAAAAAGTAAGATCTTGAGTGCATGAAGCAAACATTTTAATGGAATTTTATCCTAGAATGCCTATTTCAAAGACCTTGTTAAGCAAGCCTCACATAACACTTATAAAACAGGACTATTACCAGCATTACCAGTAGATGACACGATATACAGGAAGAAGTGTAGAAGGGGATTTTTGAAAATATTTGCCTGGGTAAGTTTGCATAGAAATTAATTATTGAGTTAAGTATATGCATAGCTAGATCATTATAGTAGTCCCATCATACATGACAATAGCAGAATTATAACTTAGGAAAAACATATTCCATTAAGTTAAACCTGAACCATATAAAATTATCAGAAAGCCTCCCATCTAACTCTGTAGTACTCATCATAATGCTTTACTTAACTTTTCATGAAACTTTTCCTGTGACTCTTTTATGTTACTTGTTTAATGCAGCTTATCACATTCCACAATGAAAGAGTCCTTCAAATTTATTGTCAAATGTACCCATCCACACAAATATGTTCTTCAGAACAGGTTGACCTTTATTGCTTTCAAGACTGTCAGGAATGGTGTAAAAACAGCTTAAATGAAGGTGTAATTTTAGGAGTCTGTTCACATGCTGAGGCTGTGTGGCTCTGGGAACAGCTGAAAAATGCTGAGCTCACCAGCTGAGCCCCACTGATGTATCCCAGGAAGGTCATTCCTCAGCACACCACGCCTGAGCTGTGCTGCTGGAGCTGTTTTAGGTGCTGCCAGCCTGGTCTCGGGGCTCAGGGCCCCCTGCCCTCAGCACTGTCAGGGAGCAGACTGCAGATCCCAGCCCACCAGACCCAAACGCTTCTGGGGCTTTTTCATTGCAAAGAAGATAAACCTGGGTATCCATGGACAATCTGAAAACAGGAGAGCAAAGGGGAGAGAGAGTGCATCTAGTCCATTATATCTGTTGTTTATTGCAAGAAGACCCCTAGATATTGACAGGAAATTCCAGTTAGAAGCCCTGCTTTGAGCATTTCTCCATTTACATATTGGCAATACATGTTCTGCATACCACAAAACCTGATTTCTTGGTTTTCTTCCTTCTGCAACTTGGGCTGAAACAAACCTACTTAATGATAAAACTTCTTTTTCTTTTTTACATAAAATTATATTTAACACTATATTCATATGTATTTTATGGGTATCCACCAATTTCACAAGATATAGATGAAAGAAAAAGTGAAAGGAAAACATATGAAGTGGTCAGCACCCTTCATATATAAGACAATTGAATATTTTAAAATACTTCTGATGCAAATACCATGTTATTTGAAGATATGGGAGAAGGAATTAGTCTTGCTTTTAACCACCTGTCTTTCCACTTTCTTTGCCATAGGTATGTTTTTTAATTTGCCAGCAATTTGTAATGACATGACTGTGCAATTCCTTGAGACCTTTAAAGTCATTCTGCTTTTCAATTTTTTAATTTAGGGAACTCTTATTGATTACAGAAATATTTTCTTGGCATCATCTCTCTTTGTGGCATCCAAATATCAACTAAACTGGCACCTTTATATGGAAACATGCCCTTCTTTCAAATATATTGGAGTGGAAAAGAAGCAGTCTTTTATTACTTAACTGATTATACACATTCTACAATACATGTTTACAAATATTGGTTTTGTTTCTATTGCTATTTTGCATTCTGAATCTCTCCTTTTCCAGGTTTCCATAGCAACTCTTGTACAGCTTGATCATTAGAAAGAAATTCTCTTTAATTGATCTCCTAATGTATAGCTTAATAGTAACTGTTAAGCAGTCTTTTGTTTCCAGGTCATATTTAAGGTTCATACATTTGCATAAAAACATCTCATTAGCTCAAACCAATCATTATTAGTAATTTTCTTCCTTTAGTTTTTTAATAACTAAATCCTTCATTGAGGTTTTACAAATAGCAAATATTTATAGCTTATAGAAAAGGCTTTCTCAGTTGGCCTGGATGCTTTGTTTCTGTGAGCAGGAAGAAAATTACAGAGCTTCAAAATTTTGATCATATAATACAAAAAGAAGGTGCCTTTTTCTCCAACTGAAATTTAAATAGACCATGATAACTACAGGCCAGAGGCACTATTTAATAGAAAAGTTGCAATATAGTACAAGCTTGTGCAAATATGAATAATGATGTTAAAAAATGCCCAGGAAAAACAGCAGATTTCCCCACTGCCACTAGCACCATGAAAGACATTAAATTCTTGGACTTAGTTGTGTTGCTCATAGCATTCTTACCTGAAACAAAGTGAAGATATGTAAAAGTAAGTGCAGATTGCAGGTAGACATTAATTTTTATTTGATAATAAGGCATCCAATTTGATATCTATGGTTGCTACATGAAGACTTGAAAACAACCTTGTGCTCCTCAGCACATGCAATCAGATCTAAATGGGTATGAAGTTTTACTGAAGATCCACTGTATATATGTACCTCTGCAAATATGCAGTTTACTTCATCTTGTGTATGGAAGAACTGAAGCATAAATTTGGATAGACTGAAAATAAAATATTTTAAGTAAGAAGAAATGGGGGGAATCAGCTTTAAGCAGTGCAAGGATACTTCATTTTTGCCTGATGTTCTATAACAGGTTTCATATCACACTCTGAAAGCAGTTAATATTGAAAGAATAGTTTAAAATAATATCATCAGGCCCAAATGCATAAATATAGATCACACCATCATGCTAAGCTCCAGAAAATGTAATTAGCATGTGTAACCTTTTCTTCTTTTCCCCCTTTTCTTTTTTTTCCCTCTGGCATCCTTGACCCCTGTGTGTCTTTATAGAAATTCTAATAACATTAACATTATGCTACGATTAAAAAGTTAGACAGCACAACAATGCTGCTTGACAAGATATTTTTACAATCCTTTTTGATGTCATTCTATTGGGATTGAATGTCCTTTGAACTCTTGCAAATTAAGTGGATGTTCAGTGGATGTATATGGTATCTCTTTGTGTTATCTGTTAGTTCTCTTCTGCTGTTTGCAATGAAGGATTGGCTTGCATTTATCCCAGCATCTATAATTTTGTTAAACAGTAATTATTCATGCATAGCATGGATTTCAGAATTAGGTTTTAAACCTGGATTTACTATCACTTTTCAATATGTTGAATGTAGGTTTTAAATAAATTGTATGAGGTCTATGCAAGCTGAGCTGATAAAAATGCATGAGCTTCTGTTTCCTGAACTATTTTCATCAATTAACATCAGGGTTTAACTATAAACAGGAACCCCAGCCCCCAGCATGCTGGTACTGTAATGTCATCACTGGTTGTATCATATTGTGTGTGCCCTAGTCACATTATACAGGCATAACAATAAAAAAGGGATCAAGTCTTTCAAGTTTTGTGTAAATTAAAAGCATGTTGTCTAGAAGAACCTAAGATTTTAATAGGGTGGAAAAAAAGGATGAAAACTCCTGCATTATCATAGCATGAATTTTCCTTTCCGTATCAAGGCATCAGATGAATTGCACCATTTAAATTCTATTTTCAGCTAGAAATAAAAACTAATGAATTTTCCTTAAATGTCTATCTTTTTTTAAAGTATAATAAGATGAATAAGAATAATCAATAGTACAAATCCCCTTTCATCTAAAAGGAAAAAAGTGACCAAAAACATAAGTCCAAAGTAACAACCACCACCATCAACAACAACAAAGAAAAAGAAACACATGGAATTTCTGAATAATGTCATGGAGAGAGATGCCATGGAGTGCTTGACAGCAACAGATTCCAGCAAGTCAAGAAGTATCAGCTGGGATTAAAGCAGACAATAAAAGGACCAAGCATGTCAGTGGCATTTATGAATCCAGAACAGGAATAGTGTAGCTACTCCACAAGCAGATCTTCATGCTTAAGAAAAACTATTGAAACAGACACTGAAATTGCTGGTACAAAGTAGTAAACCCAAGTTAGGTTGTGATGGTTGTACTGTTTCACTTTGACATGTGATTAGAGGCAGGAAAAGTCAAGATAATTGAGAGCATAGTTGTGGAAAAGGCTGAAAAAAATGGGAAAATGTGTAAATTCAGGGTAACATAACAAATAGACCAGGAAACAGAGGGGAAGATGTTTAATTCATATAGCTGCAATAGCTATTTTGATGTTAAGGGCTTGAGAAATTGATTTAGATATTGATTAACTTATGCAGAATACTAGAGAGCAGTAAGTTTCAGAAAAATGCACTGGTTCTCTGATGACAAATATTTATTATGCTCAAAAAAGTATCTTGTTAATGGGATGTTATTAACTATTCAGAAAACAATTTTATGTTGTTCTCCCTGTCAGGGTTTGGGCATCAAGACACCATTTTCAACTCCTGAGCTCAGAGTGCTTTTTTTTTCCCCTGAATCAGTTATCTATTGGTACAAAATATGGAAATTCTTATCTCTTGTCTCTGTTGTTTGTGATGTCTTATTCTTTTCCAGTGCACAATTCATCCTCACCATTGTAGACAGACCTAACTCAGACTTTTTTCAACACTCATCAGTTTAAGTGCCTCACAAATTTTAGTGGCCTAATTTGTCAGGTGAAAGGCTATTACTTTCTTTGTACAAATGCTAAGCCAAGGACCAAAGAATTATTTTTTCAGAGATATTTCTATTTCTTGGAAGCTGAATACAGATTAGAGTGAAGAATGTTGATTTCAAGATCTGAAAGAGCAATCTCTAGTGGGCACAGATTTTTCTTTTCTCTCTGTCAATTTCCTTCTGCATTGTACCTTCTGTTTAACCTGCTCCAAGAAATCCCTCCTCCACTTTTCCTTCTTTATTTTAATACTGCCTCTTCCCTGTAATCTCATTTGCTTTTATAATCACTCCTGTTCACATTTTACTTAAAGCCTCCTTCCTCAATGAGTTTTCTCTTAGCCCAGTTTTACCATTGAAATACTCCACGACCTGCCCAGGCTTCATGAGTACTGCTAAATATCCTTTGTTCCTTTCCCTGTGCCAGTTTTGGGACTGAGGTGTGAAATAAACCACTGCACAGTGCACCTAGTGATTCAAGGCAAATGAGGTGTGATGGGAGGATTACAAGGCAGAGTAGAAGGCTCCTTGGAAAGTGTGAGACTTCACAGAAGATAGAGTAGGCTGATTTCAGACTTCCTATTTATCTGGTAGTTAAGGAGCACCACAGTCAGGGGCATTTCCAGCAGGATGTGAAAACACAAAAAGCAGCTAAAGGGGCATCTGGTATGAAGGGGTCCATAGCAGTTCCAGAAGTGCAGCTTGTGGAAGGGATATGCTCCTATGTGCAGTGGGCCAGGCCTTGGGGTATGTCCTATCCTGCTTGTGCAGCTGTTTCTGTCACTGAAAAATACTGATTATGAATGATTTTGTGCCGAGCATGGTCTACAGGGAATGCTTTGGGCCAGGAATGATATCAGCAGTCTCTCCTGTCACAAGTGAGCTCTGACAGTCGTGGCAGTGCAATAAAAGGTGAACAGCCTTCACCAGAGGTGACAAGAGGTAACAAATGGGGGGTCAGTGGGAGGGACGCTGCAGACGCCACAGCCCAAGGCTCTGCATGAGCTCTGTGTGTATCTCTGACTGAGATGGAGCTCATTTTTCCATGGCATCTGTGCTGGTAGTTGATTGGAAGGGTGTTGATAACACTCCAGTGTTTTGGCTACTGCTGGGAAGAGTGGTCCCTCTGACTTCCCATCTCAACTATACCAAGGGGCTGGGAGTGGGAAAGATCCTGGGAGGGGACACAACCAGCCCAGCCAGCCAAAAGGATATTCAAATGTGTGACATCATCTCAGATATAAAAGCTAATGAAGAGAGAAAGAATGGGGGGCATTTATAATCCAATATTTGCCTTCCAGCAGATCCACTCTGCATGCTGAGGCCCTGCTTCCCATGCAGGGAATCACTTGCTGTTGGGAACGACAAATTAGCTTTTCCCTTTTCTCATATGTGTGAAAACTTTCACTATTTTTGTTGTTCTTGTTTTTTGTTTAATAAACTGCCTTATCTCAACCTAAGGGTTGTTTTCCATGTTAATCTCTTCCCCTGTTCCACTGAAAAAGGGAGAGACAGAGTGGTCTGGTGAGCTCCTGGCATCCAGCCAAGGTCAAACCACTGAGGCCCCTGAGGACAAAAAGGAAGACACGAGTGATGCAGAGCAGGAATTTTTGAGTATGCTACTTGTGACAGTAAGAACAAGGCTCCCCCCTCTATGCACACCCAGCCACCCATAAAACTTTTGCAGATCTATGGCAATGAGGAGGGCAAATGTGTTCTCGTGGGGGAAAATCCAGGTAGACAGCTCTGTGGACTCTGTTGGGATCGGATAAAAAGAGGCAGCAAACAGTCTTTGCTTTTGCTGATCCATGTGGGAACTGGCACGCATTTGCCAGGCTGAATTATCTTCCAGAGGGGTGTTAACCAAAATTGCTGGGATTAATAAATCTTGGGTCTCCTTTTAAGGATAAAACACGCCAGAACAGCTAAGAAATTACAAATTTATCTTCATAATATTTGCTTAGAATTGTAGTTAGACAAAGTACTGTCTACAAACATTGAGATTTATACTGAGCAAGCAATGGAACATAAGGGAATGCATATGGATACCAAGCTGTAGCTAAGCTCCTCCCAGTAAGTTGTGCCACAGCAAGAATGCTTGAGTAATTATCTTGAGCCAAAATAATCTTGTGTCTTTCTTGCCAATTTCTTCTCAATCCAGTGAGCAAACTGTGTTTTAAGGAAAAGCTGGTATTCCCAAATAGCTCTAATACCAAGCTTTACTTTCTTAACAATATACAATCTGAAATCCCAACCCCTGGGATGGAAAATGCAAACCACATAGCCAGTTTATGCTCACATTAAAAACTGTCACAACAAAAGGGAGGAGGCAATCTCAGTGGAGGGTGTTTTCAGTTTCTTCTTCCTTTCATGCATTTATTTCCAGAATTTTCTTATCACTGATCCTTCCTGGGAAAACCTTTGGGCATCCTACCCTCATGCAACTCAGTTGCTTTGCAACTTGTCGTCTTAGTCTCCCTACTTTTCAGTGGTTTGTAACATCTATTATTACTCCATGAACAAATTAAAGGGAATTACTGTTTTCTACCTATGGATGTGATCTTTGCCATACCATTCAGACTGAGGTTGGAGAATGAATCTGCTTTATTTATTGATACAGATGTAGCTGGGTAGTAAAACATGGGTCAGCTACAAAACTATCACTCCTTCATGGTGTGTGCATTGGTGGGATTGCAGTACAGCTACTGGGCAGTGACAGCCATCTGGTAGGCTGCTCCTTTTTCCATCATCCTGCAGAAATTCAGGGCATTTTCTTAAAACATATGAATGAGACAATGGAGCAACAGAACACACAAGAGAGCTATCTTCACAAAAATTTGAAGGAGGATCTTAGGAAGTGTTACAATTGATGAGTTAATATTTAGATAGACTGAGTGCTAACAATACCATCAATAGCTAAAAGTTTTCTCAGTGCACAACTGCATGGCCAATGGGAGAGAATGAAAGAATGTGTACTGTGCTATAACAATCCAACTAAATCAATATGTTAATGTATTATTGCAGGAAGTGCTGACCTGACATAGCAACTCCTCATCTTTCTACAGAACCTAGATCTTCCCATTTCCTATTTCTCACAACAAAGTTTCCATAACTGGAGTTGGGTTTTAATTTCGACTGGGATTATATTCAAATTTCTTCATCCTTCTTTCTGAATTTCAGAAGAGAGCTGATTTAAAGACCCAGAAGTTGCATGTACTTCCTGTCAGATAAGAGGAAAGACAGAATATCCAAAGGATCATAGCAAAATATGAAATTTGCATGAAACATGTTATAAGGTGTAAAACTATACCACCTTTTACAAAATTTAACAGTGTAAAGAACACAATCACCTAAGACATACTTTTATACTATCATAATGAATTTTAGGTGCACATAGTTAATTTCATTCAAATTACTGCACAAAGCAATGAAAAAAAATGTACAAATAGAAGAAATAAAATTCTTAATTAAATATAAAAATAAATATGTAAATCCTTGGTTATCTTGAGTGAGAACAAGGTAACATACTTTAAAAAAATAACGAAATGTTTACTTGAACTAAAATTAAAAAAATGAAAAAGTAAATATGTTGAGAAGTAATTTTAAGAAGAATTTGGAGAATATTGAAAGGGAGGAAAAAGACAAGAATTAGAAAACTTTAAAAAATATAATAATTATAAATTGTAATTTAGAGTATAATATGACAGTTCTGAAAGACAGAATGAGAACAAAAATGTGAATAAAAGGAGAGGGATGGTGGGAAAGAATCAGTGGTCACAGAAAATACCACAGTAAGAATTCGAAAATGAAAGCACAGAAGAATCAGAGGACTAAAGTGAACAAAAGATAGGTGAGAGATCTCAATGAATGCAAGGCTAAAATTACATTTCCTGTAAGGTTTTGGGCACAGGGACCAGCTTTGAAGACCATGGCATTTAAAAGCCAAGACTGAAAATACCAAATGCATCAAATGTACATTTTAAAAACCACAGTAAATACAGGGTATGTTGTGCAAGAAATATCATGTGAGATATCATTTTATATATATTCTATATTCCTTCTATATTCTATATTTTATTCTTCTATATTACTTACTCTGGTAAACCAAAGACAGTTTGTGATGAAAGCAGTTTTCACAACTTATTAACTGTTAGGCATTATTCTGGGGACACTAAAGCTGCAAAAAACACATTTTCAGCCCAGTGTTTAGTCTGATAATTTAGAAGGTCATCCTGTAGCCTGATAAGGTTGGATTTGCAGAGGACTAGAATATTGCAAGAGTCAAGAATTTAAATAATTATTTAGTACTTATGATATGTTTTATTGCCTGGAAAGTCTTAAACAAAGGTTTTTACCAGTTAGGCTGAAAACTAGTGCATTGCTTCCCGTGCAAAAGTTTTTGAGGGAAATAATTCAAGAACTATACCTTGGCTCATCCTGATTTAAGAGAAAAACTGTTAATATGGAAAACATTCTAACTGGGTTTAGTTGTTTTTTGTTATATAGAAATTAGTTCACCTCACTGAGAGCACAGTCCAGGTAAAAGAAAAACATTAGACTGACAAAAAATATCTTTAAAATACAATGAAATTTTCCAGATGTAATATTTAAGAAATTGAATGAAAAACCTTGAAGGTTTTTACACAATTCTATGCAGTCTAAGATTAGCAACATACTTTTTAAGTCAAGATTAAATCGTGTGGAATACAAAATAAAGATACCTCACTGAGACTGTTCAATTCAAGACTTCAGAGTTGAGCTTTTGCCTAAAGTAAGCTCTTATTTTTCTTACCTGAAAAAAATTATGAAAGACATCTAAAAAACACATACTTTCCAGGTATGGTAGCTGATCAGAGTTAATTATCAAAGTCAAGGACAATAAATGCAGCAAGCCAAAACCATAGGTAACTTTTCCCTGAATTTACCATATATAATGAAAATCTTTGTAAGTCTTTTACAGAATATAGTAAATACAGTAAAGGTAAAAGCTGAATTTATATACACTTAGGGAACATTCATTCTCTATGTAAAGAATGTAAGTCAAAGTTGGACTCCTAATACAGGAAATCAATCAGGTTTGTTCAGCACTCATGTTCTAAAGGTCTATTGCTATTAAACTGTAAGTGAAACATAAATATATGTATAATATAAATCCATAATGTCATTGGAAATATGAATGTGCCATTGAATCTCATCTAGTAAGGTTTTTGAGTGACAGCTCAAGCCAGAGTTACCAATCTGAAACAAAAGAAGAAGGAGAAGAAAGAAAATCTAGACTGATGGAGCAATCTTGCTCCTATTCAAGTCAATGTAACACTCTCATTCAAGCATGATCAGGCTCCCTTTGTGCTCTATACTAAGTACATAGGACTCACCATCTTAGTTCAACAGGGCTTACCTGAGGGGAAGGTGAAATTTAAAATTTCTCTTGGTCATTAGACTTAAGAAGATCACCAACATAGTCATTATGATTGTGTTTATACCATCAGTACAAGGGATTTTAGCAAAAACTAACAGCTTAAAATCTGAGGATCTTTATTCTTCCTGAAATTTTCAAAATTAAAAATGGAATTTAATTTTTCTTACATTTTAAGTCTTTCACTGCTTATTTTACTGATATCTTTGCATCTTAGTACCACTTATTTTGAAATGGATAAAAACCTTTTTTTTTAAACTCAGATTTTTTGGTGGGTGTCTATGTAAACAACTTTTTACCAATTATGCATTTTGGTTTTTAGTTTCCTTAACAGGTTTATATTTCTTTCCAGCAGAAATCTAACTGTAACAGCTGTACATTCTTACAAAAACCTCTTATTTTATATAGATTCAATTATAGATTCACATATCTGGGTGAATTTCTGTAGCAAGGGCTTGGTAGCAAAGAGGCCCTGGGAGGGTTTTTGGGAGAAGATGTGTCCACACTGGCCAGGGCCAGGGCCAGCCAGTTCTGAGAAGGACTTGCCCAAGGCTGAGCCTGTCAGTGGAGGTTGCAGCTCCCCAGGGAGGAAAAAAACAGCCTGCAGTACAAGAGCAGGCAGGATAAAGGAGTGAGCACAAGTGGCACACATGTTGACAGGCAGTGAAGGAGGGGCACGAGGTGCTGGAGCAGAGCTTGTCCTGTGAGACCATGGTGTGTCCTGCAGGTCATGGTGGAGCAGAGATCCACCTGCAGCTCACAGAGGCAACCCAGAGTAGAGGGCTGGACGTTGTTGAAGGAGGTGTGACACCGTGGACACCTCCCACTGGAGTAGCCTGACAGGACCTGTGGAGCCCGTGGAGCCCTTGGAGCCCTGGAGAGAGGAGCCCACACTGGAACAGATGTGCTGGAATGGTCAGCGACCCTGTGACTAGTCCATGCTGGGATGAAGAACTGTACCCCATGGCAAGAACTCACATTTGACAAATTCAGGGATGACTGTCTCTTGTGCTAAGGACTCCATGCTGGAATAGGAGGAGCCCTTCCCTGAGATGTGTCATGATCACGATTCCCATTCCCTGTTCCCTGCACATTATGAGGGAGAAAATCATAAACGAAGATGAGTCCAGGAAGAATGGAGGAGTGGGAGGAAGGTATTTTAATGTTTAGGTTTTACTTCTCACTATTCTATTCTAACTTGATTGACAATATATTCAGCTTTTTCCCAAAATGATGTCTGTTTTTCCCATTACTTTAACTGGTGAGGGATCTCTCCATGCTCTTCACCCATGATCTTTTCACAGCAACCCCTTTCCTCTGTCCTTCTGAGGATGAGTGACAGAGGGGATTTGGTGTGCAGCCAGCATCCAAACAGGGTCAATCTCTCACTCTTGGAATGAAAAGAAGTGTCTAAAACCAGAATATGGGAAAGTTCTTCCTTAGGACTTAGAACTTAAAAAGGTACTGGATAAATATCACAACCTCTTTCTGTGCTTCTTGCAGTACTTTCAATTCTGCTTCAGATGTGCACATAGTTATCATGGTTTGCACATATATTTCTTGTTTAAATTAATTAGAACGAAAAATAGAAAGTGGTATGTGTCCTGATTAATTTGACCTGGTCAATATGCTCAGAGTGCAGTTAAAACTATTTATGTTTAAGATGTGTTTGTTTCTGTTAGTATAACAGAAAGGCTCAAGAGGGTGTTTAGTTCTGGGTTAACTCCCATCTTTACAGGAAACTTCTCAGTCTTATTCCCTGTCACCCCTGTAGCTTGCCATAACAAAACAGAACCTTTGCAGACAGCAAAGGGTTGAATGCAGCACCAAACATGCAAATGAAGCACTGGACTTTTTCCACTCCCTACTCTAACAGCTTTTACTCTTTCAGGTAATGAAATAATTCTAACAGAATTTAAATCTTTCGTTTTGGACAAATGTGCTTACAGTTCAACTCTTCTCTTTTTTTTTTCCCTCTTGATATTTCTGTCACTTTTATTTCATAGCCATTTTTCTGCTGCATTGCAACTGCCTCAGGAACAGATGAAGGGCTTCAGTTGTTCTTTCCTGTCCTTCTAACTAGGCTGAGGAATTCATTGTGGATCACTACTGTGTGCGTAAATAAATATAGCTATAGCTATAGCCTTATATAGCTATAATGCTGAAGGTCAGATGTTAACTGTACCAGGGAAAAAAAAAGTGCATGCATCCATCCCTAATTTAGCTATCTGAGCTATTTTTTAGGGGCTGCCTATGGTGGGTACTTTTCTAAATTAAAACCAGCTCCCTTTCCATATTAACTTTATTGAAATTACAAGTTTAACTTCTATTCTCTTCTCATGAGCTGACTAGCAACTATATCAGCATATGATATTTTGATTTTCATTGTCATGGCCAGGCACAGACATGTGCCTTTATTGCTCTCAGTGGGCACCACACACAGTACATGTACACAGCATCTCTGCTCTGTACTTATTTTAGGACAGCTGTCTCTCTCATCAAAAGGATAGGTGGATTCTTAGGTTAGGTAATGAACGTTTGCTCTGCCCACAAATGAGGTAAGGAAAAATTTGAGTTTCACACTGTTATTTTCCTTGAGGAGATAGTGGGATCTTGAAAAAGAACAGACATTTCACCACAGAAAGTGAAGTTCTTTTTCAAATCCAATTTTAAAATTGTAGTGGAGTTTTGTTGCTGGAAAAGGGTCTTCAGAACTCTTCCTACTGACTTTAAACATATTAAATTTCATAAAATTAAATTAAACTCATAAAATTCACCCTTTAAATTTATAACATATATTCGGTACAAAAATCCAAACAATATCAATCTAAATGTATTTGTTATAATACTTTGAGTCTGATTATTAGGTATATAAACTATTACACTAATTTACCCAGATAACATCTTAGGCTCTGGTGAATGCACTTTGTTCTAAGTCCTTTAAAATCAAGACAAATTCTTTGAAGACTGCAGCATGAAGCAATGAGTGTTCCCCATGCCTATATAGCAGTACTAAAAGTTTCCTTTCAGGTGGGAGGCAGGGTTTATTCTAAAAGATGGGTTTTGCACCCCTAAATGCTGGACAGTAAAATCATTGAACATTATGAAATTACAGAAGCTGACCTTATGAAAGACTCAATTTTCACAAGCTTTAAGTAAAATGGTTTGCTTATCTGTAAACTAGTATTCGATTAAAGTCTGAATCTCTGAAGAGAAAAAAACACTTCAGATTTGTAAAATTTCATATTTAGTCAAAACCTAAAGGAACCTAAAGGAAATTTTCTCAGACAGCCCATGCCAGTCAGTGTCAGGCCCATGTCTTTGCTCTGGCATGGGAAAGCTGTGACCCCAGCAAAACAAACAAAAAAACCTCTCTCCATTTCTTTGTCACGTATGCTTTAGCTTAGAAGAAAGTTATGTTTGGAGCAGATGGAGTAAGATGTTCCATTCACTGGAGCACCAAATTCCCCTCTTGATTTGCTCCTTCCTGGTTGTGACAGGCACCCTGTATTGGACCCATGCAATTCAATCTGCTTTTGTTTCCAGGGGTTGCAACAGAGCTTTCAAACAGGTTGTTTGTTTCTACTGATTCACATTGCTTTTGCCCTTTAACAATCAAACTGCTAAAAAGCATATCCATATTCTTATTTAAAGTAAAAATAGAACCTTAATCTTTCTTTAAAATGTTTGCTTAATACTTATTAATTATTAATATTTATATTAGCATAGCCAGTCTTGGTTTGATTCTAAAAAATAAAATAGAAATTAGGACATTATTACCTGAAGGATCATACAATAAAAGTTATTTTAGTTTTTGCCTATGTTAATATAGACATTTTACTCTCCTAGACTGCTTGTGTTCTTCTTTCTAGTGCGTCAATACAGCACTGGAATGGCTTTCTGGGTCACTGAGTCCACTTGCCTCTCATAACAGATATTGTTTCTCCACTGTTTTGTAAAGACCTATTATAAATGGCTTTGCTTTTTAAAATATATTTTAAACTTTTTAATGAAGGTTTCACATATTTTCTTAAGCCTGAATTTGGTGTGTTAGAAGAAAATACTATTGAGTCTGTTTCAAAGAAACTCTCTTTTCCTCTGAGTAGTAAATTGCTAGTTGGTGCAAAGAAGTAAAAATATTTAATCTTTAATCTCTTTGGGTGACATCTTAACTCCCTCCAATCATTCTTATCGTCTAAGAAAGATAAAAATCTCCATGTTTTCAACATTCTTTTTCAGATAATGCTACCTTTTTGTGTAAGAAATCTTGTTGCTCCTCCCAAAACACACTTTGCAACATTTTTGTCCCTCAGGATCAGTCAGTTACAGCCAGTCGATAGCCACACATGGCTTTTTCTTTGATAACTCAGTTTTTCTCATCTGTAAGTTTTACCTGTGCAACTTTTCTTGTGCAAGATTTTTTTGCTTTCTAAATGTCATTAACAGGAATAGACAGATCAATCCCAGGATACTTGAACTCCCCAGCTCGCCTTCATAGAACCCAATTGTCAACAAGCTTTTTTGTCCCTTACAGTTCTTCGTCCTTACAATGATTTTCTTAATCCCTGCACTCTCTAGATGAAGTAGTAATTTCCTATGTGGCCCCATATCAAATACTTCAGTAAATCAAGTTTGCATTTCCTTCTGTAGAAAAAAAATGTTATCAGAAAAGGATATCAGATTAGTCCTGCCTTAATCAATCCTATGTTGCATTTTCTATTCTATCTCAATTATTTTATTCAGCCCTTTAAAAGCTAAAGCCTAGCATACTACTGAAATCAGACTAATCTCTTCTTTCCCTTCTCTTTCACCTCTGCTCCTTTATACCAACTCTTGACATTTCCTATCCTGTAATCTTATGGCAGTACCACTGATTTGATAGATTTCTTTAAAATGTTTACCCCCTCCACATTCAGATCTCAGAGGTCAGTGTAGTCAGCAACTTTGGTAATGAGTTCCCTTAATTTATTAAGGTTTGCCCTTTTGAAACCCAAGTTCTCATTGCAAACCTACTATAATTTAATTTAAACTGAATCAGTTCACCATCACTCAATCAGACATTATTTGTACTTTCAGCCCTTTTTATAGCAACATTCTTTAGACTTTTTCATGGATGATAACATCGTCTTTTGCTGGTTCAAGATTGAATGGATTAAGTATGTAGTAACAATTAAACAGAATGTCTTGCTGTAGTACAGATGCTACCTGCTCAAGCCCACAGGGACTTTAAAGGAGAAATTGAAAATAACTGCCACAATAGTCCACCTGGATTTCCAGCCCAGCTCTGAAATATTGTGAGACTGAAAGGGTGTGAAGGTGTTTTGGTATTACAAACTAATTTTTTTCTCCAGATAAAATGGACATAAAGAAATGTACATGAAACAAAATCGAAAAGGATGAAGTCAACTTCGAAACATTTTTTTTTTCAGATTTTTATCTGGAAATTAGCAAAGATATTATACTAATTGCTCCTAATTATGTCCCTTTAGTCTTCTTTTAAAAGCCGCTCACTCATAAGGGTTTTGGACTGACTTTATAAAATAAAAGGGAGTTTCTTCAGAATGCTTTTTCTGCTTCTAATTTTCTGATCCAGAAGCAGAGTTTTGAATTTTATATCCCATAGTGGATTTTACTTCCTTGGATATATCCAATCAGTTATCAAATCCATTTATACTTACAGTACCTGCAGCCTTCTGTTACAAGCTTTATTATAGCTCAACTATATTTCATAAAATATTTATAAAATATTTCTTTTCTTTGAACACAATGTCTTAGTTGCATTTGGTACCTGCCTGGGGAGGTTCAGTGAGTAGCCTCTAGTTTGCTGTCTTTCAGGTCACTCAAATTTTTTTTGGACTCTCTTATCCCTCTGTGGTCATCTCTTTTCTAACATAAAAAGTTATCATCTTATCTATTTTTTGCTATACAAATTACTTATTCCACTTTAGTTTTAGTAAGCATGTACTACACTTAAAGAAGCATGAGTGAAATTTTAAAAGGAAGAGAAATAAAGAATGTTTTCTACCAGAGCCATAAAACATTACAGCCAATCCTTATTCTTTTCTCAGTGAGCAAACAGGGGTTTGAGGAATGCAGTTATTAGTGGATTTTTTACACCATGTGCCCTTATTACTGCTACCTAAGGTCCCTTTGAAAATCTAGTTCAAACAAAAGCCGTGACAGGTCAGCTGTGTTTCTGAAAGATGTAAAGAGAGAGGTCTTGCAGGTGCAGTGCCTCTCAGGAAACAAAGAGAATCACAGTACCAGTCAAACACAAACAGACTGACCTTAGCATTCACCTAAAACTAGATCTGGTTCAAATCAAAAAGCTGGCATTATCAAAATATGTTCTACCAGGCTCATCTACATTGACATGCAGCTTGTACCTCAGCATCATACAATAGTTATCAATGGCACTGGATAACTTAATACTCTGCTACTAATACACAGTGTTTGCAGAAGTGTTTTAACATTTGATGCCAAACTACCAATTTTCCTTTGATGGAAACAATTCCACAATAGTGAAAAGGCTCAGGAGAGCAGGTAACCAGACTCCTCAGGAGAAGCTCTGCATAGCATAATTCAAAATATTCTCAGGACAAGCATTTATCTGAGGTGCAACTAAAGTGAATGAACAAAAAAATTGCCCTAAACATCTTATTTCATACAACAGTGAGACCAGCTCTTAGGTGTTGTGTATGTGCAGAGTTTCAAATTTAAAACTAAACCTTCCATGAGACAATTTGCCTAGCCCCAGCTCCAGGGCTACATGTCGGAATTTGAGATACCAAGTGTATAAAATTCAACATATACATTTGAATAGCAATATTGGCCCATGAAAAGAAAATATAAGCACAATTCAGCATGAGCAGGTAATCTGTATTGGAAGGTTACCTTGTTGTTCACCAGTGCCATGCATAAGAAAGATGAGGTGGCATGTGAAGAACTGTGCTTACAGTAGCAGGGCAATTCCTAGACTGATGGAATGAAGCTAACTTTGAGTGCTGAATTTAGCAGGAATGATTTGTTACCTTTCAGAATAAAATATTCATTTGTTAACTACGAGCAATAATTAGCTCAAGGCACAATTAGTACAATAACTTCCAGTAATTTTGGTCAGTGAAGCCCACATTTTGCTCATAATATTTAATAAAATATTAAAAAGTGTGACTACTTTTATATAATCATCTTTAAAAACCACACTAAGTTATTTTAATCAATATACTTGTTTTAAGTAAAAGCCATTTAATCTTCTGACTTATGCATTAACCTTCCATTAAGTATTAGTGAAGAAGTTAAATGCACCTTAGTCAATAATGCTAATGCAGGAACTGTTGTATTACCTATGGAGAAATGAGTATTCATATTATGTTAAAGTGGCTATCCTTAACGATTAGCTATTATATGTCAGGAAACTGATCATAAATTTGAAATATTCTGTAGGAAAATGAATTATAATGTTGAAACTGAGTTCTCTGTACTGTAATAATTTTGAAATGAGGTCATCTACTTCTCCTGGTCAGTGCTTTTTAAGGCAATGATATTGAAGTGATGAAGATACCCTTGATGACACTTTGACCTCACCTTGTGGTTTCACATCTTGGTAGGTAATAAATGAGACTGGTAATTGTACTATACTAAACGAAAATATATGAATCTACCCACAGGTACATGAAGAAGTTGTTTTAGCATTAATTCTCATTGCTTTGTTTCTACCCAAAAGTACTTTAATGTACCATTAAAATCAGCAAAAAGACAGAGTTACACCAAAAGATTTCTCTGAGTTTTAGCCTAAATTACAGTGTAAAGGTATCTGCTAATATATCTTATTCTATATAAGTTTTTCCACCTTTTTTGCCTTTAACAGGTTTAATCCTAAACCAGTTTATCCTGCAAGATACACCTTTTACACTAACCTGGCAGAATGCTTTCACAGTGGGATAGTCCCTTCTCTCCTGTTCTTTTCTGCATATTCTTGCTATTTTCCTTCTTTGAGATCTGCTACTTCTGTGGGTACTGGGTAAGCTGATTCAGCTCCCTGATCTAATACAAATCTAATTTTTTTCTATTTTTATTTTTTAGTCTTTAGAGAGAATATTTATGTCTTGAGTCAACCATCAAAATCCATTTTTCCTTAGTTTCTGGTAGCTGAGGCCAGTATGAAGGAAGAAAACCTATAGGTTTATGGGTTTATGGCCAGGGATTTGAAGAGAGTCCATATCTTCCTTCAGTAGTCAATTTTTAGGGGTTTTTTTTGGGTTTTTTTTTTTGTGACACAAAAAATACATAACACACAGGGCAGGTGATCATGAAGGAGTAGCAAAAATGTCCTCAGGTAGCCACTCAAATGATCCACAAAAATGTACTTTCAAGAAAGAAGAGGTGGGGGAAAAAAGGAAAATACACATTTACAGATAAAAATAAAATAATTTTGCCTGTCTTTGAAGATGGGCATCAGCAGTTCTCAGGATACCACTTTTGTTTAATTTTTGAATTTATTCCCTCATGGTATAGTGCTGGTTTTTTCTGATCCTTTTCAGATCCCTGTTTCAGCTCTGTAAATGATTATTCTGCTCACATTCACCTCTGCTTGTCCTTTTTCTATCATTTGTGTAACTTCTGCTGACTTTACAAAATCGTGTCCCTGCATCCTTACAGGTACATTTAGTGTCCTATGGTTTGAGTATATTTGAAGAAACTTAAGATCTCAAAGACAGAATTTAATTGGTTGCTAAATAGTTAATAACAAACATAGATTTGCATTCATGTAACAATACAAAAATATAACAGTTCACTGAGAAATCTCTCCTCTGAATTCTCTATACTTCTTTTTTAAATAATTCTGAATTTTAGGAGCTTTTTTCCTACCCTATAGGCCAATCTCAGTTTTTTGTCAGTATCATCCATCTATACTTTAAATTAGAAGGAAATTTAAATGATTGTATAGAACATTAATGGAAAGAATTGAAGATCCAAAACACCTTCCAACTCCCTTAAAGATTTTCATTCAGTGATCATTTTAAAAAAAAAGCTAGACAGGTATTTCCACATCTTCATTACCCAAATATCTAACATTGCTTTCATCTGGCAGCTAATAATAATTCAGAATTCTTGAATGGTCAATGTGGAATAACAAGCTCAAATACAAACTCTGGCTATGGTCATATGGCTACTAGTCAATTACAGTTCAAGGCTACTTGAAAATGTCATTATTATCTTACAACTTGTAAAACTTGCTACTGAAAGTATCTAGGCATTATATAAGTGAGACAGTACCATGAAATACTTGATCATATTAGAATTCTACTCTCATATGGAAAAATTTGACACAAACCACTGGAGTTGTTATGTCCCTAAAAGCAGTTGCAAAAGAAAATAAACAGTATCTCCACTGATCTTGAAATGGACTATTTTGAAACAAGTAGATTGCTAATCTAAAATAATTTACTAGCCTTATATTGTCTTAAATTGTGTTTCTGAAGAAAGCACATATATTTTTCTTTATGTGTAAAATCCATTTTATCTTGGAGCACTACAAGACAAAGCACATTTGTTTACAAATAGTTTAAAAAAAAAAAGTTCAAAAAATGTCTTAATAATAATAACAATAATGTGAACTGAAATTATGACACTGTGCTAAAAAGACCTCTCTTCTATAAACATGGAGGTATCTCCACTTATTCTCTTTTCACTTTAAGTTGTCAGTTTTGGTATCAAAGATGCATAATTTGAACACCTATGTCAAATACCCTCTTCATTCCATTATCTGCTTCTTTCAGAATCGCATTGTCTGAGTTCAATGCCTTTGTTCAATGCCTTAAAGTTCTGACACTTTAAATTTTTCTTTGGTGTATTTCTTTCAATGGGTAAGAATATTCATACACAGCATTAATGATTAATAAACTATTATCAGCTCCATCTCTCCTCTTGACCAGTTTTTGATTTATGGCCCTTACTCATGATTCTTAGTCTAATGAAGTTTCTAACTTTCAATCTTCTAGTAGTCCATATTTAAACTAAAAACCCTGATTAGGAGTTCTCATACTTAGGATAACTAATTCATCTTCTCCCTTCTTAATTTCACCATGGCTGTTCTTCATTCCAGGACATCCTTCCATAACAGTGCCAGTTTAATTCCTTCAGTCTTTTTTTCCAAATTCTCTCTATGCATTTCACTTCATAAAAATCTTCCACATCTTCTTTTCCAGAAACTCTCACACAGATGTCTCTTCAGAGTCTGCCACATCTTTACCAGTCTTAGCAATATGTGGGGATGACTAGTGCATCACTGAATGCATTACTGCACCTGCCTTTTCTTTTCCTTTTAGGTTGCTCATTTATGCCTTCATGAACCCTCCCACTGCTGGTCTATACTGAGTATGGGTTAATTTCATGCAGGAACACATCATCCCTCCTGCAGTAGGGAAAAACTTCTTGATAATCTCCTTGGTCATCACAGCCACAGAATAGACACCCATCTCTCTTATCACTACATGCTGCAAAGCATTTCCTAGCAATCACTAGTAAATTTAAGCATCATCATAAAAACTGAAACCCACCACTCATAATATATGATGGGAAAAGATGAGAACATTCAGGGTAATTGACAATGAATCTCATGTCCCTTCAACAGTAGGAAATTCTGTGCATGAACTGTCTGTGTGATTTTGTGTTGTACTGCACAAGGCACAAAATATAGAACACAATTCTGTGGCTCTGAACTCTTTGAACTAATGCTGAATCTAAAACCAAAACATACCAGATTAGACAATTTTGTCTATCAGCATCCACTTCTGTTTAACTGCCTGCCCTCATGCTCTTAAATTCCTCATGGTTGCCAGCAATCATTCTCTTATTTTCCCCAATACTCAAGACCCTGGCTGAAAATACTTCTTCATCTTCTCTCTCCAAACTCATTCAGCCTTTCAGATAGTTTTTGAGCACTTTTTTCACACTTTTAGGGTATACCTTTTTTTTGCTGTCACTACAGAAAAAATGAAATATACTTTACTTTGGTTTTCTCAGAGATAAAACTTCTGAATATTCCAACACTTGAAAATAGGTATTGTATCTTCTTGGTCTATTAGCTGGATTATACTAATTATATTCTTTCTCCTCTGTTCTAAAGCATCCAATTTAAGTCTATTCTATTTACATATTTAAATAATGAGTTGAATAAAACTGTGTCTTCTATCTGTTTAAACTTGATTTTACCTTTTAATTTTTCAGCTTTTCCAGTGTCTAAACTTCACCTGGTTGCTTGTCTGTTTTTTCCACCAAATTACTTTCAACACTAAATGTGTTGTTTTCACGAACTTTTCAGTCATTCCTTCAATTTAGCAGCTGGGAAACAGCTACTTCAATAAGAATGGTTAAAATAAATAAATTTAATATTAAACTGGTTAAACTGTAATGATATTTCCATTAAAAGAAAACCTACTCAAATAAAGGAAAGGCCTCTTCCTATAGTGGCATCAGCTAATGTAGTTGAGAGTCCAGGCCAAATTTTCAAGAACATGAGAACCTGTGTCCCTGAAAACACATCTGTTTAATTTTTCTCTCTGTTCCAATGTTAAGAGGAGCATTTGGGTTCATTCAGAAAAATCTGATTAAATGTTTTTAAATTGTGCCTGTGATTGCTGCTTACTGTTCCATAGTAAGTGAGTTTACTTACTGTTAAGCAATGCATCACAGAAAACTTTTACAGATAATTTTTAAAATGGACCAAGTAAAAGTGACACAGTAACAGAATTTTGTAACTTTGTTGGAATACTGCCCCTTAATTTTGTTGGTGTTGAGAGGAAGAGGAAGTGGTAAGGGAAGTAGGATTTGCTGCTTAGTTTAACCTGGTGTTTACAATATATTGAATTCCATTGCAATTTAAATCAGAAAATATTTTTTAAAAATCACATAAGTTGTTTTATTTTGTTTTGTTTTGTTTTGTTTTTTGTTTGTTTTGTTTTGTTTTGTTTAATTTTGGTAATTTTCATGCCATTTAAAATTTTGTATCTCTTTTTGTTGGAAATCTATCATGTATCTACCCTCATGCCTTGAAATGGCTAAACCCAAACTTCTATTGGTATGGAAGTATTTGAAATAGGAAATTTAACTCTTATTTTAAAGAAGTTTCAACTTTCTTGTTTTAACCTACTAGAGGCTAAGCTTTTCTGAATAATAGGCAACAATCAAGTAGTATAAATTAATTTCGTCTTCCATTTTCACTGAAAATGCTAAAAAAAAGAGTTCAGATGTAAAGTTACTTTTATGCAAATACTTTAAATTCTTGCTTGTCATCTATTCATAAAAGGTAGAGAAGAAGCAGCAAAAACTGAGTGAAGGCCAACACAAGCAGTTGGTTAAGCTGCTCACAAACACCTTTTCCCAGGGCCTTTCCAAGTGTCAGTTCCACAACAGACACTTTTTTTGACTCTGAATTGTGCACCTGCTTGGCCTGGTAAAATTGGCAACCAGAAAACAGATAACTGATCTAAAAGGAGAAATTTAGATGCTTTTAGATGCCTTTAAAAGGCTGGAAAAACTGTAGGGATTTGACAGAGTAATTTGCCTGCACAATTTTAATTCCTAAATCTTCCTGTCTAAATCCTGAACATTCATCTTTAGCATAATTCATTTCATTTTCACTTTTTAAATATTTTTTTATATTCATTCCTTGGCATGCTTTGTGTGAATTTTAATGACAATTCATAATATACCAAAATAGTATTTGAAATGTGTTAATGTAACTTTCATTGTACACTCTGGATAGATACCTTAACTTGTAATATAATCTTTTGAAAAATATCCAACCTCAAAGGTTCATGGATTCATTCCATAGGACCAACAAAAACACCCTTTGGAGATTCACAATCATCACTGACATTCTAGGAAAAGTGTGCAGTAATGGAAAGCACAGGGAAAAAAAAACCATCAAAAGTAATGTTTTGAAAACATATTTTGAAATTCCAAAGCATGGGAGGTCATTATCAATACATTCACAAAGAATCCAACCCAAACTGTTTTAGAGTTTGGATACATCTTCTTGTGTCTTAACCCAGCCATAAACTGGGGTTTATGTTTAAGTACCACCTGGTGGTTGCTGCCTCAGTGCTCATCCACTCACCTGCCCCACTAGGATGGGGTGAAAGGAAAAATATAAGAACTGTGGGTTGAGATAAGAACGGTTTACTGATATTAAAAAAAAAAAAAAAAAAAAAATTAATAAAAAATAATGAGAGACAGAGGAGTAAAACCCCCGAGAGGGGAGTGCTGCCCAGTGCTGCAGTTGCTCAGCACCTGCTGAGCACTGCCCAGCCCATTCCCCAGCAGAGCCTGGCCCCTCCCAGCCAGCTTCCCCCAGCTCATTCCCATGTATGGAATATCCCTTTGATCCCCTTAAGGACAGGCCAGGTCAGCTCTCCTGGCCATGCTCCCCCAGGACACCTGATCTCTGCAGAGCACAGGACACTGAAATGTCCTGGATTTAGGGTGACACCACTGAGCAACATCCCAAACATCTCCAGCATGATTCTCACACTGAATACACAGCAATGCACAGCTACAAGGGTGAAAATTAACCCTATCCCAGCTTAAATCTGGTCATATCCAATTTAAAAATAATAAAGGAATTTTAAATATAAATTGTATAATTGCAGTGGGTTTGATTTTGCCCAATTTAGGAATATTGATAGAGAAAAAGAAATCTTCTGAGACAGTGGATATCACTAAAGAACTAGAAAGAGCTTCTACATGCACAACATTGTAATTTTTTTTTTTTTTTTGTTCTCATCTAATATTTTCTCCTTAGTTATGGTTATTTTTATTGTCTGGCAATGAGATTAAATGTAATGCTGGGAAATTTAGAGAAAATTTGTTTATGAGTTCAGTTAATGAGATGTGAAGCATATGATGTGAATGGAATTTTTTTCTGCATCTCAGTGCATCATTGCAGAATTATTGAGAAAACAAATATAATAATGAAATTGAATTAGAAAATAATTTATGTGGTTCTAGATCCTCAAATCTTATAGTGTCTATATAAATATGATTGAAAAGTATAATGTATTTTTTCTATATTCAAAAATATTTTCTCTTTCTGACTTTTTTACTAGCCTCTGCATCCTAAGTAGGCTTTTGTTGTTAGTGTCTCTAAATCACTAGTTTGCATGTGCTTTAGAGATACTAAACTAAAATTTGCTGTTATAGAGTCCCAATAGCTCAAATAGCTTTTTGTTTCCATTTCATTTTGATTGATTTAATTAAGGATCTAAATAAATAATTTTCTGTGTATATCATAGTATTAAGATGAGGACAAAGGCACTATTCATCTTCCATAAAACCAGTTGATGGGCCAGATGTAAAGTCAATTAAATCTGGTGAAGTATAACATTGTATGGCTTGATACAGTTTTCATACTCAGTCTGGCCATTACTTCTGTTTCAGTGTTAATAACAAAGTTATAAAACTCAAATGATGAGGAAATCCATAGAAGTTTTGGAGTTCAGACAAATATTTGAAGGGTCAGTTGCTTATTGCTCTTCTCCAACCTAAGAAAATCTTGCTTGGATTAATAGCTCACCATTTCTACATGGTTTAAATCTTCCAATGAGGGTGACACGTCTCAATTGTTCACTTGTAATGTTAATTTCTGTTCTTTGAGATTTTGGGGTGGGGGGGTGGAGGGGTGGAAAGTCACATGGCAATGGCATCCCTCTCAAAATCAGCATACAGACACTACCTCCAGCATTTTCACCACATATTCCCTGTCAGTCTTGCATGCCCTTCACGTATGTGGGTATTTCTCGCTACATTTTTAAATAGACTTTCTTTTTTTTTTTTTTTTTTTTGGTTCAAGTTTCTTGTAAGTGTATTTCTCTTAGATGTAAAATTGCACTGAATCCAGCATAACATTTTCTCAATTACAAATTGTTTCATTTGATCATACTTTTCTTATCTGTAAAATGTCTGGATCTGAAATATTTTGAAAGAATATCTGTAATAACAGTCATCATCTCCTCCTACTTGCATGTTCATACTGTGAGATTACTTAGTATCTCCTTTATATGAAATGTATAATTTTCAGTCCCTAGTTCAATATGTGTCTAAGGCAAAGTGTGTGAATTTTCCTGCTGATGATAACAGAGGGCATTAATTTTGTTTTAAAAGATGGGTATTTCTATAGACCCTTCCTTGAACTTTGTTCTCATTGAAATCACCCTGCTGATCTCAGGAAGAGCAGAAACAGGTTTATTAGCAGGGAGTGTCCCAGTGAAAAATAAATGTACTTTCTTTTTCTAATATAAGCAGAGTGAAAAGGCTTTCAGGACCACAGCACTTCTTGTAGAGAACTCTTTGAAAAGTTGATCAGCATTGATAGAATTACTGGGTTTGCTTCTCTTTTATGAAAGAAAATAGAATTACAACAGAAAAGTTGATTTTGTCCAGGATTTTCCCTGTCTGTGGTCCATGCTGGAAATATTATTGACATCCAGAAAACTATTATCCGTGTTGCCTATTTTTTCCAAATGAATAAAAGAAGATAATAAGTAATCAAGATTATATCTCTGTCTTTAGGAAAAAGAAAGACGACTCATTTCTAAACTTAACACAAGAAAATGTAGTGTTTTAAAGGATATCTAAAGCCAAAATAAATATTAAGAAAACAAAACAAACATGTTTATCAGAATGCAGCTTTATATTTTCATGTAAAGAGTAATTAAGATCTATTTTCTGTAATAGATGTCTAAATTATAAGAGAAAAAAGATCCAGTATTTTCTTTTTTTAATTTATTTTCTTTAAGAGTAGAGCTATTTCTTGATAGAATTTTGATCATCAGATGTAGAAGAAATTATTCTCTTCATCTTGAAAATGCACTTTCTTAGGTTCCTCATTTACTAGTTTAAACTAGAAGAGAACTATCTAGATTGTTATGTGGTACCACAGACTTTTGTAAAATTGTGATTTAGTTTCTTCTTGATCATTTCTGCTTTCTGAAGTTAGACGAGTAAACATTTGACCAATTAAAATTCCACCTGACATCCTTCATTGTACCTTGTTACTTTGGTGGCAATTAAAACTTAATTAAGTCTTTATTTTAAGAAATACTTGCAGCTGGTTTTTTTGTCAAAATTAGCAATTTTTATGGACAAAGTGAATTTGATAGGTCAAATCGGATAACACTTTATTTTTCTCAACAATTACACCAAGTAAATACTGATCCCACATGATCAGCCAATTACATGAGTGCATTATGGCTGTTAAGAATGATTCAGAATACAAAACTCTTTAATAACTAATACCATAGAATTTTTCTCAAAGAAACCAACTCACTGATCCATCTGGTACTAGTATAAATAGACAAAATTTTACACTAGCTTATGGAGGTAGCTCTGCAAAGCAATAGTGAATCAACTTACAGAATTTCTCCAGGAATTTCACAGTCCTTATTCAGAAGATTTCATACTGATTTCAATGGAGCCAAAAAAAGATGTGCTAGCTCTTCCAATTTTACTGTGAAAAGAGAAAAAGCAAACAAAACAGAAATGCAGCACACAGAGCGAGTAATCAACAGAGAAGGATGAATAGGAAAATGTTTAAATAGACAAATGCAGGAGATGTTTGTGTGTGTAAAGAAATACAGCTGAAAGGAGATCACCACTGCCAATTAGACTGAGAAACCTTGTGCTTGTGAAAGTCGAAATTTTAAAGGCAAGTTTTGTCACAATTATGATTAAAATGTGGGTTTGGAGGAGGGAATAATTTATACACTGTTATCTTTACTATAGCATCCCATAAAGGAAATGACAATTATTCCCTTTTATTAAGAAATGTATAGTTTCCACCAAGGAAACTTTTTTTTTTTTTTTTTGTAGGGACATTTCCAGTTACACACATTCACTCTCATAATTTATACAAAGTACACCATCAGAAAGCCTCCTAATGCATAATCATACATTTAACTTATTAGCATATTCACTAATAGTTACTATCATCCTGTACACTGGACAATTCACAAGGAAGCATTTCAGAAGGTTAAAATTCTTCTCATGATAATAAATCAATCATATTTGTTTAATTAATTCATATTGTTAATGAGTACATATCATGTACACACTAACAATAGTTTCCAAATTGTTTTATGATTGATAGTCAAATAAAAAAAGCCACCCAAATGCAGTCTAGAATTTTCACGAACATACAAATTTATTCTCTGTGTGGTCTTGCTATTTATGTGTTGATTACATGCAAGTTATTGAATGGTTTATGTTTATTGATTGCACTAGAACTCCCCATTTATAACACAAATAGCTGGCATATAAAATGTCTAAATACTTAATTAAAATATATCATGACATGTAAAAATTTCAGAATTCATTACTGTTTCAAAATTCCATGGTGAGCCAGAGAAAATTATATGTTTTAATATGTTTAGTGTTATTTAATGAGGAATTATCTAGAAAATAAAGAATGGTTCCTTTAGTGATGTAGGTAGTAATAACACCAAAAGTCTTATTGATTATTCCTGAACAATTGCCTGCAGCTTGTACATATTTCTCATAGTAAAAAAACAGTTTCAGTGAGTACAAAATGAAAGAAGCACATTTTTTTTCCTGTGCATTTTTTATGTGTGCTAAAAATAGAAGAAAGCTGCATCTACAAGTGAATCCATCTTTCATACTAAATCTTAATTAAATAAGTATGTGAATGAGCAGTTCTGTGTGCTGCCATCATGTATAATTTCTCAGATTCCAGATAAGAACTATTGTCTATCTATCTATCTATCTATCTATCTATCTATCTATCTATCTATCTATCTATCTATCTATCTATCTATCTATCTATCTTTATAGATCAGCCTTTTTTCTTTTTTTTTTTTTTCCTTTTTGACAATGGGCAGATCATTAAAAGCTGCTTGGGACAATGGAGGGATTTCAGATTTTTTGCAGAGTAACAAGAAATAGGGAAATGACCTGAATGTATGCAATACTTAAATGTTGTCAGATATTCATCATATTTATATGCTTTGTCTGCCTCTTTGCTCAGGGTGATTTAATACTACATTAAAGTAGAACCTGGGAGGACATCATAAACAGCTCTTGTTTAAAGGGCATTGTGAAGGAGAGCCTTTAATCTGATTGATGAAATAAATGGAAAGTAATCTATCCTCTATTCAACAGCTTGTTGATGATATGAAAGAATTCCTACTGAAGCAAGCACAGCTTTAAAGAGAAAGACCTCTTTCATCCTGTCAGCCTCTCATTTTTAGAAAAAGTTAAGTTTTTCATCATGGTTCAGGGGAGTTCTTGTAAAACGTTCATTGAAAATTTAAGAGCAATTACAGTGTCAGACAGCTAGAAAAATTGCTTTTACTGAGTGAGAGTTCTCTGACAGATGCATTGTGGGAGAATTGATTCTTTCTAAGGGATAAGTGAATTGTCATTGTTAGTCTCTTCTCATGACATCTAGCTAGATGTCATCTGCTTTGTAACAGAAGATTTGAATCAGACAACTGTACTCAACACTAGACAGTGTCTAGATTAGTTCAGCAAAGAAATAAGCCTGTACTCTGCATGGCATCAACTGAGCTTTTAAAGATTATGGATGAGCGAGGGTTTGAGAAAAAAGTTTGAAAAATCAAAACCAAAGCTTTATAGCCACTTCAGAAAGCCTGGATGTTTAACCTGTAAGGAAGTCTGTCAAATCCTTGAGGAAACCACATAGAGAAAGATCAATAGAATACCTACTGGCTCCATTAGCTTGATGTAAAAAGGGGAAGAGGGAAACCAGCTCTTCCACAAGAGGAGATACATTATTCCAGGGATTAAGCGGGATCAGTTCTCTTGGAGAAAAGAAGACAAGAAAAAGAATGAAGATTCTTGGTGGGCCAGAACTGGAGTGAAAGGGCTTGTCAGGTAATCTAACTGATGATAAGAGAGCAGTTTATTGAATAGGAGGTGTCTCTAATTAGGTGTTCATTAGCATAAGGGTAGGTGCCAATTCTAATCTTGAGCTAGCAGCAGAAAATAGGCTGTCATTCATTCTGCAATCCCTGAGATAACTTCTTCATACTGTATGCTTGCTGAATCCAATTCTCATTTTTATGTGTTTTTTTTCAGTTTGGACTGCAGAGATATATGTGGTGTGTATGAATGTCACTGGCATTTTCCCAAAATAGCACTGACAAATTCAGTAATATTCACAGTATTAAAATGTGGTATTGTTTGGATATAGTGTGCATGTACGTGGTTAAAAGAAAGGTATGTAATTTTAAGTATAATAATGTTTCATTCTGAAAACTTCATTTCAGTTTCTGAAACTGATTTGAATGTAAATTCAGATTAAAAAATCACAAAAACAGCAAAAACTCAGCTATTCCTAATTTAAATAAATTTACAAGTATAAAATTATTTTTGAAACAATCAACAAAAATATTCTCCACTTCCTGGTTAGACTTGTATGTTCTTCACCAGCTCAAATTTCAGTAATATTTTGTGGCCAAGTTTTACTCAATATCAGGATTTTATATTTTGCAGTCATTCTGCGAGCTTCATATTTCTGAAGGAATATATATATAGACTTTATTTAAACACTGAGCATTTCTTTAGCTTCTCAGGAGTTAAACAGTGATGCATTTTTAGTTCTTTATATGTTCAGTTATTTAATCCTTTAATATGAATGACATTATCATTCAGACTTAAATAAACTTGCTCCCCTTAGAGTGTTTCTATTTATTATTATATATCTCTTGAAAGGTTTGGTAAAATGGCCTTAAGTGGAAATAAGCATAATTTTTCAGCTTTGGGAAGTATAGGCCTGAATTGGGCTGTTTTTCCTTTCCTCAACATATTTAGAACACTGTAAGAGTTTATGTGCCATTAAAATATTCTTTTGAAGCAGTGGAAAAGCAAACTGTCAGGGCATCGTTTTCAAGAAGTCACTGATGCTAAAAATCACTGACCTGTGTTAGTTTCAATACTGCTCCTGACATTTTTGCCATTAAGATTCAATAGATCTCTTTATCGATGTCCATAAGGCATTTGGATGAATCAATAATGATGATGGGAAAGCAAAGTGTAATTCTATTTTTAAAATGCTGCTAGATGGAGCAACACACAAAATTGATGCAAGTTCTTAATAGTTTTCCTTTCAGTATTCTAATGTATTGTATTTTCACCTCAGTGAGTGTTAGTTAGGTACTTTGTTACAAATGGAATTTGCTGTGTTCAGCTCTTCTAAATAACTATTTAGCTAAATTTATAGGGTGGCATAATCACTGAATCTTTGACAAACTACAAAAATTTGGGCTTTTTTAAAACATTTTTTCAAAGTGAATAAATTTTTCATAGTGTCTTCTTATCTAAACTTATTTCTGCAGCTGTTGGAACTGTAAGTATGTGGGGACAGATAATAACAAATACTGAAGAAAGGCATGTATTTGTGATTAGTATATAAGCCAACAGTCTTTTTTAGTTTCAATTTTACCTTAAGGAAAATTAGGCATCTTCTGCTTTGTAATGGGTAATAAATTATATGCAATATTGCAAGTAATCTGATTTACTGATCCATATTATGAAAATGAATTCAGTAAAACTAATATGAGCCTCCACTGATTTTGCTGTGTTTTGACTGAGCCAAATCTAAAAGTCATGAACAAGATTATTTCTAAACACTGGGTTTTTTTCCCCACTCCAGATATGGTGTTGCAGTGATGTTTCTGAGAGTAATGATTCTATTTTTGCTGTGAATTATTAATTTTAAAAAGACTGTGACACATGCAAGTGTTAAAATTTTTATCTATAGCAGAATAATGATGTTCAGTTAAATGGGTGCTACTTGCCTAAGAATTCAATAAAATTCAAAGAATTTTGGGTTTGAGGTATTTTTTAAAATATGTGTAGACAAAGATCTATCTATCCCAAACATATTTTCAATAAAAATAGGAGTAAAGGGAGATCAGCAAAATAATATCTTTACAAACATAATACACGGTCTTTAGGAAATCACAGCTGAGAAATTATTCCTCTTATTGATTTTTTTCATTTACTTGTATCTGCAATGTCTTAATTTTGGGAAAATTGCTAAGAGGAAAGGTTTAAGATGGAACACATTTTAAAAAAAATACAATTGAAAATTTAATATTTGTTCTGCAGTTCATTACAATACATTTTTAATCAGTTATTTCTCATGAGGGGTTTTTCTGTTTCTTATTGATCTTCTTTCAGACCAGATCCTTGCTAAATATGTCAGAATAATCCATTTTGTTTTATTTTGTCAGAGTTTCTTTTCTGACAGAGTTATGTTAATACTTCTTTACTTCACATAGCAGTTTCACTAATTATGCCTAGATGGACTTGATATTTCCTTTCAGAGACTGTTGCAGTCCTGGTATTTGTTTTCATGTATCATTGTGTTATACAGTTAGTGAAATTATTTACTCTATATCTATCAAGTAGTTATCAAATACTGCAGCAGAAACACTAACTTTTGAAAAGCAGTCCCTGTGTGTAATTGCTAAGAAACAAAAGGAAGTTTAGGAAATAGTTAAAGTTGGAATATATGGTTTCATTCTGGTATTTAACTGCCAAAGTTGAATGTGATGGAAGGCATCTGTGGCTGTGTTTGTGTAAGGTTGTCTTTAGTGGCAGAGTGTATTATCTAGTGTCACTTTATGAAACTTTCAGTGGTACAGCCTTTTTCTTTTCCAGTATGTGTGTAAGAATTACTTTAATCTTTTTTCTCTATGAGAAAAGATAAATATTATCTGCTGTATATACCTGATGAAACACTTATCTTTTTGATAATTAATGAACCCATTTTAAGTCCATGTTATGCTATCCATCTTTTGTGGTACTGAAATGGATGACAGTGTGATTATGTCTTTGAAAGATAAGTAAATGTGTGTGCTCTTAGATCATCAGGCTTTTAAAATACCAGGAAAGGAGAAGTACAGCAAAACTGGGAGTATTCCTTAATCTTGACTTATAATGCAGAGTGGTTCGTACTTTCATTTCAAAATGTACATTTTCTTGCACTACATATATACACAAGATTTCAAAGGCCTCTGCAAAGGTTTGCATTCATTTTTTGCATTTCATTTACGACTTTTCCCTGTATATCACAGAATAATATATATGCTATACATTGAATATTACATGATTGGACATTGATTTCTATACATTTGACAGAAAAGAAAAGAAAAGGCCAAATAGAAAGGAATAATGCTGGGTTTTATGTGAGAATTCTCAACACCATTACAAGTCAAGTTAAACTTTGAATTCTATTTCAGTGTTCTTGTCAATAAAAACTGGCTTACAGAGACACACTTAGAATTATAATTGATGGGTTTCTCAAAATACCTTTGTCAGTTAAGAAAAGTATAAGCTTTGGATTTCATTATTATAAAAGTATATTTTTAAGAAGTCAAACAGATCCTCTTGAGTGTCTTAAATGGTATAATTTTGGCCGTTTGTGTAACAATATGGAATAATGTCCAATTATCTCGTTTATCACAGCTTCTGAAACAGCTTACACTATAAATTCTGTTTATTAAGTGCAAAATTATACTGTCAGATTCACACATGCTTATCTTCAAAAAGTGACTTACAGACCACATTTTGCCATTTTAAAGGAGAAAAAAAGAATATTAATTGGAAGAGGTCAATGGACCTCTGGACGTTAGATTCTCCTTTACCCTAGTAAAAAAGCTGCTGCAGCTTGGAGGCAGTATATAACTACATGTAGGCAGAGAATTTAAACTAGAGCCAATCCAGGGTCATTTCTTTCAAAACTAGATCTGCATTTTCTGTTCTATATTTCTATCAAACAAAGTCCATACCTCATAAGACTGTTATGTTCTAAGATCAGCCAAATCTAAACTTGAACATTATATTTAATTAAAAATAAAAAATAAAAAAAATAAAAGAAAGAAAGAGAGAGAAAGAGAGGAAGAGAGAGAGAGAGAGAGAGAAAGAGACAAAGTGAGAAAGAGAGAAAGAGAAAGAAAGAAAGAAAGAAAGAAAGAAAGAAAGAAAGAAAGAAAGAAAGAAAGAAAGAAAGAAGAAAGAAAGAAAGAAAGAAAGAAAGAAAGAAAGAAAGAAAGAAAGAAAGAAAGAAAGAAAGAAAGAAAGAAAGAAAGAAAGAAAGAAAGAAAGAAAGAAAGAAAGAAAGAAAGAAAGAAAGAAAGAAAGAAAGAAAGAAAGAAAGAAAGAAAAAGAAAGAGAAATAAAGAGTCTCAGATTATCTACAGCTTTATAGAATGCCATCTAGAAACTTAAGGAGCACCCTTTTCATAAGATTCCTTCACTGACTATTATTTTCTAATTCTAGTTTCTGCATTTGAGAAAGTGCCAGAATATCCTATCTGAAGGCATTTGGAATCTTTTGTATCCAGATTAATTTTATCTTGAGTCTTGACTGCTTATCAAAATCATAATACCTAGCTACAGACTGTATATGATCACAGGTATTGCTTCATTACTTACGACAAGAGATAATTAGGAACCACACAAATTTACAGTCAAGTTTACTTAGTATGCATACATTGTCATGAAATACGAATGGTGATGATCAACTGATCTTCAGAGTAATTTCTGTATCATATTATCAAAGAAGGGATGAAAACTGTGGACAAAAATTCCTTTTAAATGTTTATTTGTTTACTTAATTCCTTAGCCCATTAAAATTATAATAGCGTGTTATTTAACTAACCAATATATAGAAATACTTCATGTCCCAGTGATTGTTTCTTCCCTAAAACTATGATATTTGGAAAACAAATAGAAGATTGATTTCAATTCCTTAAATTCAATTCTGAGAAACTGGACTGTAAGAAAAGATAGTTAATTAAATATTTTGGATGAATGCTAATGGCAGTGCAAGAAAACTTAGTTTTTATGAAAGTTATCTAGTACATCCTTCTCTAATTTATGCTAAGTTTGTAGTTCAGGTTGTGTACATGTACTCTGAATTAATGACATCCTTAAAAGGCAGAGTAGCCTGATGAGGACTTAACAAAACCATAGAATCATTGATTTGCTTTGGCCCCTTTGTTTAACCACCAAACAGGTCTTTGAATAACACATTATAGTCATTAATGTGTCCAGTTATTTTCTATTAGAATTCACTTCTTCTATATGCACAGTCTTTGAACAATCTGGGGCATTTAAATTTAAAACACAAAAGGTTGGACTCTGCTGGTTATTTTCTCTAGAGGCCAGTAGAAAAATAATTAGTCTATTTCTCAATTGACAAATATACTCCTACAGAAGCATGTGCAGTAATATGTAAAATAAGTCATTGTCAAAAGCGCTAATTATGCATGTTTGTTAAGCATATTTTATTTTAATGTGACAACATTTTGCAATTGTATGTATTCTTCACAGCATCAAATAACCTATTCCCAGAAATACTGCACAAATCTCCTAAAAAAGGTAAACATTGTACTGAGTGAATCTAACTGAGTGAATCTCTTTCTCTGGTGATGAACCATCCAGATGCAATCCTGTACAATGTGCTCTAGGATGACCCCTCTTGAACATGAAGGTTCGAGTGGATCACCCACTGTGGTCCCTTCTATCTGCCCCATTCTGTGACTTATTTACCTATTTATGCATGCAAAGCTCATGATCTCTACCTCCAAATCCATGAGTATGTGTACATGGTAATCTAATCTAAATGAATGTGTGATTCATATGATTTTCTGGAATACTGAAAACTTCTTCAAGGCATAAATTGCAATTATTTAATGAATTTAATTTTCTTACATTTTCTATTATTTATATTTTCTGCCTCAACAAGGTTCCACATAGATGAAATCTTCAGCTGAAATTCTGAGTGGTATTAAGACAGCCTAACTGAAATTATTGAACCCTTGGAGTGAATGTGTACATGCTTATCAATATGTGCTGGGAATTGGGAGTTCTGTGTAGGCTGAAACTTTTCAGAATTTACACATTGTTCTGTCACTGTGGATCTTTTTTCTCAGAAAAAGAGATTTCATTCTTGATTCTAAAAACTAAATTTGTCATCATTTTTCTATTTCTGAACTGTTAGAGTTGGGAGCCCCTTGCCTTCTTGATTGAAACCTTTAATCTCCTAATCTCACCACAATCATAGTTTACCAAATCAAAATGAGCATGATTTATTCATTTTGCAAATTCACAAAAAAATAAATAATTATATTAATATCACATTCCATGTCCTGATGTGATTCATTATTATTTAATCTTTTGGACAAATAAAGCAGAAGGATGGGTTCTGTTTTCCTCTTTATTGTGCATAGCCCTCTCACTCTTCTGAACTCATAAAGTCCTGCCATAAAACTTGCCCATAGAACAGTAGTTCAAGTTCAAGCTTCAAATATTGACTGTATTACAGTATATCAAGTCAGGTACAATTTACTAAAGCTTGGTTCACTAGCCATGACATGAAACTAAACAAACAAAAATTCTTTTGCACAGGTTTTCTAAAGAATTCCTGGGTGCTTATGATTTGCCTAAATCTGGGGTGATGCAACCTCTTATTACACAGCTATAAATCATTTGAAAAAATTTCATACCTCATGTTATTACCTTTATGATTATGCATGTTTACTCAGATTAATATTCAACAATACAATAAAAATATGTATTAATAAGAAAATCTGAATTGAAGCAGATTCATGCAGAACATACGTACATTTTCAGCTCATACTGAAACACTGTTCCATACAATTTTATTAACAGATTGTAAAGCTTTTGCTTATTATTATTTGCTTATAATTATAAAGGATAAAAGTATGTACTACTCAACCACAATAAAATGCATTAGAGACATGAGAGTTGCGTATTTGTTTAAAATAATATCTCACACCATTTATGTGTGCATAGAGCAAACGTGAGTGTCCATAAACAAAGGCTAACACCTCGATGATACACCAAAAAAAAAAAATGGAGAAAAGTGCAATAGTAACATGAATTTGTTTAAACTAGCTCAGTGAGAAGCTGCCCATCAGCATTACGGTCCTTACCTGAGGAAAATCTATTTAGTTACCAGTCCCTTTCCTTGTATTTTTTACAAATACAAACTTTCCAAACCTTGTTACAAGCTTGAGCCAGGCAAGGACAGATCTTTCATTCATTAATGCAACACCTGTTGCAACATTAGTTATATGACCACATTGGAACCTTGTTTTTCTATCAGTTTTACTAGAAAGAAAAGTGGGAAAGGTGAACAAATTGGGATTTTGGGAAAATTAATTACTGTGTTTTAACCAGATAAGTAAGGGCAGGTTAGAATGGTGAGAAGAGAAATGGTATTAAATCAAACTAAACAAAAACTTTTCATTACACCCTCTTCTGTAACCCCCTCCACCAAAAAATGTCGCCAATTAAAACACAACTTACTGATTTTTACCTTACCAGGAATTTTGTGGGTTTGTCTATGATTATGAATAGCCTCTAGCTCAGCATATATTTCTGAATACAAGAAAGTTCCTATTTCTGATTCAGTTAAAATGGAAAATTCCTTTGAAAAGTCTGTATCGAAATACTTTGATTTCCGTTTTAGTTCACTTGTCAAGAGCAAAGAGAGTGTTGCCATTCTTATACTTTAAGGATGTGAGGTGTCACATCTGACAAGCAGAAATAGATTGGAAGTAAGTCCATTAATATATCTAAAATCATTTTGTAAGTGATCATTTTTAATATACACGAGGGAGTTACACCTACACATCCAGGGAAGAATATACTCATTTTGAATGTGGCTCATGTCCCACTTCATTGCATATAAGTCCTTTCTGATTTAAATTATTTCTCCTCCAACCTTTTTTCCTCCATGGCTGAGGTATTTTAAAGCTCAGTCCAGCAAAGACTTTCAACCAATACCAATTGTGCTTGGAGAAAATGGCATTTAGGAATGGCAAAAGGTCTAACTCCAAACTCTTTAGTAGTACATAAATAAACTGTGAGTTTATTCACTGGTCCAAAATTGACAAATTCTCTACAAAAATATTGACATTTCCAGTGCATAAAACCCTATTCTCAGTTTGTGCTTCATCTGATATATAACTTGGAGCAAGTCACTTCACCATTTTTCTTGACTATTTAGACTATAATCTTGTGGGGAAAGAGAATGTCTTTGAATGTAAATTTCACAAGGGTGCTTCAACCAGAACTATATTTTAGCTCCAGCATACCATTTCAGTTCAATAATCCATAAAAATATACCAAGTAAGAAATAATAAGAGTAAGCCATGATTCCAGAATTAAGAGAATCACCTACCTTTAGAGGCCTGTAGCAGTGGCAGCACACCCATACTGAAACCTTCTGCCTCACAGTAATGAGAGAAAAGAGAGAGAAGGAATTTGTCCCCATCTCTATGAGATATGAAGTGCAACCTGGCCTCACACAAAATTGCTATGCCTCTATATAGGACAGCTCTCTATGCTACATAAAATACTATAGTTATTAATTCATTAATCTTCTGCATTCTACATTTTTAATGGGCTTCGTATTGATTTTTATTACTGTTAGAGAGTAGAGGATTTAAAAGAAGAATGTGGTTTGAACAGGACTATGAAACATGAGAAAATATCCTGAACTGTCCTTTGCCATTCCTAGCAAAACAGACAGCATTGTCTACCAGGAACTTCTTGCTCACCTCCTGTATGACACTGTTTGTGCTAATTTCTGTTCTTGACCTTGGAAATTGACTACATGCATTAATGGGTATTGTATAAAGAAATTATTCAGAAAAGCTTCACTTTCTGACTTTTCTATGCCTTAATCTTTGTTGTCCTTTTATTTCCTTTTCTCCTGTCATCTAAAGGTTTTGATTTTCCCTTGTTATTCTTCTATTTCAATATAAATTCTGCCACATATTAAATATAGGTTAAAAAATTCCAATGTTCTTGTGCCAATTACTGAGACAAAAAGAAATGCCAGCATTTTCTATCTGTGAAAACTTATGAAACTAGGTTAACTTTCTAGTATATAAGCATTATATGCAGTGCTAAGTTTCATTGCCCCATTCTAATTTTTCTTTAAGAAATTTGAGACCATTTACTGTGCAACACTCTTTCTCAGTAAATTAAAAAGTGTTCACCATTTTGCTTTAGCCTCATTGCCTATGTATGATCTTAAGAAATATATCTAATGTTCAAATTCTGCTTTTAAAATAGATTTATGAAGGATTTATGCAAAGATTCATGAAGAGCTTCTTTAAATACAGTTCTAGCTAATATGTAGAACCTTGATAAGGACTTAAAGACAGAAGACAATTTCGAGGAAAGTAAAGAATAAATTTCATAACTCAGAGGGAAAAAAAAAAAAAAAAAAAGAAAAAGAAAAACCACAGAAGCAACGGAGCAATGGAATAACCTGAGTAAATACAGTTAATCAGTAGGCAAGATCTCATTGAAATTAGGCTGTAAGACATGACATCTATATCAAAAATCAACTGCAAGGAATTATTTTCAAATACAAGAACAATAAGAATCAGTACTTTTAAAAATCACCATGGTTGTATTAACAGAATCAAAAAATCAAAATGGAGCAGACAAAAACATTGGGATGAAAACCTAGAGCCAGAGTAATTATTAGAGAATGGCAAGCAGAAAATGTTTATAAAATAAGAATGATAGAGAAGCAAAAGGGTTTGCAAGAGAAAAAGAGCAAGGATTGCAGAAAGAAAAGATTGTAGAAATGCAATGGTCAAAGAAGATTATGGAGGAAATTCAGATGCATTTATATCTCACATAATATTTTATTGAGAATGTGTCTAGATAAGATATTTTGGCTCCTGCTCTGTATCTATTAATAAACATCAGATTAAACAGACAAATTAATATGTCGAAAGTAAGTTATGTATTTAATTCTAGTGTGGCCTGAGTGCACTCTACATGAAGGAACAGTAGAAAAAGGAGTAAAAGGGAGAGGAAAAAGGGAAAAAAGAGTGTTTCTTCTAGGGATAATCAGTTATGAAGGTCAAATAAAGTTTACTCTAGAATTTGTAAACAACTAGCCAGCACTATCCCAGTGTTATTAATTACTATCTTCTAGGATACCAGATTTGATTTCAAAGAACAGAGAAGGAACCTGTCAAAATAATGGTCTGAGTGAGGCCACGTTGAGGTCTGTATGGCCAAATGGCTGAAGGTAATCATTACTTTCATTAACAATTCAAAACATGTAATAAAAGAAGAGAGAGAGAGAGAGACAGGCAGTTTCCTGGACAATATTAGGATTCAGAAAATCTCAGCTGAGTGGAGAAAGGTGAAAAATACAAGATAAAAAAAGTGAAGTTACTGCCATTGAAAATTCAAATGCATACACAAAATATGAGAAGAAATTATTTTTCAACACAGTCAGATCAAAAGCCCCATATTGGCCTATACTATAATGCAAGTTTAAAAAAATATCCTTTGATGGATTCTTAGCTCAATCATTGTCATAAGAACAGGTTGGTTTGCCTTCATGCTGCTAAGTCATCTTCCACAATGCCTGTCCATCTTCACTAATACCACTTAAAGTTTCATATTGAAAGGGGTACAGAATACAATACAAACAATACAAACAATTTAAACACTGCAGAACACTAAGAAAGAATGAATATTAATTAATTAATGCAATTTCCCCCTTTTTTGGTAGGGCCATATTCAATGAAATAATTTGTTATCCTCTAAGTTGTTGCTGGTTTATCTGCTCTAGGCATTTAGAGAAGGGGAGAAAAATTCGGTAATTATTTTTAAAATGGTTGATATCAAAAAAGCATAATTTAGACAGGATCGAGTATTCAATCCCAAAGGTTGCACCTTTAGGAATGAGATGAGAAAACAGAGTTTTAATGGAAACTGCTCCAAGTACAGCGTTAGTAAATATCTGCCAAAATAAAGTATTGTATATATCTCAAAATGCAATTTGTATTTTTAATTGCTCTTAAACTGACTCCCAAAAGGTTTTAATAACCTTATTCAAGGTTTCTAAACCACACATCATAACGTGCAAAGTTATACTACCCTTCAGTCTGTGTGCACCTTTTCTTCATAATTTATATAATTCATCACCTAAAGTAGGTCAAAATCCTTGAAGTCTATCAAATTTGAAAGGGACCAATTGAAAATACTTTTTCCTAGAAAATATCATCAGTGCACAAAGCATTCTTTTTCACAATTCCTATATATAGAAACCAAAATATTTACAATGATAAGACCCTAAACTTGCCCGTTTTAAGCTGAATGAAATTTCACTTCCACCCACAACCAAATATTTCCTTTAATCTATTACACTAGCTCTTGGTCCTTTTTTTATCATAGATTTCAGAGTAAATGAAAAATTTCCTAGATTTTGAGACATAACTCTTTATCACGCAGCTATACATTATTGAGGGAAAAAAAATCTGATTTCATAAAGACTGTTCCTTAACCAGGCCCAACCTTTTCAGCAGTGCTCTGTTCTACTGATAGCAGGCAAGCCTGAAAAAGCAAAGATTGCCAAATTCTCTTGGCTTTCACCCCAAAAAGAATTACAGAGGGTTGAGCCCAGAGACAAGATGTGCATCCAATGTGCAGAGCCACATTTTCTGGACAGTCCTTTCTTTGAAAATACAATGCCATAGAAACACAAATGCTGCACAAAAATCAGCCAGTTTTCCTTGTATATTCTGGGAAAAGAAAAGGAACTAGAACTTAGAAAGTATCTACTACCCCGAAATAAAAAGTTTAATTTTTCCCCTTTAGAAATGAAATGTTTTCAACTTTTTCTTTGAATTAGATGTCAAAGGGACCTAATTCTACTAGAAGAGAAAATGAGATGGCTGGTGCATGGTAGAAGGTCTTTACATTAAAAATAAGCAATATTTTACTGGAAAAAATTGTCAAAACTGGACATTTTTCATTTTATCAATAAAACCTATCAGTTTCTCAAAATATTTTTCCATTGTTTTTCTTTATGTAAAAACATAAAATATTCATGTTGTATTTTTCTGAAACACAGCAGTTATTGAACTTTTCTAAATCCTTAGTGAAACAGAAAGACCTCAAAATTTGAAAAATTAGTTGAGAACAAAAAACTTGAACTAGAAGACATTATTACAAAAAAAAAGCTTATCTGCCAATGACTGTCATCACAGTAGTATTAACATTTATTCATTTATAAAGTTGAGCTGCTCTGGAATATAACAAGCAAAGATTTTTTAAAAACAAGTAACAAAGATTGTATATGATTTGCACACAGTCCTATGAGTTTGTCTGAAGTCCTTTATGGATTTGTAGCATATTTTTAACATTTATGTTTAGAATAAAAAATATAAATATAAATATTAAAATATATATATAAATAAATATAAGTATACAAATATAAATAGGGGGTTTGTTTCTTCATTGAAGGACATTGACATTTAATGAGGAGCAATATGCAAATTGCCTCATTTATAAACTGTGTGCATAAACCAATATAATATATATTTGTAAAATATGCATGTTAAATTATATGTAAGACAAGGGAGAACCTTTTTTACAAGTATTTTGGACTTTAAAGCCAAAGCTCACTATCTTTGCCAAAATTTTTACAGCTTCTGGAAAAAAAAGCATGGATACTCTGTATGAACCAGAGCCAAATTAATCAAAATTTTGAGATTTGCACATGGAAATTTCATATTAAATGGACCCCTGAATAATCAAAATTCCTCAAAGTAACTTTCCCATTATGAATCTTCCTCTCTTTACAAGAAGACAGGAGTACAATTTCACTCCTCCTGCAGAAATGTACTCATTCTTTTTCATACTGAAACACTTCAGCAAAGAGATAATATTGTATATAGCTCAGTTTGGTTACAGATCTGGGCCTGGAAGATTTATTCTAAATATCAATGCCCAAAGTTAAACATCTTGATAAGCATTTAGCTACAAATCTTCCATTAAAACACATCCACTAAAATGGACTAAAAATCTCAGTTTTGTAGACAATCCTGTGATTGCTTTCTTCTTTCACCTGTAGGCTATTCAAATTCTAAAATGGTATTCAATAAGCAAAGAGCAAGCCCTCTCCTCACAGTTTGGTGCCACAGGCAGAATGTTTCTTGAATCTAATTTCACAATCTGAAATGAGCCACCATGAAAACATAAAAATCCAAAGGCACTCCAGGCTGTCTCTGGCAAGCATTTTGGCATCAGCTCCTCAGGCACTAACATCTCTGTCCCTGTGCACACAAATGGATCCCCCAGACTTGAGAGAACACAAACTAGGCAGATACTGGCCCATGTGGGGCACAGCCAAGGCAGAGGAGCTGCAGGCTCCTTCCTCACAGCCTGATGACAAGATCAAGGATTTCCAGAGGGGCTTTGGGCAATTTATGCTAGCATGACTTCAAAATATAACAAAAGAAAGAAATTATGTTATCAGTTCTCACCACTTTCTCCAAATCCAAAAGTGAAAGTTTTGTGATTAAGGAACTTACCAAGACCATGCGAGACGTACTATTTCCTTATTTTCTCATCCCTCTCCCACAGAATCTTTCTATCCAAGATATGCATTGGTGCCCACCAGATCATCAAAATACTGGATGATCCAATTAAAAAACCACACTGAATGACCTAGGTAATCTGTTTTGATTCATTAATCAACCCTCCTTTAAGAAGGATGGTATTTTAGTGACTTTCTGAGATCACTTCTAGCCCCAAATTCAGCCTGAGCTGTCCTAAGTCCACAGTTCAGCTATTGGAAATATAGGAGGAGAGGTTTATATTTAAACCTCATGGTGTTTAATTTTTAATGATGTTTTATTTATTTTACATTGTTTTAATGTACTTTTACTTTATCTTTTTGTGTTATTCTGTTTCACCAAGGTAGTGGAAATCATTGGAGCATGACCCAGATATTTTCCCATGCCCACAGTGTTTATCTATCAATGGGGACAGAGACTCCTTTTCTCAATCTTCTCTGGTTAAACAAAATTTGAATTATTCCCTGCTTATACATTGCAATTTTTTCAAAGAAATTATTTTGAGTGGAGTATCAGTTGGCAGGAAGGAAAATGCATCCTTAAGATATTGCTTGATTTTGAGTTACTTCCTCAGGTTAATGATGCAATCAAGTGTAGTATACAGGAAATATTCTTTTGTGATGTATTTTTATTGTTTCCTGGACAAGAAATGTGGCTTGCTACTAAAAATTGTTGTCAGATACCATCATCCATAAGACATGAAGCCAAAAATTTCAGCCACATTATTTGTATCACACCAAATTTTGTGGACAAATTCCTAAAAATCTGAATCATAATCCTATAGTCTTTAAAATATTGTGATATTTTTCAGCTTGTGCCCCATCTTCTATAATATCTTGTCTTCCACCAAAGCACAGAACCTTCAACTAGTTAATAAGTAGTAAAACTTATGTTTTTCTTTACCCACACAGTGGTAGAAAAGAAAGACATCACAGAACACATCCTTGTATTCCATAATTACAGATGAGTAATATTCTGGTCAGATTAATATGATGTGGAAGACAGAGTCACCCCTGAGGATGTGACTCAGCAGAGAGAACAGAAATGCAGGATGTTCAAAATCTTTAAGCAACACACAAAGGATTTAAAATATAACTTTTTCAATTGCTGCAACGAGCTTCGATTAAATCTTTCAAATTTTTTATGTAGAACCTTTTATCTGGATTAAAATCTCTTGATATTACCAAATAATATTATTAGAAACTTTCCTTAATGTGGAAAAATTCAAATTTTCTTCCTAGCATGTAAGAGAAAAACTTCCTTGAAGTTTCTCTTCAGTTGGACTTTCTGCATTTCAGGAAATGTTATCAATTTCTTAGTCACATCAACGAAATTTGAAATATAAATGCTATTTCAGCTTTCTTGGGTCAGCTGTGTTGTAAAACACTATTGCTAATTACCAGTATTTTTAAGTTGTACAAGAAAAAATGTTCAGCTTTGAATACTCATTCCTAACTAATGGTTAATTGAGAATAACTTGGTTTGAGAATAGATAAATAAATAGCTACTTTCTTAGCTTTTTGTGTTCTGAAATAAGGAAAACCTTTCACGACATTTGTTTTCAGTCCAGAGTCCATATATGTAGAATCTGAGTTTAGCATTATTTGGGTTCTGTAGACACAAAACAGTTTTGTTATTCCTTAATTTCTAAACATTTATTTTAAAAAAAGCACACAATTACATTGTTTTTAGGCTTGGATATACATGCATTTAAGATATCTGTGGATTTAAAATATATGCAGATTCTTAATAAGAAGAAATATTTTGTTGTAATAAATGAGTAAATCTTGTGAAATCATTATGTTTACATTAAGGGAGTAATTACTGTGTAAATGTATTTTAAAGTAATTTTAATTTTTGAAACTGGATTAAGAAATTCCACATAACAAAATCCTGGATCTGTATTTCATCATTCAGAAGAAGAAAGCTTTATAGTTGAAATTTCCCACATGAACATATTCTATTAATATATTAATAGGTGGTAATATCTCACAAATTCAAGGCTGAAGTAAAATATGTGTTCAACTCTGTAGTAAAATTATGACTGTTAATTAGGGGCTCCTCTGCAAGTGAACTTGAGAATAGGACTGCATGTATGTATATATCATCTCTGTCAGATCACTTATTTGTGTTGTGGATGCAAGTATATAGCAAATTACCAAGAACAGGCTTATGTATCATATTATCAAACCTATATGATCATAGTACCTGTGTGATTCTCTGTGATATGCTAAGACTTGCCTTGGAATCACAAGAGTTAATGACAACTGTAATCCTGTGTAAAGTTGTCTAATACATAATTATGTTGGACAAGCCAGTTCAGAGGGGAGGAAACCTGAGATGGGGGTGTAAATTGACTCATCCTTTCTCATAACCTGTGGTGCCTCAGTGTCACAAACAAAAGAAAAGCAAGCCCTTATGGGAAATGGAAACTAGAAACTGAAAATACAAGCCTAGGTGAGTTTAAACAATTAAATAGATTAATCAAAAAATGTTGTCATTCAGATTTATACTTCTCCAGTTTGGCTTCTTTTGGTACTGTTGACACAAGTGATGTCAAGAGCTGATGCCTCAAGATGTGATTTCAAAGGTTCCTCTGCCCTTTGCTGAAGAAGAAGTCGCTGTCAATATAAAAGTTTGGGCAGCAAACAACTAAGATGGGTGATATAGGGTCAAAGTGCATCTGGTGAAGAAGTTTTTTATTTAACAAAAGTGGTGAGTTAGAAGAGACATACTTTTTTCTTTCTTTTGCCTAGGGAAAGAAGTGCATATTTGAGAACAATTTGCTTTCCATCCTGAAGTTCATGAGAAACTGCTTTGTTATAAAGTTCTGGCTTCAGAAAAGTTACTAATATAAATCTCTCAGGTTTTAGGATCCAGAGTAAACATGCTCACACATAAGCTTAGATTTCTGACTTGCATTATCCTTCATTGGCACAGAGCAACTAATTGCATTCACCATTCATGTCTACAAGTGAACATTTTTGAATGTTCTTTACAACATTCCAGAATCTCAAGACTTTCATATATACTTGATATGAATTGCCATGCAGCCTCAGTGGCAAAAGTAATCCTTCCCAAAATTATTACAGGTTGAGATGATCATGTCATGGAGTTTATCCCAGTGTGCAGGAATAAATTGTACCAATGCTCTCTATTTTACAGAAATAGCCTTTTAGCCACAGAGGGCACTTGGAAAGAGAGAAAGTAATCATGGTGCATTTTAAAGAGGAAGAAAATATGTCGTTTATTAATTTTAAGATGTTTCCTGTATTGCAAAAACTGTGCTAAATATCTACACAGCTTGATTTCACAGGGTAAAGGCAACACTTTAAGACATAGGCCCAGATTTCAAGTTTGACACTACAGGGAGAAAGCCTGTCTAATAAAGTCTAATAACAGATTATTTATTCTCATTCTCAAAAGTGAATCAAGACAGTTTGAAGACTTCTTTTATTTCAAAAGGATTTGTTAATTTGTTCTCCCTTACTTATTTTTACGCAGATCAGAAAGCTTGGTGTTCTGGTCTGATCTGGACAAGTGATGCTCATGTTCAAGTCTTTTTTCAATAGCTACAACAGAAAACTCTTACAGCCAAGGGCTACTTTCTATTTGAAGTCTTAATAAAAGTGAGGTCGTTTCAGGCAGAGCTGAGCTGCTGCAGATGAAAGGAGTTCAGTTTTCTATGTTGTTATATATGCTAAATTGAGAAGAGTTGGGAGTCTGAGGATGGGGACACAATATAAGGAAGAAAGTGGCAGATTTTGGACTGGAGACAAATTCACTGCCAATGAAAACTGTTACCAGTAGTAGAAGTCTATACAAAATGCTTGGCTGCTAGTTGACAGCAGTTGTCTGTGCCAGATTCCTGTGATGGAGGCAGTGTGGACCTGTGTACTTTCATGTATAAGGAATAAAAACAAAGAAGTAAAAGCACTTATTGCTAAAGTAAAGCTGGCAAATATTTTTATTTTCTGCAACTGTTTTACCAGGGCTTGAAAAAGAGTTGTGTACAACAAAGCACCTGTATGCGAGAGAGACTGAAGACATACATAACAGAAAACTAGGAAGAACTGAAACAGAGTGGGGTTTTTTTTGGGGGGGAGGGGTCATTTTTAATGTTAGTTTTTGCAACATTTTTTTGAGAAAGTCTTCATTGACAATCTGGAAAACAGCAAAGTACAGAACTTATCTCTAATTTTTAGCGAAATTAAACTGGAGAAAGAAACAATACTTGAACTTGCAGCCTTTTTTTCTACCTAGTGAAATGACAATTGGGAAAATATTTTTACATTCAGTGTTTAAAGTCACTCAACAAACTGTGTCCCACTATATAATACAGAATTACAGACTTTGTACTTTTATTTACCAATAAAATAGGTCTTTTACAGTAAATGCCACAAGGCTTCTGGGGAAAACAGAGTACAAAGTGAAAGTGCTATTGCTTCCCATATCATCTTCATTCCCATGCCATAAATATGGGTAAATTTCTAAAACTGAAAAGTCAAATCTCCTCTGGATTCATGAACAATTTGATCCAGAAATCAGCAAGAAATAATTTATTTTTTAACTTTTTTGTCCTTATTTTCCTTAAAACCAAAAAGGTTAGCGATTTGAGAGTACATGCTAAAAACTGGAAGCAAGCAGTTTTACCTTAAAAAATAATTTGTTCCCCTGCAGAAGTTTGATTTGGGAAAAAAATGTTATCAATACATGTATGAGGAATAGTGGGTTTTTTGGTTTAATGAGGCTGCTCTGCTAAACACCAGTTGCAGCAGCCACTTCTGACCACATCACTCTCCATAACTGGCAGGCAGACATCATTCAGCACATAAATACCAGACAAGGGGGACAGTTTCATTGTTTGGCTGATGCAAAGTACAGCTGTGCAAGGTTGACAAAGCCAGCATTTCTTTGTGACAGTTCATTATGCAGATTCTTAATATTAGGGCTAATCCTGAACCACATATTCAAGAAAAACTTCTACTGCATATGTGCCAAACCAGTAAACAATCCAGGTTCAAAGCAGTAAACACTGAGGTCTGAGAAGCTCTTGGATGACCACAGGCAAAGCAGAGCTGAATACTCTGAACTGCTGCAATCACCTATTTGTGAGACTCTCCACCATCAATAGCACAAAACCCAGCAGATATAGGACAAAAATAAGCCTTTTTACCTTGCAGCTTCATGTTCCTAATAGTGTCTGTTCAGGCTCCACAGGTGCTGAATGTCACCTGAACAGGCTGCAATATGATGGAATGGCTGCAGTTGGTGACAGCCAACTGCAATAATTCATCACAATAATTTGGGATAAAATTATTTGATAATTAAAAAAGTAAAGGAAGAAATTAGGAGATGAAGGGTGGGATTACTTTTCTCATTATGCACATAGTTCTACCTGGAACAACAAGAAAGAAATAGAAGTTATTTTCTGTTAGTGTAGTATCATTAGAAATTACTTCCGAGACTTGAATATCTTAAGTTTTTTGAATGAGGAACTCTTCAGTTTATTAACTCTGATTTTATTAGCCTTATTTACACAATGTCATAACCACTTAGTGTAAAAGAATGGCAACACTTAACTAAGTGGAAGCCAAGTAAATGTTTCAATAAATGTTTTGAGAAGTTTTAGGACATTTTTTAAAAATGCCACCATTTGAGACTAACTTCTACAGAAAATATAGTTTTCCTCACATTTATCCTTATAAGACCTTTTTTTTTTCCTCTACCATCAGATTATTTTATGCACATTCATTCCATTTATTGGTTTATCTTTCAACAGTGGTAAGATGCATATCTCTTTGGTGTGCTCATATTTGAGAATGTATCGAACATCATTTTAAAACAAAAGTGGAGACAAAGGTATCTGGCATTAAATAACTACTTCTACAGCACATTCAACCTTGAAATTAAGAGAGGCTCAGGATAGCACTGTTCACACACACCCATAACAACTCTTGCCTGTACACTAAACCAGAAAGTGAGACCAAGAAAACAAGAGTTTGAAAGTGACACAAATGATGTATTGGAAGAACAGGGGTGACAAAATGTTCCATCACGACCCTGGAATCTTGTTGTGGCAAGTAATATGTTAACAGAAATAAGCAAATTATTCTAAAATATGTTTTTCAAGAAAAGGAAACACAAACTAAAGACAAGAAATTGTAGCAATTAATAGGAAAAATAAAAGTCATGTCCCAACTGCTTCTATAAATGATCTGTGAATGGTCTCTCTAGTAAGCGTCATCATTATGTAAAGTTGGTTTTCTTGAGAAATAAAAACCTAGCTATAGCCTTAGACAGTCAAATATTTGGTTATACTTTCTCTTACAACATCAAATACATTAACAGGTTCTAATCTGCTAATGACTTTTTAAATAGCTTGCCATTATTTTTGTGGCAGCTTTTTCTAGTCATAAAACTATATATCCTTAAAATATTCTCATATTAATTACATATCATTTTAGTTGTATGCATCAGTAAATGTTTTTTCTAATAATTTTAAATCTGTTAATTTTTTTAAAAACTGGAATTTTTTCAAAATTCAAATATAATAAATTAATTATCCTAGAATTAACCTGCTGTGGCAAGGTTTATTTGAAGAAACTAAACTGATTTCTGTGAAACCCATAAATGGCTTCTCTGGCCAATTTGTGCACATTGATAATCTCAACGAAACATTTCAGATTAAGAGTGAATTGACAGAACTATAGCAGATGCCCAGAAAAGTCGAGAACTGCATACAGATGTTTTTCCTGTGCTGCATCTTCCTGGAAGCAAACATATTAAGTCTGGTGCTTTCCCAAAAACAAACATTTTATCCTTCTTTGGCCATAGAACCCAGAATATATATTTCTCCATAGTATGTGAATTTCTCAAAATACCTACTATTATGTTGGAGAATATTAAAAATGGTTTGTTTTTCATAATATTATATGATACTTTATCTTTCTAGAACACCACAGCAGTGATAATCTCTCTTCTGATAGAATCTAATAATCTATTTCTCTGCAAATTTATCATGATTAATGCAACTTGATCCTATAAATTACTTTTTCCAGGCATATTTCCAGTCAATGTCTGCATATTCATCTTCCATAGAACGACTCATATTTAGTGGAAGACCCAAAGTGACTTCCTTTAGCTTTTTTTCTATTAAGTGCAAGCTTTTTGCTCTTTTCTCTCTCTTTCCTGTTGTCAATGACATAATTTTGCCTATCACAACAGTCTTTTAAATATCTTCCTGGAATTTCTCATTCTTATTTTATTCATCAATTCTTGTATGATAACTGTATGAACAACTTATTGAATGAAAATCTTCTTGTCGATGGTTCAGAATATTTTCAGTGAAACTCGATTTAAATTTTCTGTTGTGTCAGGGGTAGTTATTGAATAGTATTAGAAACTTTTCAATGTTTTCTTGAAAAGGTTAAAATTATGTAGATAAAGGAAAGAGTTTTATTCTAAGAAAAAGAAAAACAAGTGGAAAAAAAATAAATCAAAAAAACCCAAACCAAAGCAAAACAAAACCAAAAAAAACCCCAAAACTACAAAACAAAGGATATATAACAGAAAACTTGAAAACAGCATTCATCTTTGTAAAACACAATCTTTATAATACTTACTAAACCTTATTTTTTTCTTTATATATATTTTTATTTATATTTATATATATTTTATCCATAATTATTTTCTTACCTTCTAATTCCTTCTTATTTCTCTAAGCTCCTTATACTGCTTACATATATGCTTTTCCTGTCCACCTCCTTATATTAAAGCCAATGCATCACATTGGTGAAATTAATTTGCAATTTGAAATGATAACTTTGAATAGCCTGTTTCTACTGGAACCAGTTCAAATAGAGCCAAAAATACAAGGAATACAGTAGAAATTTTAAAATTGTAAAATTCTTAATAGTGGTTTTATAATTTGATGAAAGATTAAAGGATTTCTTTACAGAACACAATTTTTCACAAACCAATGACAATAAACATGATTTTTATATTTTGTAGTAGTTATACTTGTTTCTGTGGATTACACTTGCACAAAATTGCAAATGTCTCTAATGAAGAGGTTCTTGATGGCTAAAAGGTGGAATTTGTTTTGCATTAGCTAGATCAAAAATGGTTTTTGTTCTAAGAAAATTTCAGGATTTTTATCATAAACACCAACCTATCAAATGTTTAATTGCAAAGAATTAGGTAGTGATCTGAATAGGCACAATTGCTCAAAGCTGATTAACTGGCACCTGCACATTGTTCTGACTGGCTTGCCAAAGGTTCAAGTTATATCTGACATACTGACTAAAGGTAATGATATATGCTTCATTCACCAAAGAAACAAATGTTTTGTTTCCCTGCTCTGATCCCCTGCTTTACAGATACCTGCAGTGGTATAATATGCACTACTACTATTGTAAAACAAGAGTTTATTACATGGCTAAGTAAGTTGATCTTTGTAAAAGTGCACAAGTGCATTGAAATAAAATAAAAACTACTTAATCCAATCTTCTCTTATACAATTTCTTTCAAGGAGAACAGACACAGCCTGTTAAAATAACAAAGAATGTAGAGTTTCCATTCACATTCACAAAGTGTCCTCATTCAAACCCCCACTCTAAAGCTACCTTTCCTCTGCTCTCATTTTTCTTTGTGGTGGAGAAATGTGATTCCATGGAACCAACAGTGATTTTGTTTTATGTTAACTGGCAGAGCTTTTCGAGCCTTACAGACCTGGTGACACTTAAATGGCCCACACTTTGGATTGTCTTGTTGTGTGGAAAAGGTAGATAAGGGGAGGAGGAGAAACATAAAACAGGTGGGCAAGGGCAAAGTGGCATTCACAAAAGTTTCTTAGATCTGAGCCAGGTTGAGGATCATTTCTGTGATAAACAATTGCTGTATTGAAATTACATCACACGAGGTGTTATATTACTTATGAAGTCCTGAGAAATCTGTAAAACCTGGCAAGCACATCACATGGAAAAAGGTAAGATCTTCTGAACGTTTAGCCAGGAAATCAACAGAAACTAATATAGTTTAATGGTAATTAGTCTAATATGTGCTGCTTGTAGAACTGCTGCCAATAATACCATGTAGTAACTGTTGTAAAATGCCAGCTACTCCAGCTTCCCTGTTAGGGATTATGTGAAGCTTTTGGAACCGTACTTGGCTTGATATTTAGGTCACTCCTGAAATGGCTTTATAAATTAATTTTACAGTGTATGAGCTACAAGATCCTGGACTACTTTAATTTTCTATTTATATTTTCATTTGCACCAATACTTTCTCTATTGTCAATTTGGGATCCCACAAATTTTTTTTTCCTTCTGATATCAGTGTGGTGCTTTTGATGTATCCCTGACATACTGATGCAATCAGATCAGAAAATTAAAAACAGAATCTAAATAGAATAAAAATTTGAATGTCTATATTCAGTAACAAGTCATCATATTCCCATAAATTTCAGCATATCTGAATAATTTGACTGGAAAGTTTATTGCAACTGCTTGAGCTAATGTTCTGAGTGTGTAGCCCTCCTCCTTTCCCTGACTTTCTGTTTGAAGAATCAACTGACTTTTCCACCCTAGTCCTAATTCCATTTTTTCATTGTTATTTTCTCTCTGCCTACACTAACAATGTTAAAAGGAAAGACTTTGCACCAAACTCCAAGAAAAGACCATGGAATGTGATCTAAGATGTGGGTTTGTGAATGAGTGAGAAAAGGTAAATAGGCAAGGTTGCCATGGTTCTTGAATGCTGCACTTCTTTGTGCCAAGCCAAGAGACTTGCATGCCTAGCCTGTGGCACAGGCTTCTGCTTTGTGTGAAAAAATATAGAGAGTGTCTCATATAAACTTCACCCGACTAAACATGCCTCAATGTGCACAGTTACTCTTCCTAAAATTTATTATCGAAAGAGTGATATTGGAAAAAAATTTAGGTATAACAATACACTAAGAAGTTCCCAGAGATTGTGCCACTGACAGGCATGAAAATGGTTAGATTTGCTCACAGCCACACTTTTTCACTGTCCTTTCAATTTGGAGCAAGATATAAAAAAATACAAATTTGTCTGTGGATTTTCTGCTTGCTAGCACCTGGCTATGCAATCAAGGGTGCTGGTAGTCATTTAACACTCTATTTAGTTGCCATGTTTGTATCACATACATACAATAATTTAGAGAGAATTCTGCTTACGTTGTACTTCATTTTTGCAACAGCAGTTATGGGGAGCTAATTTTTAATAAACTAAATACACATTTCACAAATGAAATTGTTTCCCCAGTTTTAAAAGGTCTTTACTGTCTTTGAATTACATGCAGAGACTACTGTCAGACAATACTTTAAACTTCAGTAACGGGTAGTTTTCATGAGATGCTAAAACAAAAAAAAAAATCTCATTTGAATTTATCTCCTAATCCTTGTGAAATCATAGCAAAAAATATCTCTATAAATGATGAAACTGGGACCAACACACAGTAAACAGTGTATCAGGTTCATCATTAAAGCTGATTATCATTGTTATTAGTAGTAGTAGTAATTGCAGTAGCGGTATCAGTCAATTATTTATTTAGCCCTATTTTTGTAAGCAGTACCTCAAAGTACCCATATGGCATGGTGGTATACAGTTTTTTCTGATTTAAGGTTATTTCACAAGGCTTTTTGATATTGCTAGTGATGCTCACAGCCCTGAGATGGGGCAGTACTCTTGGCTGTGCGTGGGTTCAAACGCTGAGCTGCCTGCAGCACCTGCAGCAAAGCCAGGGTGGGAGTTCACAGCCTGGCTCACGGCATTCCCAGAGAGCTCAGGAAAGGTGAGGCACCCCAGAGAGGCACAACAAAGGACTGCAGCCCCTCAGGGCTGGGCTCCCAGCCATGCCCCTCGGGAGCAGGGCACGCTCATCCTCCGCTGCACCGTCTGTCACGGCAAGGAACAGTATCGCAACCGGCCCTCAAATATTTATGACTCGATTATCATTTAAAGCACACTTTTAGGAAAACTAACCATAAAATTATGCATTTCAATGCTAGTTTCTGGACAAGCAAGCTGCTATAAAAGTACACATCTCTCTTTCGCAGATGTCTGGATTGGCTTTGAATGCAAGGAAGGGAGAGGGAAGTATTTCTAGTGCTGCTTCTGGGACCGGCGTCAGCACTTCTGTCACCACCACCGCCATGAGTAAGCAAAGATACAGGGCACACACACTAAAAAATGGCTTTGCTCCAAGTAGCACATTTCTTTCAAACACACACTCGGGGCTGAGAATATTGAAAAATGGTTACAATGTCTGGTTAATGTTTTGATCACCTCATATGGTCCCATATATAGCTCTTTTCTTGTGTACATTGGTGGCAGCATAACAAAGGCTCTCAGAGATCCAAGAGTCATTCATATTCATTGTTTTTCCCATTGTCTAACTTTGATTATGCACAGTTTTCTTAAGAGAAACTGCTAAGCAGCAATCATTCAAGGGTGAGTAGACACAATGGGGCCACTTGTGCAGGTTTTTTGCTGGCAAAGTTCCTCTTGAAATCAGGTGAAGGAAGCAGTTGTTTTGTTTAAGAACTGAAATCGCTTGATTTTTGAAAAGCCAGACATTTCGTCTGAAAAGATGTCAAGCGGGTTAACTTTGTTGACATTAGAGTTTTGTCCTATGTGATGGGCAATTTCATTCAAGTGCAAAGTGCAAGACTGTGCCCAAAGATCTGTGAGAGCAGTAGATCTTTTTTTTTCTCAAACTTTTGATTGCAGTTATTTTCATGGTTCTTAAACTTCATTGTTCCAAAAATAAAATATAGCAAAATAAAATAAGTTTTCATTTACAAATTATGATGATACCATAATGTTTATGTTAGAGGAATGTGTAGGAATGTGAGCAAGTCTGGTCAGAAAAAGGCATGGATAAGCAAATGTCTACTGCTCAAACTGAGAAGGTAGAAGGAAATGCACAGGCAGTGGAAGGAGGAAGAGGTAACCTTGGGGGTATACAGGGTATAGCTTGAAAGTGTGGGGATGAGGAAAGCCAAGGCAAAGCTGAGCTAGAGACATGAGCAAAAATGGATTCTGTAAGTTTACAGTCAGAAAAGAAAGGCCAAGGAGAGTGGCACTTAATAAGCAGGAGAGAACTGGTGGTGATCAATACAAAAGAGGCTGTAGCACTCTATGAAATTTTTACCTGAGTCTTCACTTGCAGTCAAGATTTCAATATCTGCCAAGTCCCCAGACATCTGGATGGGTATGGTGAGAATGAAGTCCTTTCCTCTGTAAGCAAGCCACAGTTTCAGGATCAGTTGATGGAACAGAATAGCCACAAATCCATGGGATTAGAGGACATGTATTCCAGAGGACACTGAATGATGTTGTTGCCAAGACACTCTTCATGATATTTGAAAAGTAATGGTGATCAGGTGAAGTCTCTGGTGACAGAGAAAAAAGAAATGTTGCTCCTATGTTTTAAAAGGGGAGAATGGAAGATTAAGGGGACTATGGACCAGTGAGCCTCATCTGGGAAGACCACGGAGCAGATCCTCCTAGAAGATGTTCTGAGACACATAAAAGCCAAGAAAGTGATCCAAGACAGCCAGCACTGCTTTGCTGGGGCAAATCCTGCCTGACCAATCTGGTGGTCTTTTAATGGGACAGAAGGGAAGATCAATGGATGCTGTCTCCCTAGACTTCTACAAGGCCTTATTTTCAAATCATATCCTTATCTCCAAATTGCAGAGACATGGATTTGATGAATGGAGTATTCAGTGGAAAAGAAATGGGCTGGATTGGCAGAACCAGAGAGTGTCATCAATGACTTTATACTCAGCTGGCAGCTGGTGATGTGTGGTGTCTCTCAAGGCTCTGTGTTGGGCACAGTGTTCTTAAACATCATCTTTCATGGGTGATACAGACCATGGGAATGAGTCCATCCCCAGCCAGTTTGCAGATAGCACGAAGGCAATCTGTGCAGTTGCACAGGATGGGATGGGATGCTGTGCAGACTACCCTAGACAGACTTGAAAAGTCATAGAACCTCATGGAGTTCACCAAGTCTAAGTGTAAGTTGCTATATTTGTATCAGGAAAATCCCAGATGAGTATAGACTGTGAGAAGTCATTGAGAGAAGCCCTGCCAAGAAAGACTTAGGGGTTCTTGTGGATTAAAAGGTGGGCATGAACCAGCATCCTTCCCAGAAGGTCCACCACACTCAGAGGAGGTGTGGCCAAGGATGAGGGAGATGACTCCACCCTACTACATGTCCTTGTGAGACCTGGAGGTCAGCATCCAACTCTAGATCCTTAACATAAGACAAGGATCTGTTAGAGCAGATCCAGAGAAGTGGCCACAAAGATCATCAGAGGCCTGAAGCATCTCTCCTATGAAGACAGACTAAAAGAGTTGGGGCTGTCCAGCCTGGAAAAGAGATGGCTGCAAGGAGACCTCATTGCAGACTTTCATTACCTTAAAGGAACATGTGAAAAAAGAGGGAAAGGGACTTTCTACACAGACAGAGAGTGATAGGAGAAGAGGCAATGATTTTAAACTGAAAGAGAGCATGTTTAGATTAGATGTTAGGGAGAAATTCTTTACTCAGGGGTTGGTGAGACCCTGGAACATGTTGGCCAAAGAAGTTGTGGATGTCCATGTCCTGGAACTGTTCAAGGCCAGGTTGTAAGGGACCCTGAGCAACCTTATTTATTGAATAACATCCTTACCAATGGCATGGGCAGTTGAAATCAGATAATGCAGATAATGATTCCTTTCAACCTAAACCATTCTAGGATTCTATTATTCTATGAAACAAATATTTAAAATAAATCAGTTACCTGTCATCTCTAAGCTCATGTCCCCTGATGGACACAGAAGGATTTCACTAACAAAACTGGAAGAATTTTTGTGGACTAGTGGTATGACATTTTCCATTAAAACAGAAATTTGACACTTAATTACTTTAATCACTCAGCAGTTACCCTGAGAAACATGGCTAATTGAGTGGTAGTGGCTGCACTGTGGAGAAGACCACTGGGAAACTAGAGAAATGGAATTCAAAGCCAAAACTGGACCAATCTAACAATCTTCTGTGAAAATTTGGAAACATTTTGTCTACTGTGTTAAGAAGTGAAATGGGAGCAGAAATGAATGGCAGCGGGCACTGCCTAAGCTGGCACAGTCACCAAATTAAAGTAAGACCAGCCAGAAGCTACCTACACACCTTTTGTTTAGGGCTCCTCAAAGGGCTACAAATTAACTCTTTAGACCACCATGCCCTCTGTCAGAGGAAAAAAGCATCAGCTACCTGGCTAAATGATGATTTCAATAAATCCTTACATCTCAGCCTACTCACAAAGTTTCATAAGAAATCAGTGACAGAAATGCTTACAGAGCCTGGAATTCTTTGTCACCAGCTGGTGAAAGTCAGTTGAGTTTCTAGCAGAGGGTTTATTAATAGTTTTATATGCATAAATGCACTAATCCAATCTAGTATTAAATAATTGGCCGCTTCCTTAGAAAAAAAAAAAAAAAGACCCACAAAATTTTATTCTTAACATTGTTTTACCTAAGAAAACCACACATCATCTGCACTCTCTTCTTTTTGTAGATTTTAATAATACAGAAAATAGTTTTATCAGAGTGAAAGTGTCATGTTATACTATAATTTTAACCTTAAACTTCAGCTGTCCATATCCACAATGTGTGTTAAGCAGCAATGTTCCATAAAATTTGGCTTTTTTTCAGCTATATCTTAGAAACAAATGATATATTTTCTGTCCTCCATTTGTATGAAGGCCAAGAATGTCTCTTGCTAAATATGTATTTCATTCAATATGAAAATATTTGTAAAGAAAATGCCAATATCATTAAACTCAAAGTTTTCTCAATAAATATATTGCATGAAAATGTCCACAAAAGAACACTTAAGCTGTTACATATGTAATTTTCTTTAAGGAAATTTAAGCATCCAAGAGTCTAAGAATCAGAAACGTTGATACTCACACAGATATATCAATATAATTTATTCTTAGATTTTTTTTTTAATGGATTAAGCTAGCTAGAGCTTCTATAGACTTTGCAATTAAGTTTCTTCCATTAATATTTGTTACACATTTCTACAGCTCCTTGTAATATCTTATTTGTGGCTAATGCTTTTAAAACTAAACCAATTGCTAGCAAGTGACAAAATGAAATAGTTAATTTTTTATATTAGTTCTGAATTTTGAGAACTAGTAGTCGCAATAAAGAAAATAAAAATACATAATTTAGATTTTTTTCTCCCCATAGAATAATCAGAAAATGAGAAATAATTATTATGTTCTTAAAAACATAAGAACTACTGTCTTTTTACATGGAGAGCATTTTCATACATTAAAGAAAATATGTTCTGCAATGTTGTTGGAACTAGAGAAGAATAAATTATAAAACAAAGTTTTATTTTTCCTCACTTTCACTATTTTAAAAAGCATTGTTTTCTCCAAAATTGTCACAATTTGACATTCATAAACTAGATGCAGTCTCCATGCAAGCTTTGCAATGAAAGTCATCTCCCATTTCACTGTCTCTGGCTGCTCAGCTTTTGGGGGTTTTTTCACCACAACTGTGGCACCTGAACTTCTATTCATGGTGTTGCACTGGGAAGATACTCATGGTTAGACATATCTCTTCCTCCTTCACTGAAAATAAACAAGTTTTTAAAAATCCTGGTGTGCTTGCACAGCATCCTCACAGTTGTATCAACAGTGAGGGAGCCAGCTGTGGAGCAGTAGCAGGGGTGGCTAATTAAATTTGGGAGAGGACCATTTAAGCCACCATGTCCTCTGCAACCCTTGGTAAACCAGAGAATGAAAACAGAATTTTCATTCAGTATTATACTTCCATAGTCTGTGTTCTCTCCTTAGCTTTGTCATCAGATCAGGCAGGTTCAAACCTAACCTTCTGCCCTTACATATTATTCTTGTATACCACTGAGTTAAGGAACTGTAAATTAGAAAAGCTGGTTCTTCTCTCTTATATTGTAAGGATCTTCAGTGCCTCCATAATCTACCTGCAAGCCATCCCTGCTTAAAGGTAGCTTAAGGAAATAAAAAGTGTGGGTAGAGGAATTTAAGATTTTATTAAATTTATTTTAAAAAACTAGGTTTACGCTAGTTTATATTATTGAAATGTTATTAATCAAATGTGACATGTCAGAAGACGTTAAACATTTCTAAGAAGTTACCATTTTTCCATGTACTTTCCAAATGGATCTATTATGTCTGAGAATTCTAGCTACTTATTTTAGGTGATAAGTGTCATTTGGCATCATGCATCAAGGAAGCACCATGTGCTCCCCATCTGCCTTTCAGGAAGTTACAAATGACACCGTTCATCTCATCCCATGACAGACTTGTTGCTTCTTATCATCATATGATGTCTGCCTGTTGTAAATGTGGTAGAGATCCTTTTTCCCACATTCTCTTACTTGTGTGCTTCACTTTGAGTTAGTGGGAAAATCTTTTGGAGGTTTGAAAAACACTTAACAATTTCTTCTTGAAGTCTATTCTGTTTATGCTGTGACCAGATATCAAAGCAGTCCAAATACACAAACTGAAAGTATTTCACTTTGGTTAAGTATAAGCTAATGCCTTTCTTTACAGGTTTTATGTATTCTAGTGCAGTGAATATGAGAGTGTGCTTCAGAAAACCCTGAAAAACAAAAACATGAATGTGCACATGGAAGATTGTAGCCATAAGATAAATAATTGAAACATGTTGGGAAACTCTTTGTGAGATATAAGTGAATTCATTGTGCCCACTGGGATATTTACCAGACGAAAAGTGTGACAATGACAGTACCCTCGTTGTTTGGTACATAATTTAGAGTATTCCTAATGAATATTTCATGTTGTATCATTTGTGTATGAATTGTAAGGCATGTATATCAAGATTCACTAGGGGCACTGTCAAACTCCTCAGTTTGAAATAAGCACTTATAAATTACTTAAGGATATTGTAGGAAAAGAGATTAGTGTACAATCTTTTAAAAGCAAATAATTATGTCCCTTCTTGGGGACAATTCGAACTTTGCTTAGTAAAGGAAGAACACTCAGAAACAAAGAATAATAAAATGCTCTCACTTTCACAATAAGAAGCGAATTCTGTTCCTAGAAACTCCCTGGAATATTCTTAAATTATGTGTAATTTTTAAAAAGAATGGTCAGAAGTAATTTTATCTAAATATGGAAAGTCATATTTTATGACATCAGGGGAGTTTGGGAAAGCATTTATTAAGCCAGTTCAAAAAGAAGAACTCATTATTTAGACCCATATTTATGCATCTCAAAAGCCTAAACAAGAATAATTTTTCTAAATAACAGTGAGGGTGATTTCACAATTAAGGATAGTTCAAAATTTTAGCTAAAAATTGTGTAAAAGTAGACTGATTTTTCAGTCTTCATAGTTAGCAAACACATTCATGGAACTGAAGTTAAATTCACAAGTGATTGTGAACAGATCACGAGTACAAATGCATCAGTTAATAAATTGAGAGAACTAAGAGGTCAAACACTGGTACCAAAGTAAAGACTGATAAGTCTTTCTAAATTATACCAAAAAAACCAAACCAAAGCAAAAAATTTTAAAAAGTAAATATATCTAAAACCCAGTATATATATATATATATATATATATATATATATATATATCTACATCTTTGTGTATCTACCTGTCTCTACACATATGCCTTCAAAAATCCGTTTGAAACTTGTATTAAAAATGAAGTTCTTGAATCTGCAATTCATCTTGATAAATATTCTGGTTTTATAAGATCCTGAATATCTATCAAATCCAATTAATTTTAGGTATCTATAAAGTGCCAAAATTCCTGAAAACTTCTCATAATTGGGCATCCATATTTAAAGAAACCTGTTTCCATCAATTTTCTGCGAAACAAAGTTCACAGCTTTTCAAGTTTCTGCAAGTGCCTGTGAGGATGATCTGCATCTGTTGCAGAACAGATAAACTGTAACTTTATGAGCAAGACCTATTTATATCTGTAGAACTTGTTTAAGCCTGCTTTTTGTTTTAAATTTACTTGATATAGCTATGCTTACAGCAATGACAAGAGCAAATCCATATTATGATAAAACTAAATACGCCCCTGTCATTTTATTAGCTAATAATACTTTTAGGAATTCTTTTTTTCATATAAAAATGATCACTAGCATTATTTATTTTTCAAAATGTTTTAGCAGCTTAGTTGTAAAGTAGGTAAAACTTGATGTCTCAAATAATTGCCAAAGGCCAAAATTCAACAAAGCATGTTCTCGGTTTAAAGTACATATTTGAATGTGTTGACTTTATGGGACTCAGATATCTGCTTAAGGACATGCTTCAGTCAATGCATGGATTCCCACTGGAGTCTCTGGCCTTGCTCTTACAGTTTCAATGATGCCTCTTGGGCGCAATGCCAGTAAACTCAATCTTGAATCCACTCAAGTCAAGAAGAACCCTTGTTACTGATTTCACTATGTACAGAATGAGGCCGTGTGCGGGGAAATGCAGCTCTCAGGTAGTGCTCGTTACACTGAAACATGCTTCGTGCTTCCCTCTCTCTTTTTTTTCCCTGTAATCAGAGATGATAATTTACAGAGAGGGCTGTTGTTTTTCTTGCTTTCTTTCCCCACAGTTTTACTAGGAGGGAATGTCATTCTGTTTCTGACTCCTGAGGTTTCATGTGAATCATATTCTGCTCTACCTGGATATCTCTTCAACTTCAGTTAAACCAACCCAAGAGGTTTGTGGGAGGTGGAGTCTTTATTTTTGTTTAAAAAAAATTATTTATTTCTTATTTCTTATATTTTTTTATTTCTTATTATCTTTTTTTATTTCTTATTATTTCTTATTTCTTATTTATTTCTTATTTACAATTTGCTATTTACTATGATTCTTTATTCTTTATTATGATGATTTTTTTAAAGTTTAGAACATATTTAAAATGTTTTCAAATAATTTTAAAACTTTTTCCCAATGTCAGTTAAACTGTCTATAGAGATAGTTTGGAATTATGAAAGCAATTTCCATGTCTATACACAAAGCTATGATCTCTTTCACTTAAAATGAAGACATATGTATATTCTTTAGTGGTAGCTATTCATATGTATATTCAAAGTGGTAGCTGGTCTTGGTTTTTTACAATTTTGTTTCAACCACAATTTTTAGATTTTTAAATTCTTTTATTTTGCAAATATGTCATAATATGAGAATGCAGCAATCAAATCCATTCATTGGGTCTTTTTACGACAAGGATTGAGTTCAAGTCTCAGTTTTTACATTGAGCTTACATCTTCATATCTCTCTTCTAATTTATAAAGTGAGTGTGATAACACATTCTGTAAGGTTTATATGAATTAATTAGGTAGAATAGATTTGGTTATCTGTGTTAAATTAATTTAAATTGATTCCAGCTTTTTTTAAAAAAGTACAGGTAAGCATGGAAAATTATCATTATTATTCCTACCTGGTAAGAGTCAAGTTCTTTGTATTTAAAGAGTTTTAAACTTTAAAGACAAGACTCCAAGTGTGTGTTTGTTTGTGCTTTAAAAAGATTTTTCAAACTGTCTAATTTTTTAAAAGTAAGATAGAAGTAGTAAAATGGCTACTGATATATCCAGCATCAGAAAATACTGGAAAATTAAAGTGCTGATTAAGGACAAGGATTTTAGCTCAAGATCTCTAAAATCTCATACCTTCAAGAAACCAAAACCATAATTTCTGGAATGATGAAGAGCAAGGAAATGCTGCTTCTGCAAGTAGAAAAAAGCCATTTAGTTTTAACAGGGAAAAAAATATTTCCTCTCTTTTCTCACTATGACTGCTATAGTAAATGTCACTAGGTTCTCATAGTAACATTATGTATGAACCAAAATATGAAGTTACTGTTTTGAAACTTTTTATTCCTTTTAAAGCACAAAGTTTAGCCCTACTGCAAATAAAAACAACATGGCTTTAATAGCATTTATGAGAGCAGTGCAATAAACACAGCTACATTTCAACAGTTGATATAAAATTTTAAGAAAAGAAGAAGAAATCTTATTCAAAGGTGAACATATTTGAGTGGAATAAAAAGTAATAGTGTGAAAGGATGTGCAAATGGATAGTAACCCACAGGTTTATAGGAAGTAATCTTTAATATCCAACTCATAAAACTTTGTGAGGTGCTGCCTGGAGTTGTTATCAAAACTTCAGTGTATTCAGTGACCCAAAGTTTCACCTCACATCTTCACAGCAGTGAAAATGCTCCCTGTCAGAACTCACACAGTAGAAAATCTTTTCTATTCCACACACATTGAGGCCATTTGCACTAAGTCTCAATAATATGTGAATAGCTGTTTGTGCTTACTATAAAATGGGCAAATTTTCACACAGGTTGAATCTTATCCAGAGATTCTGGGAGCTCTCCTGAAAAACTCTGTAAATGAAAGATATCTTTATTTTCTCAGGGATTTTATAAACAGCTAGAAGACCATACAGTAACAAGGAACTAGCAAGTAACAAGTAACAGAACAGAAAAATATAAACACTACATGTGTACCCTTGCTTAATTTTTCTTAAGATTCCTGTCCATCTTTTCTCCTGATTTTTGAATTTTGTTTCATATTTAGAGATATGTACTTTTAGGGTATTTTTGTTGAGCTCTTGAACTGCTGGAGTATAAATCCAACAAGAGTGTTGGATTTCCTTTTATAACAGGTCGTCTCACAGATATGTTGGAGGCCTTCTAATTATTACATTCAAACTCTTTCATATGGAACATCATAAAATAGTTCATATGGGATAAACTGACTTTTTGAAGTGTATAATATGTGGGGCTGCAAAGGAACACTAATAATTGGACTAATAATCAAGGTCTGATTCAAGTTAAAAGGGAATGGGTGATCATCATGAGAACAGTTCAAACTAAGGGTTTTAGTGATCTTTAGATAGGGGAAAAAATCTGAAACCCAAAAGACAGGAGAATCTCAGAGGAAGCTTCTGGCCACTTGCAACAGAATGTTAATAGCTTCATGTCACTTTAAATCTGACAGCTCTGAAGTGAAAGGCCACTAATCTCTGTTTGTAATGTTCACAATTGAAGAGAAAAGTAAGTATTCTTACTTAAGCCATGGATAAGCATTAACAGTCTGGAAATGAAGGGAATGTTCTGTAACTTATTTTAGTGTCAACAAATACCTCCCCCCAAAGCCTTGGAAAATGTATATTTTTCTTTATTCTGTGAGAGCACAGATTATTTAAATGGAACATTGGTTTCAAGTGCTTGGTTCACAAGTCACCATCTTTACACAGAAAAAGTTAGCCTGCTGCAAATTTCAGACAAAAAAAATAGTTCATGTTTACTAGAATGGCTTAGGAATAATCTGAGTACAGGCTTGCTCAGAGTATTTTTGCTTGTCAAATTGACTCGAAGTCAGGAAAAAGATAAAAACATTAAAGTAGCCACAAAAGGTGTGATTGTTTAAGGTATACATATATTTCTATCTGTCTATCTATCTATCTATCTATAGATAGATAGAGATATAGATAGATAGATAGATAGATAGATAGATAGATAGATAGATAGATAGATAGATAGATAGATAGATAGATAGATATTGGTTTATAAGCAATTGGGATTTCAATCTTTTTCATATATTTAGTATTAAATTTTAGACGTAATAGATACTCCCTAGATATTTCCTGTTCAAACTTCACACAAATCCCTTAAGATTTCTGTTATATCACCTCTAGGCTCAGAAGCAGTCCAATTGTTACATTGTTTAGCATATATTTAAATCAAGATTGTTTTGGCTAATGATTTTAATAGTAGCATTTTGAACTAATCACTAAGAATCTAGAAACATTATTTTAATCTTTCTTATCTTGTTTTATGCTCTTAAACTTTTGCTTTTCCCACTCATGCCTAATCAACCACATTCTCATCTGCCTCTGAAAGTTGGTTATGTTCATAAATATAAGTGTAATTGCAGCAGGCATATATAGCTGTTTAATGCATAAAAATATCAGACTTCTGATTCCTTGGATTTAAATTTCTGTTATTGATATTGTCAGCTGATAAGTCTCATAATCATTGCAATAGAACAAGTTTGGCATTTCTTTAAACAGATATATTACCTCTAAGTACATATATTTGAACAGGCAGCAAATTAATAAACGAAATTCAGTAAACTCAATTTCTTGTCAGAAATTCACATGACAATTTCCTTTTTTAGTGACTAAGTAATGATTTTTGATGGCTTATATTTTAAAATTCCGGTTAGATGAAAATTGCAATTCCATTAAAATACATAAAAATCACATTATAACATTTTTGTTTGTGTGAAACAACATTGCATACGTAATATATACATAAGATGCTTAGGTTTGTAAACATGTTTTCCCATTTTCATATTAAAAAATGAAGCAGTTTTAATGAAATTTACAAATTTTTTGTAATCATTGTAATTTCATGTTAATGCACAGCTGGAAAAAACCTAAAAATATAACCAACCAAACAAAAAAAACTAAACCAAAAAAAACATGGAAAAAAACCTGCCACAAAACAAAACAAAACAAAACAAAAACCTCAACCACAACAAAGAAAATTAAAAACAAAAAACACATTAAAAGCCCACACATGCATAAAAATCAAATACAAACAAACAAAAAAAAGTCAATCTAGTTTTTCTTGCTTCCTGTAATTTTGGTTTTTTTACTTTCTATGCATTTCTGAACCATTTCATTGCAAACACTGAATGTAGAAAAACATAGATTTATCTGCAGAAATAAGTATAATTTACAGATTAATTATTTCAACAAAAGGGAATTTCTCAGGGATTAAGTAAAAAACTTCTGTGAATACTATGACTTTACTGTCTTCAAAATTATGGCAAAATACAGGCCTTCAGTGAATTTTTCCATTAATTGTAGTAACTCTAACCAATTGCAACAAATTTGGAACTTCATGCAGATTTAATATATATTTTTTTTATTCTTTAACTAATATATTTTGTTAAATAATATTAAATATATCTAAGTTTATTTTAAAATATAGCTTAAATATCTTCTAACTAAAATTAGTGTTTCAAAATGTTTCCTTTCCCTGGGTCAGAAAAAGAAGTAGTGAACAAATTGTTGTGAAATGGAATAAATTCTATTTGTCTGGTATTTTTTTGTCTTTCACTGAACATTCCATTACCTAAAGGTAATGATTATGGAAGATTTGCCACAAAATGTTAATATATTTATTAAGATATTTGTTTATATTTTACAGCTTCCTCTTACATACTTCTTGTTTAGCTGGTCAGGACATCTACTTGCTATGCAGTAGTAATTTTTCTAGACATTAGATGAGTGAAGGGATAGTGGGATATATGCTTAAATATGGTGCTCATGTTTGTATTTTGACAAGAGCTGTACTTTCTACCCAAATAATAGTTTTTTCCCTATAAAATGGTTTATCTTCCTAGTTATGAGTTGTCTGAAGCATGCATAATCTTCAGTCAGAAAAAATTCATTTAGTACAGTGTATGAAAAATAGGACATTTTATAGCAATATTGTTATAATGATGTGTTAATGATGACAAATCATATACATTTAAATTCTTATATCCAAAACCTATGTACTCTAATCGGTCTGTAAATTTTCATAAACAGAGTTCTATTACATTAAAAAGCAACTGTATTCTCTTAGCTTGATTTTATGACCATTATTCATGTAAAGGGTTAAAATTCAGAAATAAGCTAAATTCTTTTATTTGTTCAGATTTCACTTATTGTTCTTTTTTCCTTTCAGTCCTCCTTTGCTTCATTAGATGCAGTAATATCTCCCTTGCCTGTGACAATTTCCATTAATATCTCAAAGGCAGCTATTAAGTATCATTACAAGAGAAGATTATAGAAGGATACCACATACAATAACACTGAAGATAAAGACAATAGTCACATTTTCATTTGTTTCTTTGTTCTAAAAATGTAAATCAAATTCCATGCACTTTCAAGCATTCTTAACTCTGCTCATGCTTTCAAAGTGCTCTAAAAAGAACAACCTTCATGGCCAAATAAATTAATCTGTTAGGATTACCTCAACGAAGAAAATACTTCTCCTGTCAAAGATTTTTTTCTGCCCTGTGGGCCCCCAGAAGAATAACTGTCAAGAGAAAGAAAGAAACAATTTCAGATGCACACACACACACACACACACATGCACACACGTATATATACATACATATTTATTTTTTTAATTTTTTTTTAATAGGGAATTTGGTTAAAGATATATTTTCACAAAGCTCTTTGCAAGTGAAAAAGCAGTCATAAAATGTTCTGCATTAAACATCAATCTGTGGCACCATCTAAATATTTGGTGAATCAGCTTTTAAAATATTACCTAAACATGTCTATGGGAATCTATATCTAAAAGTCATTCTGATTCTAACACTAGGAAGCAAAACTGAAATCATAAAGATTCTGTACTGGAAATTTTTAAATTCTAACAGTATAAATCCTCTAAGCCAGGATGAATTGTATGTGGTAAGAGAGCCTAACAGGCTTTTATTCTTTTCCTGAGATGAAGAACTAAAAAATGGGGACAAATTGATTTGATGTAGATGTAGGCTAACTCCAAATATGTTTGGATGCACTGTGATTTGGTGTAAGTCCTTTGGAGGCGATGGGAAGAGATAGTCAACTCAACATCAAATTGAGTCACCTAAAAGAGAGGAAGATGAGGCCTGTCAAGTCTCAGTGCCCAGGAAGGTTAGAGAAGAGAGTATCTAAAGTGCCATCATATGGCACACACAGACAGCCACGGGATCAGGCCCAGCCACCACGGGAATGGGAAAGGCAGATCCTGGCTGTGTAAGCCAGTCTCCTTCATCTTCTTTCACTCATCCACCAGATTACCCACCTAGTGAATAAGTGAAAGGCTGTGAATATTGTCTACATGCATTTTAGCAATGCCTTTGGCACTGTTTCCCACAGTATTCTCCTGGAAAAGCTGGCAGCCTATGACTTGGACAGGTGCACTATTAACTGGGTTAAAAATAGGCTGGAAGGCCAAGCCCAGATGGTGACAATGAGTGGAGTCACATCCAGCTGGGGGCCAGTGACAAGAGTGATTCCCCAAAGCTCAGCATGGGGCCCAATCCTGTCTGCTGTTGGGCAGGAAGGCTCTGCAGAGGGATCTGCACAGGCTGGATCATGGCTGAGGCCAATGGTGTGAGGTTCAACAGGGCCAGTGCTGGGTCCTGCCCTTGGCTCACAACAACCCCAGGCAGTGCCACAGGCTGGGACAGAGAGGCTGGAAAGGACCTGGGGGTGCTGGTGGCAGCAGCTGAACATGAGCCAGGGTGTGCCCAGGGGCCAAGAAGGCCAATGGCATCCTGGCTGGATCAGCAATAGTGTGGGCAGCACGAGCAGGGCAGGGATTGTCCCCCTGTCCTGGGCACTGCTGAGGCCACACCTCGAGTGCTGTGTCCAGCTCTGGGCCTGAGTGCAAGAGAGACACTGAGGGGCTGGAGTGAGTGCAGAGAAGGGAATGGAGCTGGGGCAGGGTCTGGAGCACCAGAGCTGTGAGGAGCAGCTGAGGGGGCTGGGGGTGTTTATCCTGCAGAAAAGGAGGCTCAGGGGTGACCTTGTCATTTGTCACAGCTGCCTGGAAGGAGAGGGTGGCCAGGGTCAGTCTCTTCTCCCAAGCAGCCATTCACAGAATGAAAGGAAATGGGCTCAAGCCCTGCAAAGGAAGGTTCAGATTGGACATCATGAAGAATTTCTTCGTGGAAGGAGTTGCTAGGCGTTGTAACAGAGTACCCAGAGAGGTGGTGGAGTCGGCAGCCCTGGAAGTATTTCAAGAAATGACTCAATATGACACATAGTTCTATGGGTTAGTTGACACAGTGATGTTTGGTCAAAGGTTGGACACAGGAACCTTTGAGGTTCTTCCAACCTTAATGATTTTATGAATCTATGGTTCTATAAAACCAAAATCCCCCCACAAAAGTATCTGACTTTACCAATTGTACTGTGAGATAGCACATGCCATCAGAAGAAAATAGGATTCAAAAGTTAATGTGTTCATGAACAATTTCAAGGCCTCTGTATGTAGACATAGGATATACCAAATATATGGTTAGGAAATGTATATGCAGATATCTGTTTTCTATTTGAAAAATAAATCTCTGATATATTATCTTTTGTGTCAACAGAAAATGCATTTCCTCCACAATGGAAAACTTTCACAAATAAATAGTATTTTTGGTAAAGCTGCAAAAGATTATGGTTTTAATAAGGGAAGTGGAACAAGTGACTTTTAAACCATTCAGTTTGCAAAAGTAGAGATACTAATTTTTCATCATTCAACTATAATCTGATGTCTTTTGATATCAGGGAAGCCAGAGTTAGACTGTTTCCTCAGGTTTGAGTTTTGCATAGACTATCTCTCCCAAGAGAATTTTTTTTCTATTTCTTCCAGCCATTGTGATTCAGTGTGGGAGTACCTTATCCATCACACCAGAGAGAGCATAGACTGATGCAAGAATCTGCGTCGCAGAAGGAAGTGGTTATATAATCAATTAAAATAATGTTTCTGGATTTACTTACACATTTTTGTATAAAAATCTCACGTGCTTGATCACTCTGATCAAGCTGAAGAACCAAGAATGAATAAATGAGTCACAACATTAGGCTTTAAAAATCTTGGTTGAGCAGTAAAATAAGTTGTCTGATTTTCTGAAGTGCTGAAGAGTGCCAAGAGCTATGATTGAACCAATGATTCTGTACTTGAAGTAACATCTGCCCACATGTCACATATGGATATATGTTATGCTTCTTCCCTCAAGAGTATGCTTCTGGCTGGTGCTCCTCACTGCTCCAGGCAAAGTGGAGCTGACTCTTGTTCTCTTTGTTGCTGCAGCTCAGAAAGAATACAATCATATTTTTTACCATAATAAGATATTTTGTATTGTCCTTCCAGACTAGAAGCCATATCCTAGTCCACACACAAGAGTGGCAAGTGGCTATGAATTTGTTACTTAATATGAAAACACAAGAGGAGTGAACATATTTTCTAGAGTAAGAACTAGTTGGAAAACCATTACTTTTATATTTTATGAACCAAGTGCTTTCAGTCTCTCACCAATGGTGATTAATTAGATGGAACTGAATTTCTGCTCTTGTCATCAGCCATCAATCTCTTGACTAGCCCTATAATGATTTCAGAGCCAGAAGAATTCTTACCCACGTTCAGATGATATCAGCCACAGTGCTGTAATAATAAATTGTTAGCATTTTTGAAGTAGGTTCGGCCATTCATTAGTAGTTCAGAAATTGCAAAACTACAATGTCAAAGGTGCCATTTTTACCTTTGAGGCCCTCAAACAGTCTTATGTAGAATTACACATTCAAAAGTTAATGTCAGTACTATGGATAAGATGCTTTCACTTAGAGTACAAAGGTGAGTACTTAGTGAACAATGCTTTATTGCTTCTTTTTGCTATGTATGTAGTTGAGATAGAGGCATCACTTCATACAAATTTTAAATTTCAAACTAGAATTTAATAGACAGAGGCCTGCAGTCAGTAATCAAGAATCACTTAAATAACTGGATAAGGCTAACCATTTTTGTGTCTTTCCATCTGTCTCAGCTACTTCTTTTCAACCAAAAAAAAAAGAGAAACCCAACCCTCAGGACAATTCAAATTTCTGTTTGAATTACAGAACCTATTTTGTATCAATTAGTATTTTGAATAGCAAGGTATCACTGAACATTAAGATTGGTTTTCAACTAAGAGCAGTGATAATGAAACCCTGAGATCCTCAGTTGCTTCAGTAGGTGAACACTTGTACCTCTACGTTGGGTTACCTTTGGCTAAAGGCCAAACACCCCTCCAGTTACTCTCACTGCCCCTCCTCAGTAGGTCAGGGAAAAAAATTAAGATTAAAAGTTCATTTATGACATAAAATCAGGGAGATCACATACCAGCTGCCATCACTGGCAATACAGACTCAATCAGTGCAAAATTAATATAATTCTTTAACAATTAGGATAGAACTGGATGGTGGGAAATTAAGACACAAATCAAAAAACATTTTCCTTCCACTTCATTTGCATTCCTTCATTTGCAACTCCTCTGTCTCCTCTAAATAAAGGCATCAGAGAGATAGAGAATGGGGCCTGTGGCCAGTTCATAATAGCTCATCTCAGCTGCTCCTTTCTCCTCATGCTTTTCCTCTGCTACAGTGTGGTGGCTCCGTGGGCTGCAGGGCACTATCCACTCTGGTGTCTGCAGCAGTGTTTCTTCATCCATCAATGACTTTGCTGTTCTCAGTGTTATTTCTCACCTGTTTTTTCTCTCCTCCTTTCTCTTTCTCTCTGCCATTTTTGCCCTTTCTTAAGTATATTTTCCCAGAGGCACCACATATATGGCTGTGAGTCTCAGTTGTGTCCAGTGTCCAGGGGCTTTGGGGCCAACTGAATCCCCCTGTGTCAGCTTGGGATCAGCCCATCCATCCTCTTCCCTCAGAGTCCAGTCCTGTTGCTCCTCATTGTCAACACCTGGCCACCACCATCCCATACAATCTCCTACTTGCCAAGATATTGCTGTCACCAGCAGGCAGCACTATATGCAGGGTATAGACCCCTCTGCTTTACTCTGTATGTTATACTGCCTCTCTGTTTAAACTGATCTTTATGTCAGGAAAGACAAGTGCAAAAGGAAGCAAAGGAATAGATTGGATGGTCCAAAAACATTGTTATTTTTCTTATACCATCACACCCTTCTCAGTTTAACAAGAGTTTGAATAATCTGATCCTTATCATCGTCTTGACCATCTCTTTGGTTTAACTCTGTCAGTGACTGAACGGTGCACCCACAAAAACAATTTTTATTTTGAGTTTGTTTCACTACATCATAGTTTAGCAATCTTGCACCCATCATCTTCTAATAGATGAAAGAAAATGTAACAGTTCCTCAGCCTTCTGATCATCTTCAAGAAAACAACCCACAAACATCACACTAATGTATCAAATAGCTATATTGCAAGTACACTGCCTTCTTGTTTTGGCAAAAAGCACACACACACAGAGGAACATACCTTCCTCGAGATATGCTTAACAATTTATCAAATACTTATATCACTTATTGTATTTCATGCACTTCAGTACCTACCACATATCATAGATACAGTGCCTTTGCTCAAAAAAAAACCACTCTGGTGTCTCACAGTAATTCAGCACTATGAATATATTTCTAGTAAATTATTCGGGATTTCATGTAGATAAGGATAACTGACAGTTTCTCTTGGCTGCTCAACACTGCTGTAACTCAGATATTTGAACATGTGCAGAAGCAGAATTTTGTGTGTTTTGGAAGCCTCAGGCACCTGCAAAGCTTGTGGATCCCTGTGGGTTTTAGCAGGGATTGTCAATGATCCAGCTCTAGAACTGAATGTCTGCATTGCCTTTAAAGCTGAGGTATCAACAGTCCTTTCTTTATAATCTGATCTTGGATTCAGCCATACATTTAAAGGAAGTTTATTCTACATGTCTTCTAGCATGGAATATTGTGATTAAGAACAGAAGGAGGAAGAAAAATTCTTTTCCAGGGTCAGTATTGTAGAAGATTAAAATCCAATCAGACTGAGAAGGTCATGTTGAAAGAAAATAATGAAACTTACTTTTTATCTGAGGTCAAAATAAGGAATTGATTTGGTGCTACCAGCTTCTATACAAGACAGGCAGAATCATCAGTACTTTGAAATTAGTCTGTCAAGAACGAAATTTCTTGATCTAACTGGCATGTGATCATTTTATGATTTGTTCATTCTAGAGAGTTTTTCTGGTTTAGGAGAGAAACCAGGTTTTAATGAAAATATTAACAACACTTTCTAATTATTGCTACTAATTAGTAAGATGGTGTGTATGAAATTAAACTTGTCACAAACAAGTACTTGCAAAGTTTCAAGGACTCAATTCCTACAAGGAAAAGAAAGTTACCTGTGTTTTCTACATCCTCTGTAACACATACCTTGAAATTATGTGCTCAAATTATACAATATCTATGTTATAGTCCAAAAAATTGCTCTATTAAGTCAAAAGTTTGCTTTCAGATGCATTAATTTGGACCAAGAATAAACATCGTGCACTCATCAAAGTTATTCAGATCTGTGTTAATGTAAAAAGGGAAGAAACTGTGGCTCATAATTTAATGTTCAGGGCTTGTTTGCATAGTTTTGCTTGTTATCACAGTGTCAAAATGTAAACCCAGAGCTTTTCACAGAATACAATCCACTTTTGCTCACAAGTATAATTCTTTGTTGTTACAAAGGTGATTAAATGATCAGTTCAAGCATCATAGATTTTAGTTCAAGCAGCTGAAATATATTCCGATCTTTAAATTAAATCCTCCTGTTATCATGAAGACCCCTTAATTTTTTTCACTAGCTTGTGGCTAATACTTCAGAAAATGTTAAGAAATAAAAGAAGGCAGGCATTTTCTCAAGTGTAAGTATAGACTGCAGATTACCACTGAAATATTAACTTATGATTGTGTTTTGTTAGATGCTTTGCCCAGGAAGCTTTTTGTTTATTCTCATCAGCCTGCTGTCCTCTGTTATTATAATTTACAAGTGTGTAGGCAATCTAATAAATCCTTGTTTGAAACACTTCAGAATCTATTGGCAGTTTTCAGCAGTAGCACTGTGTGGTTTTGCTATTGCATGACTGCCTTTAGCAAGTACTAGGGAGGAAGAATTTTCAAATTCACATGAAAGGAGAGACTGATTAGAGTATGCTATTTATGATAGCATTCATTTTCACTGTTTTCCTTCAAATTCTCAATATAGATGATCATTTTTATCAAGACCTTTTCCTTATGTCTTAACTCTCTCAGATAACGTAAGTCTGAGAAAGGTAACACAAATGTGTTTACAACCATATTTTACTGCCATCATTTCAGAATGCACTGAAATTACTTTTCAAGAGTTAATTTAGTGCCATCAATAATGAAAAAATGATATTTTAATAAATAGAAAAAACTGAGAGAAAATAGCAGAAACAAAAAGGACTGAAATAAAAAGGGACTCAAGATAGAGAAAGTATTCTGGTTTTAAAATTTTCATACTAGAACACCTTATTTTCCCAGATATTAACTTTTATCTAGAATGATACACAATTAGATGATTAAAATACTAATTTTTGTGAGTCTTAATGCAAATAAATAGAACTAGGGATCTTTTCTTTGAAAAGTTAAGGGGTTCGTTCAATGCCATGTAGTCATACAAAATTTGATTCTAGAAACATATAGCAAAAATCTAATTTTAGTATGCAAATTTGAACTATTTACAGCATAATTATAGTATTCCAACAAAACCAAAGTAACATAACCGTCATAGACTAGGACCCCAAGGAAACTAAACGAGATTTTTTTCAACCTTGTTGCCTAAGTCATATCACTGTGCTACATGCACAAGAATGGAGCAGAATACCAGCTCAGTATAGTGTCTTGTCTGCAAGACAAACAATAATGAGACATTATGAATCACAAAACATGCAAAAAAAGTCAAGTGAAACCAGGAGCAAGTCCAAACCAAGTCTAGCAGCTTTTTGCTGTAACAAGGAATAAATTGCCTTAAATAATCCAATAATGCAACAATTTTTAAAAAGATAGTCGTTTTCTAAATAGAGATTTTTGAAGAACAGTAAGATATAAATCCATGTGCCAAGTATATAATTTGCATGTAAACCAAAGCTTTTCTTGGTTTACAAATCTCACTAATGTCAATTCCAGGGCTGTGTGTCTCCCTCACAAACAGTAACCAAAATGAGTAGCTATCTCGTTTTGAGTTTCCTCAGCTTCTAATTGTCTCATCTAAGTAATAACTGGACTCTTGTTTGTGTGACTTTGTTTAAGAAGTGGGGGGTTTTTTCAAAATATGAAAACTGACTATTGCTTTCTATGTTTATTTCTGCTGCAGCAAATGTCTTTTCAAACATTTAGGGTTCCTGTTTTCTTGTTTGTTCCCATTTCACACAGAGAAAGGCAGCAATAAGCAGTAAATCAAACAGACAAGAACCTCTGTACTTGCCAGAGTTTTGTTTTACACTGATGCATTTTTCACTTTAGGATAAGCACTGTTCTGCATATGTTTTTAGCTCATGAAGGCCAAAACAAAAAGAGAGAATGAAAGCTTTCCTCATTCACAGTCTTGCATCTGCTGCCTCTTCTGCTGGCTGCAGGGCTGTTCTCTCTTTGGTGGTCCCACTCAGGTCATCCCAAGGGCATTGCACAGTTCACATAATCGGTGCATGCAACTCAGAGATGAGATCAACCCCAGAAATCCCTCCTGACCTCTGTTCCTCATATATGGGACATTCCTGATTTTTCACTGCTCCTTCTCACAGTTCTTTCACAGAAGTTACTCTGCAGGAAAGGTGCTTAATTTTCTCTGATTCAGAATAGATGGGTCAGTCAAAAAGGCATCATGGCAGTTTAAAGAAACCAGAGATATGTGGATGTAAGAAGGATTTGAGAGGACAAAATTTTTGCATTTTATGAAAGCTGAAAGGTGAGAGTTTGAAATTCAGATGGCTGAGCTTGGCTAGAGGGAGTGACAATGTGTCCCAGTGGGTAGAGGGACCTAAATTATGATGAAAAATTCTCAAAACAGAGGTTGAGAATTGTTACACTACATAGATAAGACCTTTATTATTCTCTGCTCTACGCTGGGAAGAGCTGTAGTCTCCAGTATCTGTTCTAATAACATTTTTCTGTGCTCTTCTGGCTTCCCTATCTAGCTATTCAATATGCAGTTATATATACATAATTATTGTGTATATAGTTATTAATTTACATAGCCATTTAAAATATTTCTTAACAAATTGCTTCTTGCTTTTTAAAATATATGAAGGAAAAATCAAATCAGAAGTTTATTTGCCTTATGTCCTTTAACACACTGATATTAAGTTGGCATTTCCTGAGAAACCACAATTCTCTTTTACCAGATCTGAAGATGCTCCCTTGTTTCTATTTCCATGCATGTGGAGTGGCCATGGATAGCATGCTCAATGCCAAGACAAAATAGTACAAAAAGCCATGGAATCATAGAATGTCAAGGGTTTGAAATGATCCTAAAGATATTGAGTTCCAATTCCCTTTGACATGGACAAGGACACCTTTCACTAGACCACATTGCTCAAGACCTCATCTTGGCCCTCAATAGTGCCAGAGTTGGGACATCTTCAGCCTCTTCAGCCACCTCTTCCAGTGCCTCTCAATCTAGCAACAAGGAATTTCTTCCTAATTTCCAGCCTAAACTTCCCCTCTTTCAGTTTGGATACATTACTCTTTTTCCAGTCTCTGTCCTGATGAGGAATCCCTCTCCAGCTTCCCTGTAGGCTTCTTTTGATACTAGAAGATTGCTAGGGGTTTCCTACCTTCTGAAAGCTTCTTTTTATGTTCTGAGTTTGCCCAGGAGTTCCTTATTTATGGGAACCTCCTGGAATTTTTGCCTGATTTGTTCCTTTTTGGCATGCATTCTCCCCAGTCTTGAAGGAAGTGATCCTTGATTACCAGTCAGCATTTTTGGCCCCTCTGCCCTCCAGGGCTTTTACCCATGAAACTTTACCTAGCAGGACCTTGAAGAAGCCAAAGTTTGTTCACCTGAGGTGCAGGGGAGTGAGCTTACTGCATGACCTCCTCATTGCCATGAGGATCTCCAGCTGTACCACCTGGTGGTCACTGCAGTAAAGGCTGCACTGGGCACCACCTTCACCCTCCTTCCATCTCACCTTCACTTGTGAGAACAAGGTCCAGTGTGACACCTCTCCTTGTTGGCAGATCAATCACTTCTATACAGAAGTTGACATTGACATATTCAAGGAACCTCTGGCATTGCTTGTGCAATCACTGCTTTCAACAGCTTGTTGGATATTTATCCTCAAAAAATGGTGATTTTTCAATTTAGTCTTCATTACAAAATTCCAGTATATCAAAGGATCTCACACAAGGCCTGTTACTCACTGCAGAGTTTTTCATACCTGTAATGAACATGTCAAAACAGGACTGAAACAAAGCTTCTCTTTTCCTCTTTACATTATCTTAAGGAATTTGAGTATTGGATAATTAATTTGTTGCATCTTTCTCTCAATGTGTAGGTAATATTAAGTTCTACCTCAATGGAGTTGCATCCACTGAATGTCAGGACATGTCAGAGCTAGGATAAAGCTAGTTGTTTGGATGCTGGAGCATTATCTGAGCCTTGCATTGCCTTTCCTATTGCTTTTGTGAATGCTCTACTACTGTAGTAGTAGAGCAAATTGTATTTTTTCAATTCTCTGTGAGTGGTTTCAAAATTATTATTATTATTATTACTGCTATTATTATCATCATCATCATCTTCTTTCTGGATTATTTCAGTATAAACAAGAGGTTTTAAAGTGAAAAGTAATTTCAAAACATTTAATTTTCGCTACAAAAGGCATAAATGCAGAAATAAGCATCATTTTTGGAAAGTATGAATTTTGAAGAATCCGGACATAAAGACTGAAATATCATGTTTGGCCACTTTCCTTTTAAAACCATCAAAAAGCCCATTTATCTTTTTACTGAATAGAGCTTAACAGTTCTTCATCCAAACTGCAAAGGAATTAAAATTTGTTTTAACATACATTATGTTGGAAACAAGTGTGGTCAAAGAGTAATACTTACACTGAGTTAACCTGAAATTATACTTGATTTAAGATTTTTGATGTCTCACTAAGATTGTACACTTAAAAGTATATTGGCAAGGTAGAACAGAAGTTGAGAACTGATAATTGCAAGAAATAATATTTTATTCCTGCACGCACATGCATGATGATTGTTAAAAGAGATCTCAAATATTCCTTGGTTTCCTGAGACATTGTTTTAGCCTGAGTTAAATGCAGTATCTAATTGCCAATTGCAATGCATTATGTTTATATAATATGATACTTATTTTTTCCACTTGACTAGATAAAGTGGGTATCTATTTATATTATCATGATGTTTGAGTCAGTAGAGGCTGATTAGTTACACTGAATGTCAGCAAAAGCAATTGCAGTCTCCTGAATAAAAATTGGCATCTTTCATGGCATGTGAATGCAAATAGGCAAACAAGAAGAGAAATATATTACTCAGCCTAAATTCCTGATGTTCTTCCTATGGCCTATTCACACCAATAAAATTGCAAAATGCAAAATTCCTCCAAATTTTTCTTTTTTTTTTTTTTCCTTTCACAGAGAACTGATGCTCCTGGCACTGCATAACAATAGAGAGACACATCCCTCAGCAGTGCAGTGTATGTTATTTCCTCTTAGCAACATACAAAGTGTTACTGTTGATAGAGTTCATTTGGGTGGAGAGGTTCTGCTTTGGATGAACTGTGTTTTCCACTAATGAGCATTTTCTATATATTGCTTCTTATGAAGAATTGATAACCTTGTAATAATCTGTTTTGACAGTATTTTTGTAGAAATATTGTGCTAAATATTTTTAGACATGAGGGATCATGGACATATGGATATAGTGGTGTGCGCCTTCTCTAATTATATGCATTATACAGTTTGCCATTGTTGGAGACTGTTGTACCATTCTTCATTCATTTAATAATGCTTTTGCAAATTGGCAGATAGCATTTGGGCTAAAATACACACAGAGTTTTTGCAGGAATAAAACATGCACTGCCTTTTCTCTAGTGTAGAGCAATTTGTCAAGTAATTAGCCAACCTAATTAAATTTTTGTAGCACTAATCAAACGAATATGCTAAAATTTTCTTTGCACAGCCAGTTTGCTGTCTGCTTGCATTTAACTTGATGGTTTGAAAGAGGCCCTACTATGTCTGCCACTCCACTTAATCACCTCATTTGCATTTTATATTGGTAAATCAAATAAAGCACCAGTGGCTTTTAGTATGATTGACTGTGGTCAGGGCTGCTCAGATGGGACTTTTTCACAGAAAATTAGGCACATTTTAATATGAGTGAGTCTGTGCTTTCAACATTCAACAAACTACATTCACTCAGCTAATTAAAAGTGCTTGTTGCTTTTTGCCGATGTATGATAGATTTATCCAGCTGGTGTGTCCATTTTCTTTTGCATAATTTCTTGATGGAAGTTTTTATCTTTATACATAATAAGATTGTCTAAACAACACTTCAAACCAATTTGCAAGAACTATATAAATAATATTTTGCAGAAGCTATTTACTTTGAAAGAAATACACTTGCTGTTCAGCAAACTGATTAGGTTATATATCAGTTTTTTGTACCCTTCTGGAATATGAAGCCTTGCAGTATGAAATTTTCAGGTTCTGTCTTCACTGAGCCAGAACATATCATTTTCCTAAAATTGTGGGGTGAAGCTGCTCAGGAGTATACCTAACAGTTCATCAGAGCAGGGTTTGATACTCCTTTAGGTTCAATCAAAGTTCATCCAAAATTTTACAGACAAAAATTTTTAAAAGTAAGAAAAAAATTATTTCTATGTAGAAGTGGGGCTTCATGGTTCACTATTTGAAGGATTCTTTACCAATGTAAAGCATTTTCCAAAATGGGAATGGGAATTTTCCTTCTTCTCAAGGGTCAGCAAGGACACAAGTATCAAAATGCATTGCCTGATGACCTGAAGTTCATATATGTGCTAACAATAGATAGAAAATGAGCTTCTCCAACATATTTACAAAATAAATCCATTTTTCATTAATTATTTTGGAGTTAACTCACTAGGTCTAAGCTGGTAGTTGGGTAAAACCCAACAAAACATAAGACTGGATGGTAAATAACCTCTTTTTTCCTTAAAGAATTATGTTCACACAGAGCGGTGCTAATTTAACAAAACACTTCAAAAACAACTTTTTACATGGATCTAAAGCAAAATTTTTCAATGAAAACTGTGGTACTTCTCTTTGAGGTGTTTGCAAGGCAGTCAAATATTCTCTGTTGTTAACAGAGCCATGATAGAGGTAATTTAAGGGGGGAAAAGAGGGCAATCTTCAATCTTGGCATAGGTATTTGTTAAGGAAGTAAAAGTCTAAATATTTAGTCATATGATTAGTCTCATTGTTAAAGATGAATTTCTTGTATTAGGTTGTTTTGGATGGGGATGAGAAGGGAATGAAATAAGGTGACAAAATACATGATGTAAAATAAAAGATAGAAATAGCAAAGGATTATGTAAATGTAGGAAAATCATTGTTTGCAGGTGTTCAATAAAGGCAATGAAACATTGAACCTAACTACAATGCTTAGATACCCTTCTTATCATTCTAAGATCAGACTTAAAGATGAAGTTTGCATCTCTCCCCATTACTGGTTCTACATTTCTGGCTCATTAAACTTCTTCGGAAGGTTTCTCTTCTTAAATATACATCTTAAAATCTCAAAATGTTAGAAATTGAGGACCAAGTTACAGGCCTTTCTCTGATGAGGGAAAGTGTCCTTGATCATGGAAGTCATGATTTAGCTATGGAAAATATTGGAGGGGGGAGAAAGGCTCAGCAGTGGCCATACAGACCTCAGAAGAGAAGCTTGAGCTGAGCCCTTGACCCACAATGTACAAATGTAACAGATGTCTAAATACCATAATGCTGCTTTAATTAAACATAGGCCAAAACCTCCTTGGTCTAAGCTCATGGGGATTATCATGATAAGAACTTGGCCTTGTTCTGGCCAAATTCACTCTGATCCAGAAGACAGTAATGCTTTGCGTATTTTGATACCAGGCTGGAATAAAACAAGATGTATTACATCCTCAGGTACAGATAATTTATCTGGGAACACCAGGTGAACTCTTTTTCCTGTGCCTTACCACACCTTGCCTAGTTTAGTACACTAACCTCTTTGGTAAACTTATGTGGGATCTCTTGTTTGTAGTAAAGCACTATGGCACAATACAACACAACACCTCAAATCTGATTTATACTTATATTTTATATTTTCATTTACATCTGTATACAATCCCAATTGAAAAATCCTTGAAGACACTCAGTAGTCTTTTTTAGTTCTTAGAGAAGAGTGCAAATAAACAGAATCAAGCTATTAAATTTCCTTGATTTGATATTCCAACTGTCTGGTCTTTTAATTGTATTTTAATGAATTTAAGTTCAACTAAATGTCATGTTCAGAATGTGAATACTTCAATCATGCTAAAAATTTATTCTTAATATCTTGTAATACTTAATAACATGTTGATATAAATTTAATTAATTTATATTATTGTCAGTTGAACACTACAGGTTATTTCTAATTTAAAGAAAAAACAAAACAAACAAGATAAAAAACCCAACCTATATATTCTTTCCTAATTTCAGACTCAAAAGCACCAAATGCAGCATTCACTTCATCTCCAAAAAGTGTTGCTCAATAAATCACAAAGGACTTGTGACATCATAAGCATTATTTTTTTTTAATCTAAGGAAAAAAGGACATTGCTTATTATACCAGATAATTTTTATAATTCATATATCTCAGTTTGTTTATCTTTTCCATACTAGTCTGGAAGCCTATCTAAAGCTGTTTTTATTTTGTGCCAACCTTTTTGAGTTTAAAACCTGAATCAGAAGTCTTTATTCATAAAAACTGCTAGTCTTTAAATCCTGATTCTTGCGCCTCAAATTTACTATAAACATATAAATGAGCTACAAATACATTCTGCATAATAATATGACATTTACTGCAACTTCCTACTACTAAACACATAAATACACGTGAGAGTTAAGAAGATAGATTTCCATGTCTTAGCACAATTTGGAAAACCAAAGGATCTCTATGAATTTTATCTCAGGGGTTTTTTTCTTTTATGCTACACAGAGCACACTAAGTGCTAGTATTAATTTCCAGTTATTCACATTATTCATTTGTTATGAACTGTGAACTTCTCAGGAACTTTTAGGGTCCAGCCTTAAAGCTGGACCTTCAGCTAAATCTCTCCCTGCATCGGATTAGAAGATCACGCTTTCACTGAGAGTCTGCTCCCTTCTGTCCCCGTGAAACCAACCTTCTAATCCAGTTTTCAGTACTGATTTTTATCTTTCCTAACAGCTGAGGATATATTTGTTTGTTTTGGAGAGTCTTTTGAGTTTATGTATGAGGAAAGGGAGTTAAAATTTAATTTTCTCTGCCTCTTACCCTATAATCTGTTTCTGACATATGTCTGTGTGGGGTTTGGGCTGAGCTCTCCTCTGGCTGTTTAGTGAATTATTATCCCATGATTACCAGTGAGCACAAAGTTTGTATTAGCAAAATATTATAGGTCACAGTTCTGAAAAGGCTGAATAGCATTACCTAAGTGATACAGACAATGTATTTATCGATATCTATGTTATCTCCCAGACTTGAATGTCCACCACAAGTGCAGCAAAAGACAAACCAACTGCTAAATGAAACACGAATGTGTCTGTATAATTTAATGCCTACAGGAGCTTTCAGAAATATAACCTGTCTTGTTCATTTAAAAATGTCCACTTATTAACAGATATATTCCTTATCAGAATGAAATTCCATCTCCTTGTAGAAACAAAATATGGGTGAATTTTACTCCTAACATTTGTCTGTCATTCAGGAAAAAAACCACCTTCATAATGATACTCTATATAATAATAATCGATTCTCTTTTTTTTTACTACAGATTATATACTGCAATCTAGACTAAATTTTATATTTGCAGTCAAATATGAAAAGTGTAATTGCTCTGAAAATTATATGCAACTAAATTAGATGCATAGGACAATTCACCTTCATAGAAGCAAATTTTGAAAAATTCAGAAATTTTCTCCTCAGAGGAGCAACTTGCATTTCATCTTGAGCTATGCTTACCACTTGATGAGAACAAAACCAAGAGGAATTTATGCAAAGCAACACGGGCTGACTCTATATGCCAAATGGCACAGTTTAAAATGTATGTGTGCTACAGAGCACTGCAGCAGACTCTAAGCTGCATCAGCTGATCATGCATAAACAGGAACCACAGTAAGCAGCTGCTGTCAGTCCCAAACAATAGCATTTTGAGCAGTTTATTTAACTGAACTAATTCTACAGAGACAACAGGTTTCTTCCTATTGTTACAGACTAGCAGTGAAGCAGAACGTCAAGCACGTCTCTCAGTAAAGGGCTTGTTTGGTCTCTTTGTGTGGTATTTATAGCATGGTCTGGTTAGTGTCAGTCTTCACTTTATTGGTATTCTCTTAAATCCTGAAATTTTACCCAGACTATTACTAATAAACTCAAATCTTCTCATAGAAACGTACACTTTCCAGCAAGTCCTGTGAAAATTTCTATACCCCATTTAACTGTCATAGTATTTCACTCCAACTCCTGCATACTACAGTCCTTTTATTTTTTTATTCTTTGCCTTTCACAGGGAGACTTAGCCTTTTATATACACATTTTTCAACCTTTTTCTTTCCATAATTTTATTACTTATGCCAGTCTTTGATATATACACAAAAATATAGGTTCCTTGCATTAACTATAAAGAGAAATGTAAGGATAAGCCATTGTGTTCTTATAAGCTAAAGTAACGTTTGATATTATAACTGCATGAATAAAGAATTTTTGTACTTTTGACGTTCTTATTTCTGAATAAAAATTATTTTACTCCAAACACAAGAACAAAATGAAGCCCAGTTTGATGGAGTAGACTCTACTTCAAAAGCCACAGTCAGCTGCTGAATTGCTCATAAAAAATGTTTTCAGCAAGCTTTTTTCCTCACTTCTGCCAGTAATTTATCAGCAAGGGATTCTTCTTCCCTTCCCTACTTGGTCGTATTTCCTGTGGTAGCTACACTAACACAAGTTAATAAATTGGCAGAATGGCAAAATTTTTTGCACCTTTTTTGTTCACTTTTCTTTTGTGCAAAGAAAATAGTACTGATTTGTCTGGATCATCAACTAACAGCCTTCCCAATGATAATACTTTGAAAAATCATCATTTCTGAACACAATTTTTATATACCATGTACTCAAATAATATTTTGTAAGGCAATAACATCAAAACAGCACTAACAAATAATAAACTAGAAAATTCCCTCTCTCCCCCCAAAAAATTTCAAGGGTTTAAACAGATCATTCGTTCATGATAAGAACAAGTCTGTCTTTTGCTGTGTTTCAGGAATGCTCAGAGTACATATTGCAACAGGGATGAGAGATCACCAAAATGTGGGCTCACCTTGGTGTTACCTGTGTAGAGCATACCCTGTTCCTTCACTGTATATGGTTGAGCTTGGAGAAAACTTTAGCGGAGATACTGAGGTTTTGGATGGTTTTGGACAGGTTCTTAGCTGTCCACAGCTCTTAAACAATTCATATGTTTCTCTTCATGTCCTAGTGCCTCCCCCCAGGTCCTAGACTAGCACAGGAAAGGCAGTGAGCTGAAGCATTCTGCAAAGACAGTGGGAGTCAGCAGAATTTCTGTACCCAACACTGCCCTCTTACACTGGATTCAGCAGCCCAGGGCAGGACTCTCTAAAATAGAGTGGAAACATAGAATCATAAAATCATTCAGGTTAGAAGAGACCTGTTTACTTAATGTTTAAAAACTAATCAGGGATTTTACGTTTCTCAGCATTATAGGATGTGTTAGCTTATGCCTCTGGAACACAAAAAAAAATTGGATTGCAACCCCACTCAGGAGAATTGGTTATCCTTCACCATGGTGTTATTTGTTCTTGATAAATATCATCATACTTGTATTAAAATCCTGTGGGAAGTTGTAAGTGTTATGTTTGTTTGGCGCTTTTTTTTAGTTTTATTTTTGTTGCTGTTTTGTTGGTTTTGGTTTTGGATATTTTAAATTTAAAATACTTTAAAGTCAATAGCATCACTCTCTCTTTCTCTTAGCTGCTGTAAGGAAAAAAAACTTCTACTCTTGGATCAGATTATAGTCTTCAATTATCAGATTCAGACTTCTTGAAAAATATGCAATCTTCCATTCTAGGAGTTTCACATATCTTTCCATTTAAATGCGTAAAACACAAAAAAATCTCCTAGTATTATAACAAAGATCTTATAATTCTTTTGCTTATAAGTCAGTCAGAACTGTTCTGACAAAGAAAACAAAACCAAAGCCAAAACCACACCAGAAAAAAATTTTCAATGGCAATGTTATATTATTAAATCTTAGTGATTTTATCACTCTTTTTTCTATAGCACAGCTGAGTGCTGAGCACCTGAGACTGCTGTAGACTTTATGTGAATTTTCTTGTTTTCTTTCATGTGTTTGGCATATCGATCCACAGATATGCAGTCTATATTCACATGTGCATTCAGCTTTGTCATGAAGATATTCAGATTTAATTTTAAGTTTGTATTTTTATAGTTAATTTTTAATTCCTTACAGATCCTGCCTCACATAGGTACAGGGGGGTTGGGAGGCATAAACCTGCCTTTATTCCTTATCTCTGGCTGCACAGACTGTGTGTGTGTGTCTGTGTGTGTGTGTGTCTGTGTCTGTGTGTGTGTGTCTGTGTGTGTGTGTCTGTGTGTGTGTGTCTGTGTGTGTGTGTGTCTGTGTCTGTGTGTGTGTGTCTGTGTGTGTCTGTGTGTGTCTGTGTGTGTGTCTGTGTGTGTGTGTCTGTGTGTGTGTGTCTGTGTGTGTGTGTGTGTGTGTCTGTGTGTGTGTGTCTGTGTGTGTGTGTCTGTGTGTGTCTGTGTGTGTGTCTGTGTGTGTGTCTCTGTGTGTGTGTCTGTGTGTGTGTGTGTCTGTGTGTGTGTGTGTGTGTCTGTGTGTGTGTCTGTGTGTGTGTGTGTGTGTGTGTGTGTGTGTGTGTGTCTGTGTGTGTGTGTGTGTGTCTGTGTGTGTGTGTCTGTGTGTGTGTGTCTGTGTGTGTCTGTGTGTGTGTCTGTGTGTGTGTGTCTGTGTGTGTCTGTGTGTGTGTCTGTGTGTGTGTGTCTGTGTGTGTGTGTCTGTGTGTGTCTGTGTGTGTCTGTGTGTGTGTCTCTGTGTGTGTGTCTGTCTGTGTGTGTGTGTGTGTGTGTGTGTGTGTGTGTGTATGTGTGTGTGTGTGTGTCTGTGTGTGTGTCTGTGAGTGTGTGTCTGTGTGTGTCTGTGTGTGTGTGTCTGTGTGTGTGTGTCTGTGTGTGTGTGTGTGTCTGTGTGTGTGTGTCTGTGTGTGTGTGTGTGTCTGTGTGTGTGTCTCTGTGTGTGTGTGTCTCTGTGTGTGTGTGTCTGTGTGTGTGTCTGTGTGTGTGTGTCTGTGTGTGTGTGTGTGTGTCTGTGTGTGTGTGTCTGTGTGTGTGTGTCTGTGTGTGTCTGTGTGTGTGTCTGTGTGTGTGTGTGTGTGTGTGTCTGTGTGTGTCTGTGTGTGTGTCTGTGTGTGTGTGTCTGTGTGTGTGTCTGTGTGTGTCTGTGTGTGTCTGTGTGTGTGTCTCTGTGTGTGTGTCTGTGTGTGTGTGTGTCTGTGTGTGTGTGTGTGTGTGTGTCTGTGTGTGTGTCTCTGTGTGTGTGTGTGTGTGTGTGTGTGTGTCTGTGTCTGTGTCTGTGTGTCTGTGTGTGTGTGTCTGTGTGAGTGTGTGTCTGTGTCTGTGTGTGTGTGTCTGTGTGTGTGTCTGTGTGTGTGTGTGTGTGTGTGTCTGTGTGTGTCTGTGTGTCTCTGTCTGTGTGTGTGTGTCTGTGTGTGTCTGTGTGTGTGTGTGTGTGTGTCTGTGTGTGTGTGTGTGTCTCTGTGTGTGTGTGTCTGTGTCTGTGTCTGTGTGTGTGTGTGTGTCTGTGTGTGTGTGTGTCTGTGTCTGTGTTTGTGTGTGTGTCTGTGTGTGTCTCTGTGTGTGTGTGTCTGTGTGTGTGTGTGTCTGTGTGTGTGTGCAGGTGTTTGCTGGGGTTCCCAGGAGCCAGCTGCTGTGTCACAGCCTGGCTCTGACCCCAGCACCCCAGCCAGCAGCAGAGCAGCTCAGGGAGACACAGCACCAGGCATCAAACTGAAACCAAATTACAGCATTTCAGCAGCCTTGCCTGAAGCTAAATAGCTTTATCCAACTCAATTGGAAGAGTTTTGGCAAAGTGACCATTGACCTACTCTACTATTTAGAAATTCTGCATGTATTTATGATGAATGTTTCTCAGCCTTAATGTGCTCTGATATTAATAATAAGCACTCTAATTGCAGAACTTTTTTAAGAAAGATGCTTCTTGTTTCTCTTTTCTGAGGAATGGCAATGGCCAACGAATGTAGAGATAATGAGATAAATCTTATTTACTGTGTATATATCTTCTCTCTTTAGAGGAGATACATTTGTGATGATGCAGCCCGAGATGCAGGAAGAAGCCCATAGCTCCTCTGAACCCATTCAGGTGTGACAGCCAGCAGGTAATGGCTGTGTAAGTTAGGGCAGTACATGGGATGGCAAAATTGTAAGCCATGCACATTGCACATTCTGCTACAGAAAACAGTGTTAGTTGGATTAACACTGCGTTTTGCACTGGCATTATTATTGTTTGCAGCAATGAGTTTTCTTACTTGCAAATTGTCTTACTGATGGAGTCAGCTGAATTAGTCCAGAAGATCAACATGTTAACACCGCCATATTCCTGCATTTCATGTATGTTTGGAGTCAATAATACAGCTATACACAGTGCAGATATAGCATGAAATATTAGGACAGACTATAGTAGCAGCAGAACAATATCAACAGCTTTTAATACCTTGCTCTGGGCTTGTTTAATAGAAGAAAAGAGAAAGATTTCTAACTAGCTCAATTAAAACCTAATCAGGAATGGAAAGTTTGGAGGATATTTTTTCAGCCTTCATGTAAGTCAAGAAGCTGAGGTGAGCATAGGCCCTGGCAGAGCATTGGAACAATCTGTTCACTCATGTGTAACACAAACTGTTCTGCTCTCTAAGAGTGATGTCCTGCAAATTGTATTCAATTGGAATTTAAACTCAGAATGCTGAATCCAGCCAAATAACTTCCTTCAAGAAAAAGACACAAGGTAAAAATACAGTGGCCAATAATCCAAGGTGAACCACAAAAATATAACATGCATTGAAGGGACAGTAGCTAGATCCATCAAGGCAGCATGTACATGTGCAAGATCACTCCTGCCCAAGCCAGGAGCCTGAGGCATAAAAATATGGAGTTACTCCAACAAAGAGTCAGGAAGAAGCACTCCCTGCAAGCCTGGTGCCACCTCCAAGGTGGTGTGTGCTGCCTGTCAGCCAGGTCTGGTAGCTCAGATGTCCCTGCTGCTGCAGGGGTCCCTGTCCTGGTCCAAACCCAGCACCGGGGCTTTGGAGGTTTCAGCCCATGTACAGCACACAGCAAAGAGAGCACCAGGTGCTCTGTACTCCCAACAAGATTACAGCCAAACAAAACACTAACTAAAGGATTTCTCAGGCTGTCTGATCAATTAGAAAAGCCACAATATTTTCCGTTTGGGCCAAATTGGTATTAGATGGAAGAAAATTAAAACACAAACTAAAACACACTCTCAGGCTTAAAAGACAGCTTTGCTGCTTCAAAATGAAATCTTTTGAATGATTACTTTTCTGAGTTTCTGCATTATCAGTTTTAGCTAGTGTTGGCAGTTTTGCACTAAAAATATCTTTTTGAAAAAGCAGGTTTTTAAAAAATTAATTTAATATTTTGCATTTTCTAAATCATTTTCCTTTATTTCCTCTCTTGAACTGTTTACAAGCATGATCCAAATTTCAGAATAATTTCTATCAGTTGACTGTCCATCTAAACTGTGTAAAAACAGGAGCTATTGATAATTATAACAAGAAAATCATCCCAGGGGTTCCAAGTAAGATACTTTAATGTTTAAAGACGTGATGTAATAATTTAAGCAGGTAATTATCTTTTATTAAGTATTCCTTTACTTATAGCAGTTTTTCCTATTATTGAATAATCTTGTACATATTTTTGCTGATAAAAATGTATGAGAGCTTTATTGGTATGGTATTAGTCACATTTGGGGCTCTAGCTCGTGTTTACTGAGAAGAGTGTGAGTGCCCTACTAGAATTTCTGAGAGTTTTGTGAGTCTGCTGATCATAAAAATATCTTTAAAAACACTACTCATTTGATTTGATTTTGTTTTCTTATTATTTTCTTTGTCTTTTTTGAAGATTTTTTTGGGTGTGCTTTTTAGTTCTGAGCTTCCGAGGGGCACTGTATTTAATTTTCCTATTTTTCTTCCCAGCAGTAAATGACAGAGCAGATCACAAGGCTCTGAATTTATTGTGGGAAGTTTTTAAAGAAAACTGATTACTTTATAACCAGAAATAAAATTATGAGTTGGAAGCACTGGAAACACAACACTGTGCAGCAATGCACTTATTGCATGGGTATATATTCACCACAAAAAACACTGAGGTCTGAGGGATGATTTTTCATCTGTCTCAATTGCAGCTTTAACATTACAACAATGAACCATCTGCCTGGGTAAAAGATGTTGTAGACACTGAGTCTAGTCAGTTTTTCCTATGTTTGCCTGTGTAACCATCCTGAAAAACTTTAAAAATGTGATGCAGTCCCTAAATATCATATAAATAAAAAAAGAAAAGCAATGCTGTTGTTGTCTGTTTAGTGCTATCTCATTTTTAGTTTAAACTTCCCTGTGTCTTCTGAGTTCCCTATCGTCTGCAGGAGTTTTTGCCTAAAACTGCTGGGGCTGAGAAATATTTAAGTCTCTGGCTTCAACAGAACTGATTGCTTCTTAATGTAAGAATGACATTAAAAATTGGAAGAGCTTGTTACACAGCTTGTGTTTGGCTTCCTGATATTCTGCTGTTTGTATGATTAACTCTTAACAGCCACAAACAAATACACAGAATGTTACTCCAGCTAATTATGGAATAGAAAGTCACATTAGCTATCTAAGCCCACATTAAAATATCTGAAACCAGAGTGATTTGTGCTGTAACTTTATATTTTTATCTGAACACTGAAAGTCTGAAGTGATGGTGGTATATCCATACCAGGTGCTTGTCAAGTCATATTTGGGACAAAGTGCACCGAACAAATACATACATGTATGTGAAGCTTTATTTCACTTAAAGTATCAACAATCCAGTGAATAGTGTGTAAAATTAAGAAAGACATTGAAACTCTTTGCATGTTTAACTGCCAGTAATAACAAATATTTAAATGTTTAAATAAGCGACTTTGTTTACGAGTTGGTTAGATAATTTTGTCCAATTATTTTACACAGACGTTGAGGGGAAAGAACTGTGAGCCTCAGATGTGACTTTTGTATAAGAATGTATAAATTCGAATACTTCCATACTCACTAGAGTCCAAGGTCAGCAGAAAAAAAGCATTGTGGGTTTCACTTAGCACATGAAAAAAAAAAATCAAGAGAACAGTGAACTGTGACACTGATGCTTTTCAGTATCAATTAGAAAGTCTACTGGGCAGCTAATTAATATTAGTAATGGGGTTTTTTAAAGCTTCAAATATTTAAAAAGCAGAATAACACAGGTGAAAGTAAGAACTATCTTTGTCTCTTGCTCCATTACAGGTACCCATCAGAATAGCTTCTGAAGAAATGGTAAAAGGACAGGAGAGATTTTTTGGAGGTTCACCTTATTGCTACTGTTTTTATTATTCATTATATAATATATAATTGAAATACTACCTTACATATTATTAGTACACTAATACTAACAGCAATACTAACGGTACTAATAGTCATAGTTTCATTCTCTTCCTGTCCTGCAAGTCCTTTGATTCCGACCCTCTTCTCAGTTCCTTCCTTTCTTCTTTGAGATCATTTTCTTCCTCTTCACCTTGCTCATGGCAGCAGCTGTGGGGAGAAGAGGAGGTGAAGCAGACAACAACCTGGGCTGTGGAAAGCTGCCCAGAGGTCTCTGAGAGGCACCTCTGACCAGCTCTGTAGAGGCACTTATGGATTAAACACACAGCCTTGAATGGAACCTGCTGGTGAGTGCGTGGCGGTGGGAAAACCGAAAGTCCCTGCTCTCCGCGACTGCTGCAGGTGAGGCTGCAGGGCACTGTGGTCTGAAAGGAGTTTTGTACTCTTCAGTGTATAATTGATGGCTGAGGCACAGAGTCAGTGCAGTCTGGCTGTCAGAGACCTTTTGCTTTTCTCTCTTGATTCTGAAAAACTGCATACTCTCTGGATTCAAAGACTGCAGACTTTATTCATAACAATGAGATCGTTATCCTTCCCTACTGTTCTCTCCTCCAGCACAGCCTTTATCAGCTATTTCATTGTATCTTGAATGAACTCTACCATAAAAGTAAATAAAAAAAGACCTCTAAAAAGTGCATACTTAAAGGTTTAAACTGTTTAAACAGCTTTAACATTGCAATGGCTATGGTAATAATGAGAGAAGTAAAAACATGAAATGCTACATTTGCATCATCTTTTACAATATGCAAGCTATTTATAAACCATTAAATACTTGACTATATACAATGTCATCCAATGCAAAATGTGGATTGTTAAATTTTATGGTCCAGATTCAGTTCTAAGCTGCACAAACAAATCCAAAGTAATACCACTGTTTTTTCCTTCTCTGGATCTACATCAACAAAAACCAGCCGAACCTGCACCTGTATATTTTAATTATATGCCTAGAAAGTTTTTTTTCCCCATACTAATTGGCAATTCAACCTGGTTTTTCATCCATCTTTTCTTTTATACTGCCTTTACTCTGTTTGAATAAAAATTATACAGCAGAAGTGCAAACTGTCCATGGGAGACATGAAACAGACAGCTAGTGTGTCTGCCTCAGTATTGGATTCTGCTGATACCTCTTGCTGCTGCTCTACAGAAGAAGCAAAATAGAGCTGACTTATCTATTTCTAGTTGAAAACACATTTGTACCTATGGTCAAATATTGTATTTATTTCCAATACTTATGTAAAGTGTGCATGTTTACATGAATATAATTACAACTTTTTTTTAATTTGTGTGTGTGATTCTGTTCATTAACCACTAACCTATTTTTTGTGGAAGTCAAGCTAATTAAGAAAAACAACTAAATAGCTATCCTTTATTTGATGTTTTTTACATCATTATATTTGGAGAGTTTACAGTCACATACCTGTTCTAATTTGGCAAGTAGATTTAGTTTCTTGATAAACAAAACCACTCATAATATAAATGTGTAATTCCAGCACATTTTCATACATTCAATAAAAGTAAAACTTATTTTATTTTCCAGTGCTGAAGTCATGCTATTCAAATGGGGTGGGAGGGCTGCCCTGGTCTTTTCCCAATGGCTGGATGCCTTTGAGTACAACAATTCAAAATAACTTCCAAATATCCAAACAGCCAGTTCATGGGATCTGAATGAAATGAAACCCTTATTCTAGGTTTCCATCAAACAAAATAGTTAAGTACAAATATAGAAATCAAGTAAATGATAGTTATTTTAGGAAAATTGATTGTTTGCTTGCCTTTAGCAGGCCTATTTAAACCATAAGGGTCTGATTATTTTTTAAACTAAAAATCCCTTGTTCTCCTGTTGAGAGAATTATTCAGGTGATATTGTAATAAAAGCAGGATCCATTCCAAATATGGGCCAGAGGCACTTTGTGGAGTATCAGGTTAATCAGCTGCTTGACTTCATCTAGACCAGATAATTAACCAAACTCCTGACTGCTTTCAAGACTGCCTAGTATGTAGGTGTTATTATGAATATTAGATTCATGTGGATATGGTTTGAACCGGCAAAGAATGCACTGTTTGAGACCTTCTGCCTTGAACATGACAATATTCACACTGCACTGATGCACAGATTAGCAGGAGATATTTTAACTCACAGACACCCAGAGTTTGCTCAGCCCATGCTAACAACCATCAAAGGGGCTTGGAGGGGGCATGTACACACCAGCTTTCCAAGGGCTGAGCTATGCATCTCAGAGCTCTCAATGACAAGAGGATTTTGGCTTGCAAGGTCAAGGAGGTTGGCCTCCTGTGAACTGGAGCAATAGAGAACTAGGTCATGACCCTGTAAAGATTTCTGCACATGCTTACTTTCAAGCATGTGATTAGGGCCATTGTTTGCAGTGATACTGTGTGCATACCCAAATTTAAGTACACACATAATCTTTTGCAAATTTGATTTTTTTACTATCTATGGCTTGAAAAACATTTTGGAGAAAAGTAGCATATTCTAGATCCTTTTTATATTACAGTCATGTATTTTTCAGTAGCAGTAAAAGTACATTAATTCAAATCTACACTGCATTCTGCATCAGTCTGAAAAGGAAGACCACAAAATAACTGTAGTTAAGGCTTTAAAAATCTAAATTCTAATTTTTAAATAGGACATAAGTAAGGTTTTTTGTAAAATGCATCTTATAATCTGTCACTACCTCCAGTTTCAACTCTGGATAGGTGCACCTCTGCATTTACTTGGGTGTCGAAGGTCATGGCCAAGGTACTGTGGAAGTGTTTTAAGAAGCTTGGTTAATCTTTGCCAGCACTCACCCTGGCTCTAGCTAGTGTTCAGAAATGCAATTTTCATGCTTATTCAATTAAATTACAAATGCCAAACCTCAGTCTAAAGGTTATAAACACTGAAAAAAAAAATTATGAAATAAAACTTTTCTAGTGGAGTGGTTTATTTTTTAAAATGACAACCTTATATATTTCCAATAGTGTATAGTTATATATTTTCAAAGTGAGCTACCTGTTCCTGTGAAGCCCTGCAACTGTTTCATATCATTCAAAGTGGGACTACATAATTTACAAGAAACGAAGGGAAAAAAAGGCATTTTTCTTAGAGAATGAAAAAAATTAACGAGTTTGGGATGTGGTTTATAATCTGCTTCCAAAATCCTACATGCACAAGCTCCTTGAGGACTCCTCCTGTGCAGTTTATGTGGGCTGTGCTAGAATCCCTCAACCCAAATTTAGAAGAGCAATTCATTGTGGGACTGAACCATTTCCCATTTCTTTGTGGCAACACAGTAACAATTTTACTTCATGAAAGCACAATCAGAGAGAGAAATAAAAAGAAGTAAAATGTTAATCTCACATATTTACATTGCCCCAAATATTTTGTCCTGGACTTAGTGTCATTTAATATCTTCTCACAGCAATGTGAAAAGCTGCAAGGATTAAAAAATTAGAAGGGAATCCTATCCACTGAATTCTGTAAGGACTACAGGGTTTGAACAAAGAAAATAATCACATTTTTTAACATATTTAAGAATATTTCTTAAGACATGAACCACAGAAATAAAATTGTGGCTTTACACAATAAACTTAGCTCAGATGAGAGCTTATTCCACTCCTGACCTGCTTACAAGTGGAGAAACATGCTGTTTAGCAAATTTATGAACTTTTCACATATGCTCTGATAACAAACATTAGAGATTTTAAGGATGGATTAATTCTACTGAGACAATACTTTCACGCTTCAAGTTAAGACTATGTCTGGTTCAGCATACAGATAAACAGGCATTTTCATTATTAGATACCTACAGAAAAGGTAATAATGAGAATTTGCAAATCACAAAGTAACTGAAAGAATAAGCACTCTTCTTTGTTACATATGCAAAGTGCTAAGATTTAGAACTGCTGAAGGTGTTAGCAAAATCTAATTAACATATTTTTTAGTGTGATTAAGTTAGAAGACAAATTTATTTCCATCCATCACTTTCTTTCAGAAAAAGCCTAAATGGAGCCTTAAAAAAAATTATCTAGTATAGTAAAGTCAGAAAGAATAAAAGCAAAGAAAAAAGTAAAATAATGCATTTTATTTTAAACTTATCTCCTGGAATGAAGTAGTATTTCATGCATTTTTTGAGAACAGAGATTTGAAAAAGAACTATAGGTATCTTTTTTATGACTGAATGAAACTTTAATAGGGAGGAGGTTAAGAAGTTAAACCAAAGTAACAATAGTAATGCAGTGAAAGAGGCATGTTCTTTTCCATGCACATTGTTCCCCCTCAGAGGTCTGTCACTCAGTAGAATAGATGTACTTAGACTCATGGGTGGCTATGTACAGCCTAAGCTTAGTCTGAATCCTCTCCTAAAGGCTGAGCCCTGCAACCAGATCCTGACAACTTCCCTGCAGCACTATAGCATGTTTCACTAATATGAGCTGATAGGATTAGCAGCAGGCAGCAATTACAAACTCTTCTTTGTGAGTCCTGAAGAGTTTTGATTCCTGTGCCAACTGATGCTGTATTTCAGATTTCTTTTGTGGTAAATCCTAAACCTTGAGTATTCAGATTAGATTTACACAGTCCGGGAAAACAAAACAATAAAGGATAGCAAGTTGTTTAAATTGGAGTATGTCTATATTGTTTTATTACAACCAATGCACACACATCCCCCTCCAATTACTAGGATTATTCACAGGCCATTATATAGTTGACTGGGAATACTGCTAAAGACACTAAAGCAAGATGGTTATCAGCACTTCTGCACCCATTTCCTAGTCTAATATCCAAAGCAGTCTCAGAGGAAAAGCTTTGGAGTCTGATTGACCCTGAAAAGATTTTTATCCTGGAAATAAAAGTGTGTTCACATGTAATGTCTTAATATAGGTAAGTAAAGTAAAAAATAAAAAGAAGTAAATAAACAATGCAAGCATTCAAACTCACTTGATGAATGCTGCACACAAACTGCAAATAAAAACCATGCACTGAAACCGATGGTGTTTTTTAAACACGTGAATATTCAGTAATATGATAAATATTCAGTTTTATTCCACCAAACAACACACTTAACCTTAGATTAATTGAGTTTTTTCTTTGGGTAGGCATGTATCCACGCACTTGGAAATAACTTAAATATTCTCTTTATACTGAGGCCACAAATACTTCTTTGGAGTGGCTTCCCTTGGGGTGTCTTCCCCAGATGTCTGCCCTCACTTGACAACACAGCAGGTGAGTGAATTCTTTCTGAATTACTGATATCTGGATCACTAAAACTTTGTAATTGGTAATAGCCACAACAGCTACCTTTGCACCCAAGAACTTGGACAGAGAGTTAAAATTTTATCAACCAGTCACACTTGTCAGTGACAACCCGAAGTAGCATTTATTCAACTGGTTGGATGTCCAATGAGTGCACCTATAAGTCAAAATGGAATAAAGACTTATTTGGATTTTCATAAGGAGCCTTGCTGAACCCAAGTGGAAGATGCTACAACTTTACAACTTCCTGCTTTACTCTCTCCTTGCATTGGCTTGGTAGGAATTGAGAGCAGCTGATGACACTGGGTTTGCAGAAATGTGTCATGTGGACAAGCTATGGTACTGAGATGCAGGTCCACATTCCTTTCTGCTGTTATGTTACAGAATCATCAAAGGGTGAAAATTACCTGGAACTATAACAATTTGTCCCTCTAATACTGATCCACTGACAAAATCAGCCTAAACTTGGGGACATAGTCAAAATTAGGAGACTTCAGGTTTAAATCAGTATGACAGTGTAAGAAATTATATTAAAATAATAATTTTTTAAAAAATCTTCCATTAAATCAATACAAGGTTTTATACAGACCTAGTATATACTGGATTCAGAAAATGAATTGTGGTATATTAGGGAGTAGCTCTTTTGAGACACAGAATGTCAAATAATGTACTGCAGTTTTCTGAATGTCTTCATATAAATATTAGATTTAGAATCCTGTGCAAAACTGCTGTGAACAAAAAGATTAATTAGATTACATAATTTATATGATTTCTTTCACGCTCCAGTCTTTGACTTCAATGAAAATTCCTAAATTCTTGAGAATATAACAGAAAAACAAATTTTTTTAAAAATTTCTAGCTTTCTTGTACAATCTGTCCTTTGTAACCCTCACTCAAAAACAAAGGGTGAGTTTGCAGAATAGCAAGATGAGCTCCTACCTTATTTTCAGGTTCTTCAAACAATAGTATTTCTTCTGAGAAAAGGTATATTATAACTTGAGCACTGAGTACAAACCAAAGGATTTAGTCTGATGTGTTTTGGACAAGTGAAAAATATTTTGCCTGAATGTGTAAAGTCAATGACACTAGTTTCCAAGGAAATCTGTAAAACAAAACCTCATTATATGTTCCAAAGATTGCCATTTTCTCTTGCAGATGTATAAAAAGTGTGACTTGGCAATAAGCTTCTTTTATATATAAGGCTGTATTCTTATTCATCCACAATGACCTCAGTGATCAGTTAAAATTATAAGCTAAAGATAATGATGCTGATGTCTTTATTGCATTTTTATTTTAGAATTCTGCATTAGTCTCCTTTTGCACATAAATACATGAATCTATTTTTGTCTGTCTGCATATCTGCCCATTTATCATGTGGTATCTGTTTTGCAACAAGAACAGTGACATTTGGAATGCACCAAACATATTTATCAGAAACTTAATATGGCTTCCACGGAGTGCAGGAGTTTCTGGGACAAACAAGTTGCTCTTGACAGTTTGGATGTATGAGAAATCTGTCACAAATTTTCCATTTCAAAAGGAACCCTCGACATATCTTGTTGCATTTCCAGAAATGGAACAAAGCAATACTTTATGGTTAAGAAATGGATGTGAGCCAACATTCAGTACCCTAAGGTGAAAAGTCGGACCTGCCTAGCAGTTCCTCAGTTTTCAAGCAGGAGTTCTTCAGTTCCAAATAATGAACAAGTGAAAAAATAAGTAATTCCAGATAATGAAAAGATGTGCTTATCTCTACTGAAACCTTCAGTGTGCTCTGGGCAAAGCACTCTCTGAGTACAACATAAAGAGAGCACTTGGTAAAACAACTGAAGAAACCTGCAACACATCTAAAGTAGCCTCTCATTTCTATACAGCTGTAAAAGCTCTGCAGTAAGCCCCTGGAAGAGAACATTTATGTGTTTTATGTTAATTTGAAATGCTTGAAAGCAGTCAAAAGAGAAGCTTAGTCCTGAAGAAATCCCAGCTTTAAATCCCCCTTAAGCCAGGGCATGTCTATGATGTTGCCTTTTGTTTTTTTTTAAACAACTGCAATTCTTTTATTACTTCTGAAAAGTTAGGTACATTTCATGCAGATTTGATTTTTCATATCACCTTTTAAGGGGTGAGTCGAAATTTCCTCAGTATCCCTAGAAATCCTAACAGCCTGCCAAGCTTTTCAGCCAGGACCTAATATTCTTCTGTTCTTTGTGTGTGGAAGCTGCTGTCCCCATGAATCTCTGCAGGGTGAGCATGAAATGTGGGTGGAAGCCCTTTATAGCACGTTCCCACTTCACTTCCCAGTCTTTGCCAAGAGTCTCTTGGCAAGACACTTTTGGCAAGGGATGTGAATTTGTCAGCTTTTCAGATGAAGCAGCAGTGGCCAAAAAATTTATTTGGTTCTTCCCAGTGCAAAATCCAAAAGAATCTATTGTAAGGTTCCTCCTTCAGTGGCTGGAGGCTTATTCCACAGGAGCTTTATCTTTTCTCTCAGATAAATGTCTTTATGCCTTACATCCCTTTTGTCCAGGGCTGTTAAATTAGGAAAGATTGTTCTGGATTTATCTAACACCTGCTGGAAATCTGAACATTGAAAACTGAAATTTCTTTTAGTTTGTACAAAAATACTGTAAATTAGGCAAAGGGTGCTGGTGGTGAGGTCGTGGCAGTGTTTGTCTTTTGATTCAAAATTATTTGAACTAGGGGAAATGTTTCACTTTTTTCTCCTGTGAAGTACCAGCTATATTAACAGGACTGCTCATTGAAACCATAGTAGTAGTGAAAGGACAGACCTGTCCACACACATATCCTGCTGAATTCAGCTGACCAGTAGCTCCTGAACTCAGTAGCTGATTTTATACCAATGCGAAGGTTAATGAACTGCTTTCTACTCCTTTCCAGGAGCAAATGTCAGCCCTATAGAGGTTCATTGCTCACCAGAACTCAATCTGGAGTCCCAGTCTGGCACAGCAAGACTAATAGACTAATGCATTAATTCACTGAGCCTCTCTGCCCTTCGACTGGTTGTGCATTTTTTAACATGAACTCTAGCAGCTATGGCATTCAATCATATCTTCATTTACCTTCCAACTATGATTTCAGAATGCATATAAAATACTCTATATCCTGATTATTGCCATCAATATAAATATGAACTACTGCAGAAGGGCAAGGGAGGAAAGAGGAAGGCTTTCAGATTCAACTAATAAGCATAAATGCAGAAAAATATGTACATCACAGCTGGCTGAATCCCTGAACAACTAATTAAAGTGAAGCCCAGTTTAATTTTTCCCAAGAATGATCTGCTTTGGCTATCTGCCAGCTATAAGTAGGTGAGGGCCTACCTGTGTTTTTTCCTTTGCATAAAGGATTATTTGTGCTGAGTCATACATGAACTAAACTACTTTTTTGATCCATCTCAGAATATAACCATTCCCAAAATTATTTAAGATAACTAGACAGTCTCACTAATGAAATAGGTAGGATAGGTAAGGTTATATTTTTTTAGGGTGAGGATCTACTTTCTATATGATGGAAATAAGTCCAGTATGATACTAACACTGCAACACGGAGGAATTGGAAGAAACAGTGACTGTTTAAAAAATTTATTTGTGGGCTAAGAAGATAAGAGGAACCAACTCCATTCATGGGTTAACCATTGGTAAGGAAAAGGGAAAATTACTAAAATTTTGGTGTTACTTTTCAATATCCTAGGAAGCTGACTTCTGTAGATACATTCCAGAAAGTATGTTGAATCCTTCTTCCTGTTGAAGAGTATTAGTCACTGGCTGAAAGCAAGGAGAGCACAGAGAAAGAATCAAAACTTGTCCAAGTGATATACCTTTAAGCCTTCAATGTGCAGCATCACTCAAGCAGAGGGTTGACATTAGCATATGGAAATTTCAGGTCACAATGGAGAAATAGTGACAATTAAAAGAGTATATATAATAAGTGTTTCACATTATGTCTTGGCTACTTTACTTCCGGTGATATTTTAAAAATCTGAAACATGAAAAAGAAACCCAACCTCGTTTGATGTAATCATGTGAAATTTTGCACTTTAATCCTTTTACTTCAGAGAAGCCCACAGCTTCGGTTGAGGTCAAGTCTATCAGCAGTTGAGCAGCTCCCTTTCTGTTATGTCGAGAAATACCTTGAGATGTAATTACATTATGAGTGACTAAAACAGTGAGAGAGTCAGTGGTGGGAAAAAAATATGCAAACTAGCATGTCCTAATTGAATTGTTCATTTGGTTTTCTCTGTTCTATGGCATAAGCAATAGGGTAAATCCTCTTTTTCATCATCCAGGATGAAAGTTTATTTGAAGTTGGAGACTATAGCTGCCTTTTCACAGTAAATTGACCTTGTTCCATGCAGCCAATGTCATAATGCTCTGCTTTATCTAGGCTGAGAGAGAGAAAATCGCAAATTGCTTCTGCATGATTAGTTCTGCCACTTCAAACGTGTTTCTTCCGAGTTGGCTTCCACACTTGCTGCTAGAGATATGTGCCGCTGGGAAACCCTAATCTGTCTCTGAACTCCTCTGATTTAGTAACCCTTTACCAGCCAGTCCCTTAAGTCAGTGAAATTACTCTTGTCATTCTGGAGAACAATAGAAATGGTACAGAAAAAAAAGAAAATATTCATTTTAGTCAGCTTTTTCTCACTTAGAAGATGGAAGTCCTTTCAGATTAATGGAGCTTTCACAGATATGTGTTTATTTGTATTATTGTTAACAAAGCTTTTTTCTTTTCTTTATATACTATATCTTGATGAATAAGCCTTGGGTTTTTAACTTCCTTGAAATACAGAAAGATATCTAATTTTGTGTTCCTAATTTGCTATTTACATATTATCATCTAATTCTAAACTCAAAATCTTCATTGTTCTTCATTTTGCTAGTATGTTCCAAATAAACAATCCCAAGGCAGTCGAAGATGAAGAAAACCCGGGATAAAAATGACTGCTGTGATACACTCTTGAAATAAAAAACAGCCACAAAATTTTTATACAGCCTGACAAAATTACTGCATGCTGTTCCAGTCAGGAGATAACCATTAAAAAAGCACATATCATTTATAAAATACATGTAAGCAGCAACACAGATTAGAATTTTAGAATTATACATGGTATTTTTTGTTCAGATCTAGAAATCAAGGGAAATACAGTCTCACTACTTGGTTTCTCTTTGGTCAAGACATCTGTACAGTTGTCACTTTACAAAGTTAAGACACAATGCAGCAAAACATCAGTTTCTCAGACTCAGGCTTCTTTTCTTCCCTGTTAACTCTGCCTGATACCACTCATGCTATATCCTCACAGTGACAGAATCACAGGGAGTATCCAAATAGGGAAAATCAAGTCTATATTCTGGTATTCAGGATAAGGCCATAGGACTCAATTCCTTACATGATCTATTTTAACTGAAAAAAATATTAACTATTTGCATTTAGAAATTAATCTTTTACATATTACCTAACTCGGTAATAGGAGCATGGAGGGCTGAACTTTGTGTTCTGAACCACACTTAGCCATTTTAATGCAGTTGCTATTCAAAAGGGTTTTGTTTTATTTTATTGTCATTGTAAAAATAAAACAGCAAAGAATTAAAAATGTGCCATGGTTGACAATTCATTTTCACAGAAAAAAAAAAAAATTATATTTTTAACACAAACCAAATCTTGTAATTGATTTCATCTTAAAATCCCAAAGCAAGTCACCATATTTCTCTATGAATTACAAGCATGGAGTGTTTTTTTTTTTTCCTGGTGAAGTAGAGCAGCAATAACAAGTTGAACATGACAAGTATTTAAAAATAAATTGCTTCATTAAAAAATGCAAAGAGGAAAATGCCAATTTCATATGACAAGATTCATGCTGAAGCAGTGTTTTCAGATATTTTTGACCAAAGAAGGATATAACATTTTAAAAGTGGAAAGGAGTATGGGGAATCTGCTACTTGACAAATAAGTCTATGTATCAAAAGGTTTTGCTAACCAGTCTGACACATAATGGCACATGATGTCAACTACTATTAAAGGCTTTACAAAAGATGACAGCCTGGAGAAACAAGAATTGCTTTCCAAGAAAAGAGTTTCTGTTGAATTTTGTATATTATTCCCAAGCATTAGAAACACATCAACAACAACACTGCAGTCAGGAGCCACATAATTTTTACTATAATTTGTCTTGTGGACTATGCATAGGCCTGTGTGCCAGGAAAATTTCAATCCTAGATTGCCTTTGAGTCCCTCACCACTGTGAAAAACTTCAGAAATTATAAGCATTTCCATAACTATATATTTCCATTAATTTCTCTAAGTAAAAGTAAATACTGGTGGAAGCAATTATTTGTTATGGTGTATCAACAGGTTGATTGGAATTCAAGGGCCAAATCTAATATAAAGCAGTTAATTTATGAAAATGGTTGATTTAACTATGATTTTGAATTGGCTTCAGAAAAAGCCTTTGCCTGTTGTGGCAGTTACAAACCTCGAGGCCATGTTTTCATGCAGATAAATTGGCTATAAAATTGTCAAACTGTGCAGGTTATTGCTGTAAACACAGAAAAGAAAATATCTGCTTAGTAAATCTAACACTTGGGGACTTCCTATTAGTGCAAACAAGATTTCATCAGGTCCTTACAGAATAAAAATAATCTGAAATATTTACATTTCTTAGCGTTTCATCAACAACTACCCTGACTTTTTAACTAAATGTAGAACTTACAACAGGTTTTTCTTAAAAAGCTCCTGGCAGTCAAATTTTCTGCATTTCAGGATAGATAAGGACAATTTTTAGTCTCCTTGAGGACAAAAAAATAGAAAAAATAGAAACTTCACATCCTCTCTGAAAACCCAAAAAGAAACATTTGAGTTTCATCTGAAGAATTACAGAATAAACTCCAAAGTGAACACCAAACATTACATGCTAAGAATTCCTCAGACACCTTTTGGTTTTGTCTAAGTGCTGTTTCTCAAACACTGAATTCATTCCTGCCTTTCAGTTTACCAAATATTGTTGCTCTTGTTGTTATTGTTGCTGTGGTTGTGGTCAAAATCCTGAGTGGGGCTCCATCTCCTTTATCCCTCTCATCCCTAAAAACATGGGCATGTTTCTTGCTGGTAAGTGGAGGGGAGAGGTCAGTGCAAAATTTTTGATTGACATCAGCTGGAAACAGTGTCATCCCATTAAAAAATGCATTTCTAAAGAAGATCTTGTACTATATTAATGCTTTATGATTTTATTTAAAGCTCATCAATTACTTTTAAACCATCCTAATAACAAATCAATTGTGCTGTTAGGCTGAGTGTGATCAATGTTTACATTCAAAATAGTTATTTAGCTAACCACACAGGTAGGTTATTAAAGAGTAACAAAACAGCTGTGCAGTCTTTGCAGTTTTTCACTAAGTAAGGAATACTTACCTGTGGGATAAGGTCAAAACATTTTTATTTTCCTTACTGCCAATAAAAGTCCAAAATACATCAACAGCCTGATGTCTGCAATAGCCAGCAGATATTTACATCTGAAAATAAATTCAAATAATAATAGAGAGAAGAAAGACAAATTTCAGGACTAATCATGTTTATGAGGCAGCAGGTTTACAGCTTCTCTGAGATAAATACTATTCCTGATTATGTGGTTAGGACACCTCTGCAATTGTGAAGAATCAAAAACAGATATTGATTTTTAGTGTTTTTAATGGAAGAATTTACTTTATCGAAACCAGAAAAGCTCAAAATTAAAAAGTTTTCCTGATTTTTTTTCTGTGTTAGAAATGCTACAATTGGAAGTAGTGCATTGCAGTGTTCCTGGTATATTTCTGTTCTAAATTCATTCTTACTAGGGGTTGCCTGGGTAGTTGGAAAATGGAAGAACACCTCAGAAAGACTAAAAACTGTCATCTGTTATTAGTACCAACTTGTACATTCTCTGCTTCAGGCTACAGAATTCAATAGCAATAATGCAGTCCCTCCTTTGCTTACATGCAGTTGTTGTTCAGAGCATTCTTTAAAAAAAATTAAGGTGGAATTCTTTCTCTCGAATGAATGAATTGGATTAAGATTTCCACAGCTGTATTGAAGAAGTTAATGTAATACTTATTACTTACAAAAATGAGGATAAATAACTGCTGTTTTGATTTGAAAATCGTTCTGTGTTAGAACTTGATGAGATTGGTTTGGTGGTTTTTTGCCTATTCTGAAGTCACTCATCTTCTGAGTAAAGAAACAAACATGAAATAAAAAAAAGAATTATACAGGACTTCCACCACTGATCTCTTTCTGCACATGGGGACTTCTGTGTACACCAGTAATTCAAGAATTCCCATTAATTTTGTTTATAATAGCCTAATAATGTACAGAAAAATGGGCATGCTGTTTCTTGAATGTCAGTCACTTCATTCAACAGCAGGAATTCACAAATGTGGGGGAGCAATACCACATCTATTTTTAGGTAAGCAAAAAATATCCTTTTAAGGATAGCAGGGCTTATCCCCATAGCAGTTAGACACTCTCCTGCAGGTAAAAATCCAGTGTTAACATTAGCTGCCTATTAGCCATTAGCAATAAGCCTGGGGTGAACATGGAACAGTCCTGAACTGCTTTACAACTGATAAGTACTGAAGCTTAGTGTGGGGTACAACTTGTTCAATTACTATGACAGATATCAGGCACAACATACAGATCTGAATCTTGGGTAAAAAAATGTTCTACCAAGTTTTGTTTTGGTCCCTTTTTTGCTGATATTAATATTGTAAGAGCAGATCCTTTTCTGTGTTTAAGACATAGTCTTCCTGAATAAAACTTCTACAGTGCTCTGTAACAGTGAATTTTCCCAGGTGGAATTGCATCTTCTATTTCTTTGAGAAAGGTTTAAAATCATAAATCCATTCAAAAACAAAATTCAAGTGTTTCTTTTAATCCTGTATCAATTCCTTTTAAAATGAAAACGTATTTGTGGGGAAATAAAAAAAGAAAACACAACAGTATTTTTCTGAAGTTTACACACATAGGCTAGCTGACATGTAAATTAGGATGAAAGAGGAGGCAGGCAAAATAAATATTGGGCTTGTATGCTTTCAGCCTCAGCCCCATTACTGTCTTTCTTAGATCTTTAATGATTTCCTTGATCCAGTTAAGCAACTACTACTCCCTTAAAAACAACTGTATTAGGACCTTAGAAGTTCAAGGAACACCTATGATTTCAAACATATCTTTACTTTAAGCATACGGCAAACTTTATCTGATACATCCATTCTTGAAATTTATTCTAATTGGTATCTATATTTGCACTTTTGTCTCTCACATTTACAACCGCTGACTTCAATGATCATTACAAAATATTTTTGGCGTTCTGGACAGAATCTTCAACTGCAAGGCAAGTATCACATCCCTATTTATGGAAGTTTGGGGATTTTACACATAGTCCTGGACATTTCTGTAGGTACCTTGCCTTTTCTGATCATCAGCAAACTTTTGGCCGCCAGTGCCACGCTGCCTTGCTGTGAACACAGCGGTGATTGGGGATCAAATCAACACTCTGGAAATCAGCACTCCTTCCTCAAGTGTTAAGTAGAGCCTTTATGCAAACTGAATAACTCTAATAGTGAGGATATCCTCAATGACCTGCCTCCTACTTGTGGATTGAAAATTAGGCCTAAGCATGCCAATTGCCAGATAATGCTGTTACAGGGAAACTTGTGTACAAACTGAAAGGTTGAAGTGCACCCTTTCAGCACCCAGATCCACTCCCAGCACGCCAGCTGCCGCTCCCCAGCCCATGCCTGCCGTGACACTGGTGCTGGGGCTCTCAGTATTTGCCTTCACACCCCGGTGGCCAATGGGTCCAGGAGGCTGCCTGGAGCATCCCCTTCACTGACACGTCCTGGGAAGCTGTGCCTGGCAGAGCCATGATCTCGGCTGATGACAGGCAACTCAAATCAGTCCAGGGAGGCTTAAAGGGAAAAGAAAAAAAAAACAAGCAAGGGACTGACATGTCACTTCACACTGTGCTGTGGTCACTTTAGCTGAGCTGTGAACCACAGCTCTTTTGAATGCAGAAAGTTGCTCTGATAACCCTGTAGGAGAATGATATGGGGGGGATGAGGCATGTCTCAGAAATGTGAGACTTTTAAGTCATCGCCACTCTAGGTTTTGTTCCCTGTTTTAACTCTTAGTAACCACGGCAGTATAGATTGCCTGTGTGCAAAATATAGATTTATCACAAAAAAGGGTTTGACTATCTCCAGGGGAAGAGGGATCCAAGCTCATGCTTTCTGAGTGACTCATGATCTTAGGTGCTGTTGGGCTTTGATACCACAAAAAGGCATGTGCTGGCTATTGGGATGTGCTGAGCACCCCACTTCTGAACACAGCTCACTACTTAATATCCGATATTGGGCATCCAGAGCCATGAAAAATCTTCAATATTTGTATAAATTCAGTTAAACGGAACATAAATTGATGGCACTGAGATAGGCCACACCCATACCCCCATTTGTGCTGTTTGGTCATTCAGAGTGTACTGTAATTGCACCTTATAGGAGAAACTGAAGGATCTTATTTATAGGTAGTTTCTTGCTTTTCCCCCAGTCTGAAATGAAGCAGCTTGTTGCTCTGCAGGAGCTAGATCTCTGTGACCATATACACAACTCCTGAAGGCAATGTAGCCATGGCCAAAATGGCACTGTCCTATCACACAAAGTTCCCACAAGTTGATAGCAGTGGCCAGACATATTTTTTGAATCGTCTGTTCCACGGACAGTAATGACAAAATGCAGGTGACTCCAGAATGAACAACTCAGAACCTGGAAGGATGGCTTGTTTGGGTTACAATAAATGTAGAAAAGACAAGTATTCCATATTTATATAACTTAATTTCTCTTGCATTCTAATAGTAAATCTTGCAGGCCAAGAAACATTAACCAATAAAATCATGCTTTAAGATTTTTCATACTAAAATTTCAGATTTCAGATTATGCTTTATGCATCAAAATCTTATTCACATTATGAAAAAAAAAAAAAACATAGAAAATTATTTTGGTGTGTTTAGAATATGGGAACTGCAAAACCCCTATGCCATTAATGCTGTATGAAAACTTTTTCATCCTGATCCACTGCTATTGATATGCTTTCTTATAAAAGAAAAGGGAAAAGATGAGTTCTGAGCTATATTTCAATCTCATCGATATGTTTCAGTCCCATTAGCAGTTAATTCTCTGATCTCATTCATAACACTTAATATCTTTGTTACTCAGTTTCCATGTTTTTGTAGAGGATAAGAATATTACATTGTATTAATTGCTTTAAAATCTATATTAAATTAATAATAGTTACTAGCTTTTATTAATCTTACTTCTAACATATTTACTTTTCCATGTCCTAAAATTATATGAATTTCTTAAATTTCATGAGGGGAAAGGCAACTAAGTTAGTTACAACTGAAATGGAGTCATATCTGCCTTCAATGAGGTTTGCTATCTGTCAAAACACTTGCTGGCCTTTGTCATGACTATATCTCAGCACTTAGCAATCACAAATATTTTTTATCCACCCACTACCTCGTTGAGATAGGGCAGGATTGTCCTATCTCCAGTATTCAGGTAGAGAAGTGAGGTCCAGGTAAACTGAGAACAGGCACATCATGCATTTGTGCCTGAGTTAAATGTGTCACAGATGTGTGCCAAGACCATCTAGATAGTAAGTGCTCTTGTGCACAGATCACAAAGTCTAGGACAAAGTATGTGACAGCCAAGGACAAAGCCTTCTTGGTCAAGGATAACATACTTCTAGATAAAGCCAAGGCCTGAAAATAAGAAATGCTGAAAAACTGCAGAAGCAAAGCTGCTTCCATCAGCACAGTGATACAGCAGTTCCTGGCTTTCAAAAAAACACCATCCACTGTGGCCTTGGAGCACACCTGCCCTCAGAAAGGTGGTGGAGGAGAGAGGCTGGTGCCTTCCACCCACTGGGGCCAGCAGCAGCTGAGGTAGTTAACACCCAAGACTGTTCACTTTTGGTGTTTCACCTTTTACCCCCTGGAAGTCCTGTGGTGGCTGCCAGAGTCATTGACCCAGGCTAGCTGCAGACAGCACTTCTCCATATTGTTTAGCTAGTAGGACAAAAATGTTCCGTTTTTTCATTAAAAAAAAACTATGTGCCAGAGCAAGATGTTGTGTGACACTTCATGTAACATCCCAACCTCCTCTGCTGCATCACCTTTGCCACACACTCAGAAACATTGCTCATGCTGTTTTAACTCCCTAACCTAGTTCTCTCAGTCTCCATCTGGGTTTGATCCAAAGCCTATAGATATTATTCAATGGCCACTGCATCAAGCTGCTGAATATCTAAATACACACTATTAGCTGTAAGATTGCAAACTGAATATATTTGACCCATGTATATTTAAATAGACAAAAGTAAAGAGAAAAAAAAAAACACACAGAAAAAAATCCCACCCCCCAAAAAAAAATTATCCTGAAAAACAAATCATATCTGAATCTTACTGTATGTGAATTTGCAGAATTTGCATACTTCCTATCCCAGAACTGTGAATAGCAAGTATATAACATTATAAACACAGGAGGTTTCTCTTGGTTGTTAAAGACAAAATTAATCAAATATATTATTTCAAAAACCAAATACACTATTTCATGAACCAAATAGGAATTCAGCCTCAATTCCATGTTGCATGTAGTCCTGCACCCATTCTGTAGCTGCAAATTAAGCTTTCAGCTTTGCTGACATAAATTTTGTGAATGGAACTTCAGCAATTAACTTGGGACTGGGGAGAACCTCTTTGTTTCAAAGTTAAACCAGTCTGTTCACACACGATGACAATGCAGAACACTTGTTTATTCTGAAACAATCAGCTACAAGTAGCTGGCATTTCATGACCTATATATTCGGTGTGCATTTATAAGGATGTTTAAAATGCAAGGACCTCCTGTAACATTTAAACCAGGAATGTATAAGGTTTATGTGTGCCTCGTTTAAAATACTTTTTTTTTTCTTTTTCCCTTTTTGAAAGAAGCACAAAATGTCTGCCAAGCTTAAAAATAATGCAGATCATGTTTCTCTGTCTGTTAGGTGGTGCTTACTGGGCAGTCTGGCTCTTGTCAGTAATTCTTCAACTGCTTTGCTGCAGTGGAATTACTGTAGAGAGTTATGAGTTGGGGTTGGTGGGAGGGATTCTTTGTCCTAGCTGCATTTAAAATTACATCTAATCTTATCAAGGAGCTCGTCATTGTTTCTGGCTGCCCATAGCAGGTACAGTACTGCTTTTGTTCAAGTCTGTTGCTTTACCAAATAAAGGCAAGAACTGCTTGCTTTTCTCATACAAGTAGTCCAATTGATTTCTGCAGGCATACTTGCATGAGTAAGACAAACAGGATTTGGCAGTAAAATTGATTAAAAAGAATCTGAATACAATATTCTTCCAGAGGAAGTAGAGGAAGTACATGTTGATTGAAAAGTGTTTAAAGGGACAGGTAAAATGAACAGATATAATTAAAATTTAGATGCCAAGTATGTCTCAAGCAAGTGAAAGCAAGGAACAGTATGAAATAAAGAACAAAATGAAAACACCAGACAGATGCTAAAAACATTCCACTATTTATCAAAAATAAAAACCTTTTTCTCAAATGGCAGGGTTTTAATTAATTTTGAAACCCTTGGGTTTCAAAGCAGAATATCTGGAGAGGTGTATAAATGCATAATGAGTATTTTCCCCAAACTCATCAGAAGTCCGTGTGGTTTCACTAAAAATTTTGAGCACCCCTGAGGTGTAAAACATTTCTTCAAGTGCTTGCATGTGGATTTTAATACTTAAATTTTTGTATTCATCTTGAATATTCTGGCATCCTAAAACTGCAATAACTTTTGCTTGCCTCCCAAGGGAGTTGTATACAAATACAAGAAGACCACAAAAAAAAAGGCATACAGGTGAAATTACTGTTTCTAGCACTGTTTTTCCAGTATTGAATGCATCTCTGTACCTCTTTTTGTATTCACCAGATATTAAATATTTACAGATTTGTTGCTCAGCTGGCATCATTTCTTTTCTTAGCTGGAGCTGCTGTGGACTTAATAAGAAAGTAGATGTCATAAGTAATATGTATACCTTCTTTTTAGAAACTTGCCCTGACCAGTACTGAGCAAATTATTGACAATGTAATACCAGCACCAAAAGAAAGAATACCAAGAACAGACCAACAGTGTCAATAAAGATTCCAGGTTAAATCAGACAGAAATAATTGGCATTAAGTTTTAATGGAAAATCTATTCATGTCATTTTATAATTAAGTTGCAAAAGGTAACTTGTTCAAGCAGGCTCCATTAAAATCATAAAAGAGATGGTGATTTAGCCTGAGTTGTTTGCGAAAGTGTAACTCATCCCAACAAAAGTTATGGAGCATTTTAACGTAACATAGGAGGAACCAAAATCTAAGTAAGTTAAAATTGAAGGGTCCTGTATGTTGAGTACTTTTTCTCAAAGTTTTAACATGTGTATTTCATCAAAATTTAGTGATGTATCTCTTTAGAGATCAAAGTAAACTCTAGACTGCCTGATTGGCATAGTTAGGTGTCCCTGCATATTGCTCCACAGCAATTCTGCTCAGAGTGCAGTTATTGGCACAGCAATACAGTGCCAACACACTAGAGGAAGTGGTTATTAAACATCATTGAAAATGATGGGGCTTTTATCACTCCTCAGGACCATGTCCATAAATTTAAATGTGTGTTTGAGACGCTTGATTAGAAGCCTTGATTTCTTTATAGTCAGAGTATACAAAACTGTAACTCCAAAGATCTTCCCATCACATTATGGGAGTCTAGATGGGCCTAATATCAAGAGCTTCAGTTAAAATCTTGTAATTCAATGAAATTATTTCAAATTTTATTGATAGAAAGAGAATAAAAAACCATAAAACTATAGGAAGAAATGTTCAGAGATTATTCAACAATATTCAACAGATGACTGTTGAATTAGAAGAGAAAGTAGATAATTTGCATATGACAACACAAATAATATTATAAGAATAAAATAACATTTTTTTTTCTCACAAATACTTCAACAGTAGACATACAAAATTGACATAAAATATTAAGTAAATAAGAAAAATTTTGAATTAATAATTTTTGTAAGACATTTCCAAAATAAATATCAAATTAGAAGCCATACAGGATTAGATATTTATATGGATAATGAGAATTTCTATAGCTGTAGCAGATAAGAAAAAGAAGATGATAGCACATATAAATATTTTGATTTCATGGTATAAGCCAAATAACACTTGACAAAAATGGGTTAATAGAGTTTACATCCAGTTGTTCAGGGATATGATTTTTGCATATTCTCATAAAATAGAGCTAGTTAACATTTTGTGAAGCATTTACAATACTATGTTTGAAATGTTAGCATAGATTTCTTCATCTGAGTCTTCACACTACCATTTCCAACCATGATAGAATAATTGTGAGTTTACTCTTAAATGTACTGTTCTGTGACTGCTAATATCTGACATTTACAAAGGTATTCAGTTATAAAGCAGGGGCAGATGTGTTTCTGTTACTTCTGGCCTACAATTTCTTACAATAAAGACTGAGAATCTGTATTACTTGCAGCCAATCTGACACCCAAGGCATCTTCAAATCAAAGATGGATTGGTTATCATGTGTTTAATCTGCCTGCACAAAACAATAAGACCACTAATTTTTGCACAGCATGCTAATTTTTCATGTTGTTTATTCAATCTTGGTACTAAGAGTGACTTTTTAGTAACTTCAGGTCTTAGCTTACACAATTTAATATCTGAGGCTGCAACTCTATTTAGGCCAGAAGTTAGAACCTCAGGTAACCATGAACTCAAAACCATTTATGATTCATACAGGTGCTGAGCAGGTATGTCCAGCAATCCAATTTGTGACCCCCTGCTCTGCCTATTTATTACACACTCTTCCTTAAAAAACCTATACAAGGACTCACTGCCAGCTGCCAGCTTGTTATTTATATCCCCTCATTTAAAAGTTACCAAACCTTTGGCCCACTGGGCCTAGAAAAATGCAGGAGAGTCTGAATAACCTCAAGGGAACCCAACTTACACAGATTTACACATCACCTGCACATTTGGCAGAGTCTTCTAGCATGATGTCAGAAAATGAGCCACAAAGAATTCATGACACTGTTTTGATGTCACAGGACATTTACCAGGTGTTATTTTTAATAATGTGTCCAAAACAACCAAAGGGCATGAAGAATCCAGGATATTCTCCTACCAATGGGTCTTTAAACATTCTTGAAGTACTGCTCATTTCTGAAAAGAGGTGATATAAAAATGACACCTCCTTATTTTGCACAGCTGTTCCTTATTTATAATGAGTTGGCATCATATCTACTGCCTGCAGAAACAAAACTTAAGCCTTACAGTGTTTTCTTTCTGTTGGTCTTGAAAAGCATGCACTGCAGACAAAAATCTATATCACTCCTCCTTGCTACATTTCTAACTATATGTAAGTTTATCTGTTTGCATCTGTCATCAAATACAATCCAAGTATAAGGTAAAGCACTCATGTGATTGAGGTCCTAATTTTACAACCAAAACTGGAAAACTGTTTCTGATGAAGTGTGAGGCAAAAAATATAACCTAGCTTGAGAAGTTTATTGTTCTACATAACAGTGGAAAACACCACACAGGAAATACAGTTTTGGGGGGATAATTCATACTCACACATTCAAGAACAACTTTTTCTTTAAACTTGATTTATGCATGGCAGGAACAATCATGTTTCAGAAGAACTGCATGCATCTGAAGAAGTTCTGCCATTACAAGAACTCCATGCTAGGTATTGCTTTCAAGATGAAAACAATTAATTGGTCTTGTCCACCTTTTGCTTTTCTCTTTCTTTTTGTATTACCTCAAGGAGTTTATTAACAGTAACAAGTTTTTCTTCATGGCAGGCAAGTTCCTGGAATGTGTTTTCATCAATTACACAAACACAGATACAAAATCTGCAGTTTCGTCTAATTAGTTCATGTTCTGTTACAGGCCTAGTAATTATTACCTACTTTTCTGATTGATATTTTCAAGATCATTTTAATAATCATTATACAGAGCTTTTAAGGTAGTGTTTAATAACACAAATCTATCATAGACAATGTATTCCCACTGGTATTTAGGCTTGTTGCCAACTTACATCCCCTCTACAATGCTGGCTTTGCACCAAGAGAAAAAGAAAAAAAAAAAAAGAAGTTGATGTTTCAAAACCAGAATTGTAAATAATACCCAGCACTATACACAAAAGGAATTGAAAGAAAATTTGTAGTAACTTGTGAGTTTTGAAATTTGAGGATTTCAAGTACCTGAAGGTGATTTTTGACATTCTCTGTATTTCATGTTTTTAATAATACCTTTTGAATATTCAGTAGATAGTCAGATAAAAATTCTCTTTGCAGAATATTTGTACTTCAAACTGTGACTAGCACAAAAGCATAGACTTACAGAGAAAAAAAGATGTAGTCTTAAAAATGTCAACATTCTTTGGGCTTCTGGAGAACCTTCTGGACTGCTTTTGTTGCTTCCTGACCTTTAACCCAGCTCTGCTCAGGTGGAGATTGGTAAACTGGAACCTGTTATTGAAGAGCAAGAGTTTTAAATGAGATCAAATCAACTTGGACTCACACCCACGGGTGTCCCAGCTCAGTGTCCCTTGCTGGCCAGCAGCTGCCGCCCGCACAGGGGACACCAGGTGGCACAGGGACACCCTGCAAAGGGCTCTGGACACCCACAGGAGGCCCTGGACACCCACAGGAGGCCCTGGACACCCACAGGAGGCCCTGGACACCCACCCTCTGCCATTCCCACAGCCTCCAGTGCCTCTGCCCTGCACCTGCCTCGCCCAGAGCCCTGCAGCTCCGTGCTGCTCTCCAGGAGTCTCTGCTCTCCCCTGGGTCCCCAGCAGCACACCTGGCTCCCTGATCCCTGCCAAGAACCTTGTCTAGAAAATTAGTGAAGCCTCTCTCCAAACTGGCACCCAGGAGGATCAATTTGAAGGCAACACAGTTCACTGCTCTCTCGCATGTCTTCAACTGGCAACAGATCTTCTCTCTAAACATATTGGGATAGCAGCCTGTGACCAATCTCCATGGACCACTCCATCCTTGGAGTGGGTGGCTACAAACTAAGCCAAAGCAAAAATGCTCCCAGGAGAAGGAACAAAGAAGTCAGACTCAAAGGAAAATTAGTTTTTTTCTCTCTCTGAGCAGACCACTGCACCAGCTGTGGTCCATCATACTGTAATGCCTCTGTTCTGTCAATAAAACCACACTTGCCAGAAACATAAACACCAAAATATCTAGGGAGGCAAAATTGTATCTTTTCATTTAGAGAATGGTAATTTTTATGTTTGTTCCAAGCAAAATATAAACTTTATGTTAACTCTATTACTTTTAACCTATGTGGAAGGTAGAGGATCTTAATGCAATTCCATATTCCACTGGACACAAAATTTGCAGCAGTCTGTTTGATTGCACACGTATCTTTTCTTTGGAAAAATCCATCTAAATGAATCATGAGTGCTAGCAGTCAGAGCAGTGCAGGATGAGGAGTTACCACAAACCCAATAGTATTGAAAATCTGAGGTCCCTGCCTACATTATAATATGTATTTACTAATCTTCTTTGAAGGTTAACAAGAAAAGTAAAAAAATTCCAAATTATTCAGTTTCCTCCATCAAACTAATTTTTTCATCTTGGGAATTCTAAAGGTCTTTGAGTTTTCTTAGTTCTCTTTGTACATTTAACTGATTGTAAAAAATATATATTCTGTGAGACTAAATAAGAGACCTTGACTATGAAGGCTTGCATATCATGATAGTCAGAATATAATGGTTCTTCTTTTTCCAAATTCAGACTTGTAATAACTCTGCTTTACATGATATCAAGTTGAGGACAGCAAAGCTGAGATCTACTTTGGGGGCATGCTATAAAGCATGACTGAACCCCCCCTCCCAAAATCCACAGGACACAGAAATCAGTTTTAAAAGGTAGAGTGTACAGCTCTGATTTTAGAATATTTAGACTCAGAACATGTTTGAAAATTACGTATTCATATTTTACAATTACTTCTTGCTGTTTCTGGGGTGTTTCTCGATTTACCAGTGAATTGTTACCAATGATTCCCTTGTGCTGAGTACCACAGAAGCCTCTTTATTTCTGTGTTGAGCCCAAGCATATGCATCTTAAGAAAACTTAACAGACCAAAGAGACTTTGGGCCTAAAAACCTACATTGGCTGTCTGGGAGCTAGTTTAGACTCACATATATAGTGTTACAGTATGCAGGACTAGATTTTTGACTCTCCAAAATTTTATATATCAGCCCCTTTTCAATGTCTGAATTTCTTATATTTTAGAGGATTGAATATTTGGATAATCATCTTGATAAATGGAAGTGTTTGGGGGAGCAAGATAGTGGTTCTTTCTGTATAATTACCTGTAATACAATATAGGAGAATATGAGTTCTGTGTCATTGCAGATCCTTCTTATTCAGGCAAGTCTTAGCAAAATGGGTCTAATTTATTTTTCTTTACTTTTTTCTCTAATCAAACAGATCTATTCTCTGTCTCTTCCACTCTTTCTTTGGCATGTTCCTTCCTGTGATAGTAAGTATCTTTGTTTAGGGAGTGGTCTTGAGTTTTTCAGTATCAATGGCTTTGCATGGTTTTCTTTTTATTTTCTGTTGAAACAGTAGTATATATCAGTTCACTAAGAATGAGTTTAAATGTTATAACTTAATATATGTCTATTACAAGAAAGGCATAGTGTCTAATAGAACATGAGCAAAGTTGTCTCCATCCTGCTACAAATCTGATGGCTATGGGCATCTTTCCCCTGAGTGTCTACACCTGCAATTGTCTCCAAAAGAGACAACAGCAGATCAACCTCTTCTAATAACTTGTATCATTATTATAAACTAGCATTTGTTGTACTTTTCAATTTCCCCTCAATCTTCTAGTTTGGTTCTTAAACCATGCCATATCCAGCTGTGAGCCTTGTTTTAAGGATTGCTTAATTTGGTTTGAATGAGATCAGCTTGATGAAAATTGCCTCAGGCTTAAAAACATTTTTGTTAATCACAGAAGTTGTAAGTTCCCATCATAGCTATATGCACATCATTAATTGTGGGTTTGCATTCTTTTAAAGTCGACCTAATTGCTTCCTACCTCTAGTGCAAATTGTGTAAGTGTCATAACAATAAGAAAAATGCTAGTCTGGGCTCCAGAGCCTTCAGTATGAATGAAAAAGTCAGCTAAATTCACTATCTTCCATAAAAGTATTGATACCCTGGAGTACTGCAATTTATGCCTATGCTGCAGCTAACGTAAATCATGTATTTCAGTGGCTTTTCCAGCTTTCCCACTCAATAAAATCTAGCCAGCCCTTTTGACTGCAGAGGCAAGTCCTCCTTTGTTGGAAGTGATCCCCACTTGAGTCTGAAGATAGCCTGAAGCAGTGGTTCAGAGAGGTGACTTTTCCTAGCCTTGAGCGTGCTTGTACTGTGCTTGAGGCACAACCTTAACACTTTAATGTCACCCTAATTGTTGAATGGCTGTGCACTATTTTTGTTCCCAGAGTGGCCTGGGACTACATGCTGAGTTGAAAAATAATAACATTTTTTACACTTAAGGTAAAAAGTGGCATTTAAGAGATATTTTTTTTTAAAAAGGCGACTCACAAAAACATCGAAGTAAAAAGAAGGACAGGAAATAAAAAGATGAAAATGCCCCAAAAGTTTTTCCCTTTTTTTTTTTAAATATAAGAAAAAGATAAATTTATCTAAATTTAGGAAAAAAATAAAATATAGTTACGTTGCACTTGAATTTACCATTTTCAAAAAGGAAACTGCATCTCAAAAAGCAATAGCAGGGAAGTGGACTTCTGCACTGAATCCAGCCCGTTTATCCAGACTGTGCTTCTCCCCTTAATGTCTTCTTTCACAGCATGTCCTGCATGTTCACCCTCTGTTGGTTTTTCTCCCAATGATTTACATATGCTTCTTTTATCAAATGACTAAAGTTACATCCATTACATAAACAAATACAGGTATCCCTCACTGTTATCACAGAATAGATATGCTGCTAGTCACAGGCTAGGAGCAGGGCATGAAAGAAAAGGGGCAGAGCCCAATCAGATTATTGCCCTTGTTTTATAGAAAGTGGTGAGCTATTTCCCCATGTGGGTATTGTCTTAAGAACAGCAGCTGTAGAATCCCACATTTCTGCCATAATCAAGGAATAACCATTCAGTGCAAAATCTCACCATTTCCTCCAAATTAGTCTAATCTTCCATTGGTTTAAAATTCAGACATCATGCGACAGTAATAGCCAGTTCTTGCTGGGCTGATAATTCATACATAATATAGCTGTTAATTTGGCAAGTGAAAGCTTCAGGCATGCTGATACTGTGCACACACCTCTTTGTCTCCTTTGATTCCTTCGTGTTCTGTCATCATTGAAGATTTTTTTCCAACTCCATGTTTCATAACAGGAAGGAAGTGAGCTGAAGAGCTATAATGATTTCCATCTAAACTACTCTCTTTTTGTCTGCACTACAAAAACTAACATCCCTTTGCCAACATTTGCTTAGGCGTTTTACAAATGAAAGGAAATTATAGGAGTGAGAATATAAAAAAGAAGCAAAATCTTCTTCTTACCATAAAGTGTGCATTGGAAATGAGTGAGTTTCCTACTGTTCAGAACATATATTTGAACAGTAGGAGACAATGAATGCCCTAAGGATTGTCTCCTGCCTGGTGATACAGTAGAGCAATCAGAAGACAGAAGGCTGTTTGCCTCTTGGAATGAAAAAAATCAGCCCTTCTTGAAAGCCAGTGGCAAAATTCTTTATTTTCATCTCTCCTGTGATGTTTCGTGACCTCATTCGACTTTTAAAGTTACATACAGCTATCTTTTCCTCTGTGCTTTCTGGTCCTGTGGTTTTCCCTGGAATGTGTAAGATTCCCAAAGACAAAGTGTTGCAACAGGGTCTGTCAGTTCTACTACATTTGGGGAAAAAAAAATCTTTTTTTTTATACATTTTTTTTTTAATTACACACAACATTTGCTTATAGGAACTTTTTGATGAACAGAGTGAAATCCAAGTGTCTCAAGTCATTACTTGCCTTTAAAAATCACTAATACGGTTAGTTTCTTTCTTTGCTAGCTTCTAAATCATTAAGCAGTGTTCATATCACATGTTTGGTTTTGTTGGGGTTTCCTACAGCCACAGGAAACTAAGAGCTTTTAGGAAAATTTGTTCAACAGATTGACTAGCTGAAGGATAAATACTCTAGAGAAACAGTATAAAGCAGTTGTGGTTTAAGCAAAATACTTTTGAATCATGCCAGACAATGGTATTGTTGTAAGATTACTGTAAGTCCACCCCTGAAGTTACTAAAACTTCTATTAATTAAAGTTCAGCACTTCATGTCTCTAACCAACTGCTTTTTAAAGAGACAATATATTAAAATTGGGCTGATAGTCCTTTAACAATCAAGTAGTGGTAAACATTCTGGTATTTAATATAAAGTTAGCACATTCTGTTCTGCAGAGAGACTGGGGGTAAATCTCATAGAAACAGTGGATTCTTTAGCCCAGATCTCAGGTCATTCTGAAGACTCTGCTTATGCCAGCACTGAGGTACTGCCCCTCACACACAGCTGCTGACACCGTGAGTGAAATTCCATTTCATGAAAAGGAACCTCACAAGACCAGGCTGGCTTTGGCCTTATGCAAAGACTAAACATAACACTCTAAGAAAATTTCCTGGATACATATATATGTATATATTCCTCCTTAAACAAAAAAAATAACAAGAAAACACAAAAAAAAAAAAAAAAAAGTCACCAGGGAAAGTAGACATAAAGTTCTTGGAAAGAAAAAAAGGGAAAAGAGGAACCAAAGAAATCAAAGTAAGAAATACCTTCAAATGTATGCAAATACAGAATTTGCTTTTCTTTCACAGTTTGATTCTTTAGCTATGAAAAAATATTATCATCTCATTTTTACACAAGTTCTTTGTGGTATTTTATGCAATTAAGTAAATATTTTTCCAAAATAAGTAATTAAAAAAAAAATTAAAATAGAGGTAGGGAAAATAAATCTCTGATCTAATAAAACTAAAATGAAAAGAAAAGAAAAGAAAAGAAAAGAAAAGAAAAGAAAAGAAAAGAAAAGAAAAGAAAAGAAAAGAAAAGAAAAGAAAAGAAAAGAAAAGAAAAGAAAAGAAAAGAAAAGAAAGAAAAGAAAAGAAAAGAAAACGCAAACCCTAACCATCTACAGTGTAACACTGAAAGCAGCAAATAATCTGGGTATATTTTTTCTAAAAAAATGGTTGATTAGTTAACTTCTCTCACAAATACTTTTATTTTTTTCTAATTCACCTTAGAGTCAGGAAAAAAAAAAATATGACAGAAGTATAACTGAGATAACCAACTCAACTCTCACCTTGTCCAGAAATGAATTGAAGAAGGTTCAGTAAAAGAAAATAAAGAAGAAACAGGGATGCAAAATTCTCCCTCAAACCATAACAGCTGGGTGGGCTGCAGCAGGTAAGGTCAATTTCTGTAGCAAATGGATGATAAACAAATTAAACAACTGGCATAATGCCCAACCACCTCTGATTCACCAACAAAATGGCTCTTTGTGAGGGGACCAGCTGGGAAAAGCAAGTTTAAAGAAGGTGGGGAGAAATCTGAGTTTCTGCCCTTTAACCATGCAGGATCTGCTCTCCATCATGCACTCTCATCAGGAAGAAATATTTAAAACTTTTTGCAGCCCTATGCATATTCATACTCTTATGCTGTACCTTGTACCCCATTCATGTATTATACTCTAATTATGGGTTCACTGCCACTTCAGGAAGATTTCTAGGCATCAGCCCAGGTGTATTTTGCCTTAAATAGTCCACCAAATTATTTGCTTGCAAATAATCTGTATACAAAAATAAATACGAGGGCTTAATTTTCAGCTGCAAAAAAGCAGGTGCATAGGAAAACCATGTATGATGATGCAGATTTCACTGTTTTTATGGCCTAAAGAAGCCAATTTAAACTCATATGCATGCATCCTGTTTTAATTCTGGTCACTCTTTACTACAGAAATTGCTTAGGCATCCATATCACATAAAAGTTAAATCCCTTGCAAGTTATTTCAACATTCTTTATCTTTTTCAATAATCTTGGTTTAAACAAGGTTGAGCTAAAGGAATTAATTTTCTCTGCCAGAATTAAATACCTAATTAGGTGTAAATAGCAATGAATTAAAACCTGGTGTCATGGCTGTTATGGCAAATACAGCTTACATGTATCTTTTTTTTTTTCAAAAGTAGAGAAAACAGGACTTGGAATTTAATCTGCTCTCTAATATGTATGAGACAGCAAATTGCCCTGGAGCACTGTGGGCCTGGCAGCAGTAAAGATCAGTAGCATCCTGTGATGCACCAGCAAGAGAAGAATTATGATTTTTCCACTCTCCTCAGCACTTTTTTGGCCACACCTAGAAACAATGTTCAGCTTTTATCTCCAATTTCAGGAGAAGTGTCAAAAAAAATGAGAGGGCCCAGTGGAGGCCGACCAAAATGGTTAAAACACTGGAGAACTTCACATATGAAGAAATATTGATGGAATGGAATTTATTCAACCTAGGAGGCTCAGGAGGAGCTTAATCATACTCTAGCAATATTGTGTTTATATTTAAGATGAAGTACAAGGTACTCTCTTTACAAGGGAGCCTGGTAACAAGACAAAGAGAACAACTTACTTCATAAAAAACTCTCTTTGGATATAAGAAACTGAAAGACTGTGAGAACTGAACATTGCCCAAAGTGGTGAAAACTCCCATGCACAAAGTACTGAATACATGGGTTAATAAGGACTTGGGAAACTTTGCCTAAAAATTTGCATTCAGCAGAAGGTTGAACCACATTCTCAGCGGTCCTTCCATCCTTTTAGTTTAGTTAGACTTCTGATTTATTTGCTCTTTCTTGCTCTTTTTTTGATGATCCCATCTTTCCCTAAAATTAAAAATAAAATAAAATTAAATAAAATAAATGAATAAATAAAGACAAACCTTTTTTAAAGTGCATAGAAGGAAAATGTTTATTGTATATTGATACTCAGTCCCTCTGCTGGATTTGAAGGAGCATGAGAGGGTTATGTGAAAGAAAAATGAGAATGTGCTCTTTATCTGACTCAACTGTTCATGTAATTTCCACAGGAGAAACATATAATGAGACTTTGAATTTAAGCTACACTGCCTCTGGGTTCCCCCCTCCAGTTATCAGGCTGAAACTCGAGTCACATTACACTTATACAAGAGTGGGATTACATTCCCCTAATGGGGTAGGATTAAGCCAAAGGAGGTGGAACAGCTTTCAAAGGAGCAACTTCAACACAGGGGGCCAAATTCTACTCTCAATTACACACATGTGACTGTCACAGTGATTTCAATGGGATACTCAGGTGTAACCAGAGGTAGAATGCCTTTGTGACATGGAGCAGATGTGAAAAATCCAAGTGTAGACTAACTATGAGCATCTAACTTTCAAACAGTCACTGTATTGTGGCTGGCAAGCAATGGAGCTTTAAATAGGATCATGATCTACTGCACTCAAATGTAAGACTTTCTTCCATACTGAATTCATCTTCAGCCTCTTGCAACTGCTATAAAGGGACAGTAAAATTAGAGTAACAGACACTAAAAAACTAAGGTGAGATTCTGGAAGGCAAGATTCTCTTCTCAAAGACCTTACAATTTCTCTGCTTGCTGAAACACTTGTCTTGCCTCAAGCAATACCTGTATCACCTGCAGTGTCAGGCTGTGATCAGAACTGCTTTATATCCCTCTTTTTTTAATTCTTGCAATTTTAAAAGTCGGTGTCTCACTTTTTCTATCTTAGAGGATTTTTTCATTATCTGTGCATTTCTGTCTCCATATAAGTAAGCAAGTGTAATAAAACAGTAATGAAGAAACTGGGTTTGAAATATTTATGTAAATAAAAGAGATTTTAACATGACTCACAATACAGATCCCTCATTTGAAACATACTGGACAAACTTTGCAGCAAATTTCATCAGCGTCTGTAGAGGAATTTAAATTCAACAACACTAATTCAGACCAGCAATATCCAGAGTGCTAATAAATTGTATCATAAGTGGCTGAGGTACAGGCATATTGAAGGGAAAGGAGAAATATCAGTAGGAAGGTGAATTACTGACTGGGATGTTGCTGTCCAGCCTGTCTGTCTAGGATCAGCTCATCTGATGGAAAGGCACCATCCCATGCAGAGACTCTGGCTATATTGCTGATATTACATAACCACATCAGCAGTGCTGGCTGAATGAATCATGCCATGGGCAGTGTCACCCAAAGGGTGAATCCCAGAGCTGTGGCTGTGCCCACAGGAGTTGCCCAGCCACCTGAGAGAGCACACCAAGACCCCACTCATGGGCAGACCACAGGAGAAAGAAAGGGGCAGGGCAAGGAGAACTAATCTGGCAGTAAAGTAGGGATTTCTTTTAAATCAAAATTTAAATCCAGGTAACCCATGTTAACTTGCATTAAAGCTTTTTTTCACTATAGAAATTATTCTCATCGAATATTTTGTTTTCCTAAGAAACATTCCTATGGTTCTTCAATCAAGGGATTTCACTACCACTTTTTGAGAACTTGCTGCCTCTACCTCCTCAGCCTAGTACTGAAAATCAGAAGGGTAAGGACAGAATCCAAAATTAGGAACAGAAATGCACATCAGCGACACATCTAGAAATTATTAAGCTCAAACTCATGTTTGGATCATATTCTTTAAAAAGTTGAAAGAAAATATTTGCCACTAGTAATGCTGTGGTCCTATAGTTTTCATGAGACTTCAGCAACAAGTTTCATCTCTCACTATGCACTAGAAACCAGAATGTTTTATATCTTTACAAAATCATCCAGGAGAGGAGTCAATGCAAGTTAATTAAATCTGGAATGCTGGGGCATTACAAGAGAAGACCCCAAGGTTTAGGCTGAAGTATCTTGCCACAGGAGCAAGACCTAGAAACTGTCCAATGCAGCCCAATTTACATTATTAAATGTGGGATAAACTATTTATCTTGGGGGAAAAAAAAAAAACCAACAAAACAAAAAAAAAAAAAACCAAAAAAACCCCAAAAACAAAAAAAAAAAAAAAAAAAAAAAAAAAACAAAAAAAAAAAAAAAAAAAAACAAAGCAAAAAACCGAAAGACGGCCTCTTTATTCTATTTGGCAGAACACGAGAGGAACCCTGCAGCTACTTCAGGAAAGCCAGAAAAACCAAGCTGCCTCCCTTTCAGGTGACACAACTGTTCAGATGCTCCTGAATCCCACTAACATTTACTGAATCCATCTAAAACTGCTTTACTGGTGTCATATGAAGAAAGCACTACATCCTTTCATCTCTATAGCATATCATAGATTCTAATTCTGATTTTCATACTAAGTAACAACAGAAGATTAAATCAGACTATTCAATAAAATAAATAAACCAAGTAGTTAAGCAGAATATAAGTCAATCATCTCTCTAGGGAAACCAAACAATACCTACACAAATAATGTGTTTATTAAAATGCAGAGAAAAAGAATTGAGAAAATTATTTTGCCAATAATGTTTGAACAGTACTCACCTTAACCCTGCTTCACATAGCTGTCACTAAAATTTATTGTACCTGACTGCCCTTTACCATTGTGATTAATGCTAATTTTTAAAAATCTAGTGGTGTTTTATAACACTGTCAAAAAAAAAAAAAAAAACACAAAAGGGGGCATGTGGGTGAATAAAAATTTGCAGCATTGACTTAGAGGCATAAATACTACTAATTAATAAAATGTGGCTCCTGTGATATAATTACTCTTCCCACTCTTTTATTCATTTGGGGCTTGATTGTGAGTGGGTGGAGTCGGTGTTATTTTACCATAAGTAGGCACAAAGATGCACTTGGGTCTTTTTGGAAAATACTGAATAAACAAATCTCAGTGACATTCAAAATGTGCAAAAATCATTAACACCTTCATAGATTTAAACAAAATAAACAGACAGCATAGACATTCTCTTTATATTTTTCTTTGAAAATAATTCAAATCATGCTTTGTCATTCTATCTGTATTTTCTAAGGAACGTAAAATTTCTTTCAAATAATGATTCAAGAATAATTTTCTTCTCAGCAGAGGACACGAAAAATCATAGACTCCAGGTTCATGAAAGATTTTGATAATGAGAGGACTTGGAAAGTAAAATATGAGCAGTGAAGATTAAATAAAATAAGTTATGGAGGTAGCATTTCTACCATCTATTTATTCTGTATCTTTGAGTCAGATGCTGGAGCAGTCCTGTTCTTCAGTTTATACTTAGATGGCTTCTGTTAGTGCCTGCAACTCCAAGAGAAGGGGCAGATATTAGTCTATTTTTGTATTACAATTTAATTCAAAGATAGAAAGCCTGTTATAATTAGTCAAGTTATGTCAGTGGCACATTTTTTCTGTGATCATATTGGCTGAAAAGTTTTAATAAAACAGAAGAAGAGCAAAGGAAGCAATTTTATTGGAGAAGTTATTTTATGATATAAATTTAATAGTAGTTAAAATACAGTATCTAAATTGTTAGTTTTGAATATTTACTGTTTTTCTCCAAATAATTATAAAATAATTCCAGATGTGTCAAAACCCAAAAGACCAAAAAGAGGATAATGAGGATTTTGACACAAGAAAGAATAGCTTTAAAAAATCATATTGAGATATAACATGACTTGAGACTAGAGAAAATTGTCAGCTGTAGAGACATTTTATTAGGTAAAATGTACTGTAAGAGTGCTGGGTATACCATAATCCCTTTTCTCTATTGCTTAGGTGATAGTACAAAAGAAATGTCTCTTTAAGAAGGCTGACCAGTGATTTCAAAGTCGTGGGGAGAATAATGAAAGTACAGAAGCAGCATACATAGACTAATTTCAGTCAAAAGCTGAAATAGAAATGGGAGAGCTAAGGAATTCTGTCTCTGTTTCTAGGTCAGCTACCCTCCCATTTTCACAACATCAGGACATGTGTGTTGACATTGCACTTCTGCCTAGTTTCCTTATGTACATGGAGGCCACATCCACCTCTACCAGGAGCACACCAGGATGAGGAGAAAATGCCATTATCCTGGCTATTAAAAAGTGATTTATTCAGAAGGCTGGGTTTGGTAAAAAAAAAAAAAACCTCACATCAATACCACCGAACTGTTCTTATCTGTAAAGAGTCTGTGTGCTTTATAGTGATAGTGGCCTCTTGTAAATATTTTATTAGTTGAGTTCTAAATGTCATAAATATATAGGTTTTCTTTTTTCTCCAGTGGGAATAGGAGTGGAAATGCAGTTTTCATTTGAAATCATCACTTGTCTTAATGTTTTATTGCTGCAGAACATGAGAACATACTTTTGTAGTTAGCACTGAAAAATTCCAGGCTGGAGGTAGTATACTATGATGGTGAAGAGATCAGATCCCACATCTTGGGTTTTACTCTTCTTGGAATTATTTTCAATCAAGTTTATCATTTACTTGTCTTGGAGTAATTGAGTAATTTTTTTTGTTTAGGTTTGGGGTTTTTTTTTTGTTGTTGTTTTTTGGGTTGTTGGATTTTTTTTTGTGATAAAATCTATCCCAACTTTTCTATTTTCAGAATCCTATCAGGTTATGCCAATTCAGTCCATGCCCAAGTTAATATATTTGGACAAAATCCTGAATGATAAGAAGGAGGCGTTGCCCTTATCAAGGTTTTTGAAATACGGTTTCCTTAGGAATGACCTTCACTGAGGGTACATTCTGTGCATACAAAGAGCAGAGTCATTAATAAATTATATACAATGTAGGACTTGAAAAATACATACAAGGGAGACAAGACTTTGTAGTTTGAAACAGCTGCATGAAACTGTTAATATATGATGCAATATGAAATAAAAGTAACTGATCATACAATACATATTTCTAAAAAATCCAATGCCTTTTGAATGGAAATAAAAATCAAAGGGGGATGTTAGCATAATTATGTTGCCTACAGATTTTATCAAACATTAGAATTTAAGGTAGCAAAATTGTTCAGAGTTACCAAAAGGAGAGGATATAGAAAATTTTGAACTTCAAATTATTTTTGATACAGAGAATTCAAATTGCAACTTCGAGGATAGTAGATGAGAACAGTACCTCATACAGGTGATATAAATATAGATAAATCCATCTTTAAAATATTCAAATAATTATTGAGATGGTTGTTTAAAATTTTACGGCATTATCAAACAGTCAAAAAAATTTACTCCACAGAGATATTAATCAGTTTCAAGCAGAATGTTTAATCTCTAACACTTGTATAGTTTTTTGGGAACAAACTGGCATTATATGGGCTGAGAACATTGAGATCTCAGTCTTTGAAGAAGGAGAACTTCTAGGAGGTGTCAAGAACCATCACCTCCTGTGAAAGAAAAGGGGGGGATATCAGTTATATTCACATTTGAACAAGTCAGTCAAAATTTTATTTTAATAAGAGGGACAAAGGCTGGAATTTGCAAGGACTCAATCATCCTGAGAGTGAAGTCAGTAAAATGAAATTCTGTGCTGTCTGAGTCCTGATCAAAAACTATAGCATCACATCTGGTAAGATACTTTCATCTTGTCTCAGGCAAAAGCATAAGAGAACAAGATGCAAACATGCCTGAGAGAGCTTTCTAGAGGTTAATACTGATTTTATTCCTGAAGCAATTTATTTACCCCTCCGTACCCATTAAAACTTGTGACAGTGAGTATCACAAGAGTTAATAATTATATGTGTCCTGAAATTATAATTTGCTTTTATGTCTGCTTCCTGATAAACTGGAGTAATAGCTCAAGTGATAAATAGATATTTTATTCTTTGTCTTAGACTTATCTAGTATAGTAGATAGCCAAATCTGGCAGGTTAAGAATTTATTAGAGGGGTAGTAATGTTGTCAGGGTTTTGATTACTTAGATCATGGTACTTATGGTCTACCAGGGACTTATGGTGTCCATGTGACAAAGAAAGGGAAAAGCATCTTTGTCAGGGAATTTCCAGGCTAATGAAGTGGGCTTTAAACAACATTTGTTGTGGGAGGGAGCCACCTATCCATCCCAATCCTACCAGTCAGATGCCATCACCAGTAATGGACATCAGGAACAGTTCAGAGTTATTTCAGCTGCTTCAGATGATGAATCAGCAATGTACAGATGGCTCAGATGCCTGTATACAAATACTCATACCCTAGGGAACAAGGAGAATTATAGATTTGCACATGACTGTGTGGGTATGATATCACTGGCATCACAGAGCCATGGTGGAATGGCTCCTATAACCAGAGTGCTATGTCATTATTGCTATGTCACAGAAGGCTGTAGGCTTTGCTAGGGAGACAAGGAAGGGGCATAACCCTCTATGTCAATGACTGGCTGGGAGAGTATGGAACTCTGCTTGTGGTGGATGAAGAGCCAACCAGAAATTTGTAAGTCAAAGGATAGTGTCCATGAAGCCCTCCATAGGCAGATAGGAGCAGACTCACATCCCAAACCCGTGGTCCTCATAGGGGTCTACAACAACCCCAATATCTGTTGGAGGGACTGCACAGAAAGGCACAAGCATCTAGGAGGTTCCTGGGATGTGTCAATGACAACTTCCCCATGGAAGTGATAGAGGAGGCAACAAGGCGAGGTGTGATTCTGGATCTTGTGCTCAGCAACAGGGAGGAGCTGGTGGGGAAGGTGATGCTCCAGCAGAGCCCTGCCTGCAATGACCACCATGTGGTAGGGTTCAAGATTCTCATGGCAGTGAAGAGATCATGCTGCAAGCTAGCTGCCCTGACCATCAGGAGAGCAGACTCTGGCCTCCTTAAGGACCTAATTGGTAGAGTTCCAGGAGACAGAGCCCTGTAGGGCCAAGGGGCCCAAGAATGTTGGCTAATATTTAGGGACCTCTACCACGTTTAAGAACAATGCATCCTGACAAGGAGGAAAACAATCAAAAAATCCAGAAGACCCCCATGGATGGATAAGGAACTGTTGAGTAAACTCAAAGAAAAAATAAGAGAACTTCCAGAAAGTGGAAACACCTTGCCTGGGAGGAACAAACGGAAATTGTATGAGAAGTTAGGGATAAGGTTAGGAAAGCTAAGGTCCAGATAGAATTGAGTCTGGCCAGGTATGACCATAGGAAGGGCTTCTTAGGTATCTGGCAAACAAAGGAAAGACTAGGGATAATGTGGGCCCATGCTGGAAGGACACAGAGCTACTCTGTAAAAGTAGGAAGATAAGGTTCTCAATTACTTCTGTGCCTTGGCATTCACTGGCAATTGCTTCAGCCACATTAATCACCTTGAGAAAAGCAAATGCAGGTACTGGAAGAAGGATCCTTCAGGCACTGTAAGAGAGGATCAGGTTCAAGGCCATCTAAGGAGACTGAATGTGCCCAAGTGCAATGAGATTCATCCCTAGGTCTTGAGAAAATCAACAGATGACATTCCCAAGACAGTCTCCACCATTTTTGATAAATTATGGCAGTCAAGTGAAGTTTCCAATGATTGGGAAAAGGGAAATAGAACCCCAATTTTTAAAAAGGAGAAGGTGGAAGACCCAGGGTACTACTGACTAGCTAGCCTCACCTCTGTGCCAGGGAAGATCATGGAGCAGATTCTCCTGGAAACTATGTTAAGACATTCGGGAAAAAAAAAAAAAATAAAAAAAAAAAAAGGTGAACGGCTGGAACAGTTGATACGGTTTTACTGAGGGCAAACTATGCCTCACAGATTCGATGATCATCTATGATGGGGCTACAGCTTTGGTGGACAGAGACAGAGCCACTTATATCATCTGCTTGGATCATTGCAAATCATTTGACACAGTCCCATTGCCATCCTTGTCTCTATATTGGACAGATGCAGATCTGATGGATGGACCACTCTGGATCAAGAACTGGCTGGATGGGCACAAGTGTTGTGGTCAACAGGTCATTGTCCACATGGAGACCAGTGACCAGTGGTGTCTCTCAGGGGTCAGTCCTGGGGCTGAGACTGTTCTAGACCTTTGTCAGTGGCATGGACAGTGGCATCGAGGCACCCCCAGCAAGTCTGAGCTCAGACACTGAGCTGGGTGGGGCAGTCAGCACAGGGGAGGGAGGGATGGCATCCACAGGGATCTGGACAGGCTTGAGAGGTGGCACCATGCAAACCCCAGGGAGTTCAGCAAGGCCAAGTGCCAGGTCCTGCCCCTGTGCTGGGGCCAGCCCAGACACACAGGCTGGCACAGGAGTGATTGAGAGCAGCCCTGTGGGGAAGGACTTGGGGGTGGTGGCTGATGGAAAACTCACCATGAGCCAGCAGTGAGTGCCCCCAGCTCAGAAAGCCAAGGGAATCCTGGCTGCATCCAAAGGAGCATGGCAGCAGATTGAGGGAGGGGACTGTGCTGCTCTGCTATGCTGAGATCCCACCTGGAGCACTGCATCCAGCTCTGGGGTCCCCAGCATAAGACATGAAACTGCTGGAGTAAGTCCTGATTGCCAAGTGGGAAGGGCCAGTGTCATTGATAAGGGCAACAACACGTCTTCCTATGAAGACAGGCTGAAAAATTTGGGGCTGTTCAGCCTGCAGAAGACAAGGTTGTGGGGAGACCTCACAGCAGCATGCCAGCATGTGATGGGCCCTAGAGAGAAACTGGAGAGAGAGTCTTTGTCAGGAACTGTAGTGATAGAGCTTTAATAAAGGCTTTAAAGTGAAAGTAGAAAAATTTAGGTTAGATATTTCAGACAAATTCTATACTGCAAGGGTGGAGAGGCACTGGAAGGTGTTACCCAGAAAAACTGGATGCCTCATCCCTCACAGTATTAAAGGCCAGGTTGGACAGGGCATTGAATAGGAAGTGCCCCTGTCCCCAGCAGGAGGGATGGAATGAGATGGTGTCTAAGGTCCCTTCCAAATTAAAGTATTTTATGATTCTGGGATTACTTGAGCCAATTATTCTATGGTGAAGAGCTTTCACTTTCTTCTATAAGAATATTTTGGGATCTATGGTCTTCATTGGGGTTAAATTTGGTTTCCCTCTAAAAGTGAGTTGGGTTTTTACAACAGAACTTTCATAATTTAGTATTTATTTTACACACAGTAATGTAGTACATTATTATTTTCTGTTAAAATAGAAGGACTATTAAATTAAGTGTGGGTTTTTACTAAAACTTCAGTATACAGGAGCACAGGCACAGAATCTGTGTATCTGCTAAGAATGCAAATGCACTCTACTTTTACATGTATTTCCAAAAAGGAAAAAAAAATGCTATTTTCAAGGAAATTGAAAGGGATTTTGCAAGGGATTTGGTGCAGCACAGGCTTATGCTCAGTTACCTCTTCCTCTGAAACATGCAGTAGGTCCCATTCCCAGTGAAGTATGGTGTAGGATCGTTGAAGATGGTGTGAGATGGTTGTCAACCACTAGTCAGTCCTCTGTTGCTCTTGTTGAGAGGAATTGCTCATGTCAGGTCCCAGTGCCCATGCAGATGGCAGCAGTTTGCTGAGGATGTGTGAAGTGTAACAGTAATGGCCGTGGCAGTGTGAGGCTGCTCTCTTTCAGCAACTTTCTTACTGTTTCCTGACCTGTTTTGGGACTCACCAGGTGCAAGATGTGTTCTGCTGCTGCTGGTCCGGCTGCTGCTGTTGAGTCCATGTGGAGCTCAAGCGTGATTTCAAGCAATTCCTCTGCTGCAGGCAGAGGCAGACAAATGCTGTTTTTGAGGAAAACAGTACTCTGGCTTACTTAATGAAATTAAAGTCTCAGTGGATATTTGATTTACATTATACAAAAATGCCTACATCATTTTTGAGACTGCATCCCAAATAGCTGTGGGATACTTCAGGGTCAAATTCAGGTTTATACCTATCAAATTGCATTCCTACCAGTGAAATTGAGCAGTATGAAAGTGAGAGTAGTAAGTCACCATCTATCTCTATATCCCAAGATGTTAAAAAATAAGAATATATTGGTTGTGTAGTTATATTTAAAATACATAATGTTAGTCTGCACATTTGAGTAAACTTGCAGTCTAGCATATCATTGTGGGAGTCCATGGTTTTTCCCTGGCTCCTTTGGGGGTGCAAAAACCTCCCTGGCAGACCCCTCAGAGATCCCTGAGTGCTGCCCAGGAGCTGCAGGGGCTGGATTTGGCTCCTTGGGAGAATCTGCCCACATTGAGAGAAGAGACACAGAAAATAATTATGAGTAAAGTGTAAATTAGAATGTTAGAACGTAGATAAATAGGTTTTCTTGAATGTTTATGATAAGGGACACGTGGCCAAGATGGAGAATTTGGGGGGTGGACACCTTTTCCTCCTTCTTCTCCATGTCATCCATGTTGGGTGACACGTTGGCACTCTTGGATTGGTTGGGGTCAGGGCTGGACCATTTAATAAAATTGTATTGTACTGGTAAAATTTTGTAAACATGTAATACGTAGTACTAACTATATAAGATAAGCCCTGCCTTGACCAGGCGGATTCCACCATGGATGCCAGGCTGAGCAGACCGCTGCTGGCCAGGCAAAGTGTCCCAGAGATAAGAAATAATAAACTGTCCTTGGAAAAAGAGAAAACTGTCTCCGGCAGTCTCTCTTCGGCGGCTTCGGGGAAAACCAGGTTTTGAACCACCTTCGTGTCCCTCTGGGGTGATCTCGGGGCAGAGGAGGAACCCCAGACTGGGACATATCATGACAAAGAATTAATAATGTCATAACACTGTCATATGATAGAAACACTGTAAGTATTTTTTACAAAGCAAACATTGTCTTTAAATGAGAGCACACAAGCTAGATGAAAGAAGAAACAGTTAAAGATTTATTTAATATTAAAACACAGGAAAAGCACACTAAAGTCCACAACAGCCTTGCAGCTTGGGTGGGTTTCACTTGATCCTTAGAAAAGTATACAAAGCCTCAACACTGATCTTCTGCTATATAATGCTATACCAAGCAGAATCTCCAAATCTCAGACAGACAGCCTTCCTGTGGGAAAATCCCTAACTTTTCTTTATAATCATGAATCTTGCTAGGGGCAAGCAGAAAGAACATTTTAGTGATTAAGCATAGGATAGATTCTTTCAAAATGTCTTTGAGGAGGGTTAGCTTAGTCATTAGAAATGTAGTATTTTTAAACATCCTGGATCAGCTCTTCAAACTGCCCCAACTTCTTTGTGTTGTGGGTGTGGTACAAAAGAAAGAAACTGCCCTTGCAGGTCTCTGTCACACCTCCATAAGCTTGAGCTGTGTTGTGAATCTGGACACAGCAGTGCAACTATCAAGGGAAATTTGAGAAAAAAAACTGCTATAGATTCTTCACTTGCATTTAAATTCTGGCATTGAAGTATTTTTAGCATATCTATTGTATGCTGATGGAAAATACAATCAGAATGAACTCCTGATCGTTAAAACCTCATTATTCTGGGAAAAGAAACCATGACATTGCCCTTTTGCTCTTCTCACCCTTGTCCTTAATTTCACTGTTTTATTTTTAGTGAAAAATAGTGAAAATAAAGCATATCTTTCCACATGCTGCTAAATATTTATATTGACCACACCACCCTACCACTACTTTCCATAACATTGTAGCTGATCATTTTAAACAGTTCAAACAACAGTTTGCATTAAAAACCCTAGTGTGATTCTTTTGCACTCTCTGATGCAGTCTTCCATTGCCAAGAGATTTCTTCTAATATGCATGGAGTCGGTTGCATTACAAATTGCAATTATTATCTAAATTATACTTACAACATGCTTTTAGACAAGTCTACTTGTCTAAAGCTGCTGGTGTTTAACTGACTCTGTAGAACTGAATAAAACAAGGATTACCAAGCTGAATTTGAAGAGGTTACAGTACTTAGAGCTCTGTGTAAGGTCAAGCTCTTATATAGGAACTGTTCAATTGCTCACACACTGCACTGAACAGCTGCATAGCAAATTCAAGAGTTTGGAAATTTCTCAGTAAACTGTGGTATTCCTGATACAAATATGACAAGGAACTTCTGACAAGCTCAGGAAGAGGAGACCCTATTTACTAGCACTCAAGAAGGAAACACAACAGTTACAGAGAAAATCTGTAATAACAGCTATTACAGACACAAAGAAAGTATTTTTGAAAATTAAATATTCTAACTCTAATCTCTAACTAGAAAATAGCTTCACAAATATGCTCACAAAACCTTACCCATGTCTCTCAAATAATTATCTCTTCCTCTTCTATCTCCTCTTCCTCACCCCCCAAGAAGAACTTGGTCATATTCTGGAGGTTAGTGCATTCTGGTTACATTGGCAACAGGCAATACCAGAGAATGCCAGAGAACTCAGAAGTAGAGACCTGGAAAAACTTGCTGACATGTTTTTCTTGTCCATTTTCACATTGTGTCTGCTTCAACTTATAACCAGGTACTGCAGGTTTCAGATGTGGACAGGTTGTGCAGGTAGATGCCCATGTTCTCATGCACACAGGTCAAAATCATGCTTTAAAGCTCTACTTGGAGACCAACCAGTGGCTAGCAGAGCTCTGTGAACACTGGTCTCATGCTTCCAGCACGGTACTACGCTTACTGAACAGATGGCACTCGGACAAATTTGCTGTTACAGATCATTGCAAAGACATGTGCCAGGGCATGGATCACAAGAGCATCTTCATCCATAGATAACAAATGTCTTAGAAGTAAATGGAGAGGAAGTGTTCTGGGAAACCTGCCTTTCATCTGCTGAGATGGGATCACCTAGCTGCAGCCAAAATAACAATAATGCTTCCAGTTCATCAACCAGCAGAATCCCTGGTGAGCAGGGCAGGTACAAGCTCTGTTCTACCTGCTGGAAGTCTCCTTCAAGCTGTGGCAGCTCCTTCAGCCTGATGCAGACCAAGCTGTGGCCAGAGAGCTTGCAGTCATTTCTCAATCTCACCCAGACACCGAGAGCAATGACCAAGTTAAACAAGGCAGGGATTCACAGTCTCCCTTTTCCATTGCAGAAGCCTTACAAATCACTCTGACACTGCTGAGAGATGGAAGCTGTCCAGATCTCTCCTCTTGTATAGACTTTGGACCCCTTCTGACACTACAAACATCATCCACAATGGTAGCCACACAAAGAGGGGCCGAGGTGTTTAAGCAGTTTAGGACCGAAAATGCAATCCTCAAAACTTTGTTTAGCTGATGACCATTTCCAGAGACAAATGACCTCTGCAGAAAACCCAGATTTCAATGCTGGGGTTTCTTAAACACCCAGAGCTCCGCCTGCAGGAATAACTAGTCTATTTCTGACAAGCCACATGCTTCAGGCAAAAGCTATCCTCCAAATTATAGAAATAGAAAATCATTACATTTGGAAAAGCCTTCTAAGATCATTGAGTCCAACCAAATGGGCTCAAAGATGCTCTCTGTGACAGAGGTTTCAACTTTCAAGCTCTTGGTCCCTGTCTCCAGTCTCACCTCTGCCATTGCATAACTCCAGTGAGTGGGATGGAATCACCCCACCAGACACACAGCAGCTTCACACGTGCAAGGAGTGCCTTGGATGGTGGAGGGATGCATAACTTTACCAGGCACGGAGGGACTTTGAAACCAAGCATGCTAAATAAATGCTGAAACCATGGATGTCTTTCAGAGCAGGGGGAGCTACTACTACAGGCATCTTTTGAAAAATAATACTTTGCAAACCCCAAATTAGGGGGAAAAATAGTTTGTGTACTTCAGCAAGGGCCTTGGCTGTAAATTCTGGGAGGTGAGAAATGACTCCCAGTAGCACAGGGGCCCATGTCCTTTACCAGCACAACCTTTACAAAGAGGGTGCAGTGCTTAGCCCTAGCTTTATGGACAGAGGTCTATATTCTGCCATGAAGCACATACATGGATCCCATGCTGACTGAGGAGATGGAGAAGACCCAGGTGGAACTTTGCCCAAGCAAGCCACAATATCCTGCAGATAGATGAGTCTGCAGACTGGAGTGGGAGCACCCTGTGCCAGAGGAAGGACCAAGGAGTGTGGGAACTCAGGACGAGGAGTCTTCCAGAGCCAAGCTCTCGCACATCTGGAGAGCTCCAGGTCACAGCCCAAGCAGTGCAGTGGTAAAAACACCAGCAATGCATTAAGGCAAGGGCAAGCAGCCACACTCCTGAGAACAGTCAAGTTTCAGCTCAGATTCCCAGCAGCCTCTCTTCTCAGCATTGTCTTTCCACTGTCTTTCCCAGTGCTGTCTTTCCACTGGCATGGAAAGGCATGATGAAGTTTATCAGGGAACCTGATCCCTATCCATCATTGACAAATCAGTTCTCATTGTCAGTCTCTCAATCTCTCAATGCCTCTTCCCACACAGATGTGAATTTAAGTCAACTCTGTGCTTTAGGAACTATCCTGCCACAACTTTTTTCAGCATCCCTCCAAGGAGGACAGTACCAGTCTAACCATCCACACCAAGACCAACTCAGTCTATGCTGCAGAGGAGGGAATCATCCTTTCCCAGAGAAGTTCTGTAGGCTCTTGACATTGGTGAAACCCTTCACCAGCCCGACCACATCAATATTGTGCCATGAAATAAGAGCTCCAGTACCAGAGAGCATTGTCATGGTGTCACAGACTCCTTGGAATGACACAGAAACCACTCCCAACCTCCCTTTTTCTCTTCCATGTTTGTCTTAAAATTATATTTGCCAATCTACTGCACCTGGCAGTTTCGCTGACCTAACTGGAATCAATAATTATTTGCTCCTTTTAGACTCCACAGTCACAAGAGTCATATGTCCTCTGGCTCTATTCACTTTTATTGCCAAAGAAGAAATATCTTGAAATTTTAAAAATGTATAAAACAATGATTGACTAAAGGGCAACTCAGATTAGCACCACCTCAATAATGGAAATTATTAAGAATCAGGTAACTCACCAAACTTACTTCGTAATTAACTGGTTAATTTTTTTTTCACTACTTCATCAGTAGCTGCTGTAATTACTACCTTTTGTCCAGCATTATATTAGAAAGTGTATCAAAACTAGAAATATCTCCTGAAATACAAGGTATAGAGTTATCTTACTAAATAATTAAAGGCAAATAAAACCCTAGTGAGGGAACATATTGCTTTAGTGACTATAACAGACAAGCATTTGATCTTGCAGAACAAGACTTTCAGTTTTCAGGGGGCTTTCCATCCACATTCAGTCCTTGCAATATAAAATTTGCAATGATAATTGTAATGCTGCTGCTTGTCATGCTCTTTCATTCTTAATTCCCACTTCTTCTATGAGGCGCTTACTGAATGAAGAGACCAAATTCTCCTGTGAAAGTGGGCAACAATTTCACCATAGAAACAGGAATAAGTGCACTGTTGAAGAAATTATTTTATCATAATTTAGCATTTATGAGACCCAAGGTTTTCCACCTATATTAGTCAGTTATTACTGCAGAGTTGTATTAACATCACTGTGTTGTTTTATTTACTTTTATGGGCTACAAAGGTTACAGAATTTTTCTGAGGACATGTGAGGTCCACAGTCCATTGTATTAGGCACTACATATCTTTGGAAGACCCATAAGTATCCTCAAATAAATACCTTCTTAAATGACACAATGATTTCAGCAAGAAATGTTTTTATATAGGCAAAACCTTCACCAGGAAAAAAAATGTCCAACTGACAAATAATATTTTTTTATTTAATAGTAGTAAGAAGGAGTATCTGCCCTTTATAATCTTCTGGGCTTGTGGTTTGCTTTTTTCTTGCTTAGTTGGGCTTTTTTTTTTCCTTCTTTTTTTTCTGGTTTGTTTTTTTGGGGGAGTGTGGGTAGGGGGAAGTCAGAGTGGAGATTGGTTTTTTGATAATGATCTAGTAAGTTGAATTAAAACTGCAAGTACCTTTGCCTAATGTAATCAGTTTTTAAGAACCAATGCACTGTGAGACTAAGATACCAAATGTTGAAATTTCACTTTCAGGACTAATTTAATGACCTGCTTTGAAGTACCTCTTAATAGCATTGGTACCACAAAGAAATATTATATGTAGCAGTCCTTGCAAAAATCTACATGTTTTTTCTTTTACTAGTATATAATTGGCAGGGATAGCTGACTTTGAAATGGAATGGTCTCAACTGAATTGAGGACACATGACTCTCTAAAAGTCCATTGGGGCTTTATTCAGAAAAAAAAAAAAAATTAGATCAGAGCATAAAACAGCTGTGCTTATTGGAATGACAGGAAAAGATGCCTTGAAAATTAGTTCATTAGAAGAAAATAGTGAACAGAGATTTCAAAACATACTGGTCGTGTATGAACAGTGAGAGTTAGTTGTTTTCCTAGTTTACACTACCTAGTAAACCAGTAAGATCTGGACTCAATGTTTGACTGGAACACATTTATTTAAGCTAATACAACAGCTTGAGCTTTATGGTCACAAAGTGCTCAATCCTGATCATCCTGATTTAATTATCAGAACCATCCACAGATTTCAGAGGGAAGAGGCCCAGGCCTGAATAAAGTTACTTGATTAACTGAAAAAGCTCTAGCCTTTCAAGTGCCTTTTTGTCAAAAGGAAACCCTGCATCTTTAGAACGCCTCAGATCCCACTGACTGTGCAGTGTGTGAAGTTTGGGATCATTCTGCTACAACAAATTGGGCAGCTGCTGAGCTCAGGATGAGCCTGAACTTGAGTCATACCAGCACGGTCAATCCTGCAAAACCTTCCTTACTTCATATCACAAAGATTAAATACATGACAATTAGACCTTCAGACCTGGTATCAGACTGATTCTATTAGGTTTTGCCAATATAATACAATTAAAATATATAAAATATAATCTAGGTAATATGTATATAGTCTTCAGTAGACTTGCACATACGAAATTTCCTTAAAGCAGCAATAAGCAAGAGAGAGAGTGGTTGCTTTACCTTACAATATTCTCTACATTCAGATGAGTTATTAACTCCTGTTTCTGATTCCTACACCAAGCAAGATGTTTTTACTGATGCACAATATCTTAATAGGATTTTTTGTCTTACAATAGAAAATTATAACATTTAAATTAAAATATGGAAAAGAAATCAGGGTGGTAGGAAGGAAATTACTTTTCCCTACAAAATCACATTTTCTATTATTTTTAAATACTTACTCTGTATTATTTCTATACAGATTTTATATACTGATTTTTTATCCATATGTCTAGGAGGTTTTTATCACTAGCTTCAATGAGAGTTGGACTTGAGCCTTCAAAGCTATGCATTCCTGCCTCAGCAGAGGTGAGCAGCAAATCTTCCACTACCTTCACAGAAGGCCCTGTGAAAACTGGAAGATCTGCTCCTGCAATTTCTGATTCACTAGAGTGCTCTAATCTTAATTACTTCAGATTATTTACAGAAAGATCTTCAATGTCTGAGACCTCAGAATGTGTCTTCAAGTTGAGGGAAAAATGTTCAGCCTCCAAATTTTAGAGTATTTTTAAGTGTCATATATACTGTAAGATCTTGTACATATCATCATATCTTTGTAAAAAAGGTTAATTTATGGGCTGCAGTTAAAACCTTCATAAACTTTTCAAGTTAATTCCCACCATATTTTACTTTATCATGCACAGTGACACGTCAGTATTATCTCTATATACCTGCTAAGTTTAACACTTTTCAAACAACACCTTGTATTTGTGACAGTTAAAAATAAACACAAAATTTTACCCATGAGAAAAAAAAAAAAAAAAGAAAAAGAGGAGTACCAGGATCATGGTTAAGATTCCTTTTCTAGGAAATGTTGCTCTCTTGATCCTGAATTCCCTGAGTTATTGGGAGTTTGAAATGGTTTAAATGTGTTTGATGGAAAATTATATGAAAAGCCTTGGAATGTAATTTGCTCTATGCACAAGGAAATTTGCAACTACTAAATCTAGAAAACAGCACTTATTCACAAGCCTCCTAAAGTGCATAGAGAGAGTTGTACCCACTGGTAAATTCTGTAATTTCACATTAGCAGACTCAATTACAATATCCACTGCAAATAGCATATCAGTGCATCATAGTTACAGCCATCAGCTCCCAAAATGAGATATCATGGCCCTGAACTCAACCACACTGAGAAACAGCACAGTTTGAAGAGGAATTACACAGCACATCATCTTGCATTTCAGCAGAAAAACAGCATGGGCTCATGCACTGTTCAGGAATCTGAAAATCCACTATCCAGCCACTCAACGTTCCAGGAGAGTTTGAAATCTCAGAAAAAAAACCCAAATGACTAAATGGAATGAGTGACATCCAAGCAAAAGATGCCTCTCTCTCTTTGCTTTCAAATGCTGCTTACTTTTGAGTTAAATGCTTTTATTGATTCTAACCACCTCAAACAAGTTTTACAGTTTGCAATATTCACAAATCCACCATGAAGGACTGATATAGAAGGTAATGTTCTAGTCCCAAAGAAGATCTTTTATCTAAACTGGCTTCCTTTCATTTAATTGATTTGCTTTGATCATTCCTTAAGGTTCATGAACAAGAGCGAGTTTGGAAATTTTTACCCATTCTCTACAAAACTTCAGCTGAGAAAAAAAATTCCATAAAGCGAAAACACACACATACAGAGAGGGTGTTGTGATGGGGGTCGGGGAAGCAGCGGTTGTGAGGCAGCGGGGCTTGAGTGCCCGCTGCCACTCCCTGCGGCAGAGGTGGCCCTTCGGGCGAGCGGGGCACTGCGGTGGCAAGCAGCGGGTGTGGTTTGGCTGGGCAGCGGTCCGGCCATCCCTGCCCGGCGGCCGGGGCTGGAGGAGGCTGGGCCGCAGCAGCGGCGGCTCGGGAACAACAAAGTGGGCTGTAAAGCCTCCAGGTGGTGGGTGTATTTGTTGTCCTGTCTGGGAGGTGCGGTGGCTCCCCGGCCCCGGCAGATCCTAGTGCTGCTGTGGACATTAAGAAAAGTCTCTTTTGGCTGATTCCAAAACCAGATAAGGAGCCGCCGAGTCACCAGCTATGTCTAGACACCGGACCTCACAAGTCAAACGGCTTGTTTGGATTAGCCTTGGAGATCTACCGACCTGAACAGCCCTCCTAAAGAAAAACCACAGTAACACCCTATTTTCCTCTTCCCATTGCCACACGAGGTCTGCCCGGAGCTAGAAGCCGACTTCTACTTTGGTCCTTGACTCTTATTTCTGGAAAAATTTCTGTCTTCTCTCTTTGCCACAAACACACCTTATCCGTGTTCTGTCTTTCAGAAGAAAATAAAACAAAGAAGAGACACTCCGGCAAAAATCCTGTTTAGCAACCTTCCTCCTTCCTCCCCTCCTTCCTTGCCCGCGCTCACACCCCAGAGAAGAGCCGGAGCTGCAGGTGGTTCCTCCAGCGGCTGGAGAGCGGCCGGGCCGCCCGCTGGAGCTGCTGTCCCGGTGCTGCCGATCCCGGGAGACCCGGCTCGGCCCGGCCCGGCCCGGAGCGGAGCGGATCTGCCGCGGCGGGCTGCGAGCCCTCCTTGGCTCCTTTGCCCTCCCTCCTTGGCCTATAGCGAGCACTTGTTTGGTGGCCCTTAGCCGCTGCAAGAAAATTCAAGGGAATTCACATGACACTGCAGCGTGGTATAAAAACAGCATTTCCTACTGGGATGCTGCACAGAGCAGCATCCAGAGCCTGCCTCGAGCTCCGGCACGGATAGGAAGCTCGGAGAAAAGTACCTATTGATTTTATGCTCTTTGCCCCTAGCTAATGAGGGCAGATATCGTGCAATATGGAAAGATCGGGTATACAGACGGGTTTTCTCCACCACCACCCCCACTACCCTGGAGCCTGCTTCCTTGGGAACTGCCTTCTCCTCCTGCACTTCACAAGCCCTGGGAGGTGAGGAGTGATCCTCCAGAAGGGCCGGCACACTGGGAGCTGTTAAGTTTATGTTTGTGGCGCCTGAGCTCAAACAGTCATTCAGTGGCTTGCTCTGTTATCAAGAAAACAACAATCAGGAACAATCAGTAAACAGGATCTCTTTCCAGCCCCTTTATTAACTACTTACAGCTCCGCTAAAGCACGCAAAGCGCCCAACAGCGGAATCTCTCACCGTAGAACGCTTTCGGCGTTTCGGGGGTGTAGAGAGTGCCAGGGAGGATCAGTGCCCGTGAAACCCACTCGGTACCACGGACCCTGACCCCTCTGCGGCTCTGTCCCGGGCGCTGTGCTGGGAATGGGGACGCTGCGGCCTGAGGGCTGGCATCGCCTGACATCCGTTCTTTGATAACTCGACGTGAATTTGTTAATAAATGTATGCATAGAGATGTATATAAATGCGAACACTTACTGTTGACGTATTTAACCGATCTCAACTCTGGAATTCACGTACCCGGCTTCTGCGTCACATTGCCACGTTGGCTGGGGATGCTGAGAGCTAATTAACCTGGGTACAAATATTGAAATGAGAAGAGTTTGAATATTGATCTCAGTGTGTGCAAACAAATTCCTCAGAGAAATTATAGCGGGCTTATTTGACGCTAATAAGAGTAGCTGCAGCAAGAAGTACACCGGCAGATCTGGGACTGCTAATCGCCGCCCTCGGTCCATGCCGGAAAGAGGAATCAGAGCAGAAACCTGACAGAGCACCATAAGGACATGCATTTCATGAAGAGCATCTTTTCTCTCGCTTATATAAATCCTGCTTCCCAAGCTCAGGAAGTGTTCTACTGAGGGAAATAGGAGGATCCGCTCAAAAGTTTGTCTTTATTTTCTTCAGAGTGGAAAACACTCGGAAGTTTGTGGGGGCCTCACAAATGCATGTAATGAAAAAGGGAATGGAAAGCCATAAAAGGAAAAAGAAAACCCCTCTGAAAATGGGGAGTATTGTTTAACCGAGGAGGGTGGAGGTTCCGGGGTGACCGCAGGAGTGCGGGTCGCAGTGACCCCGGAGTGGCCGGCGCAGAAGCCAGCCGGCTCCTCCCAGCCCGGCCAGGGCTGGGGGTGTCAGCTGGCCCTGTGCGGGGGTGCAGGCAGGCGGTAAGCGTGTGAGCAGGCACATCCCGACTGCGCCTCGGGCCCGCAGCCGCGGAGCGCTGCCCGGGGTGTTCCCGGGCGCAGGAAGCGGCGCTGGCAGCCCAAACGCCGCAGCTCTGCCTCCCGGCGGGCGGCTTATCTCCACGGCTGCCCCAGCCGCCCGGAGGGCGCGCCGGGACCGCGGGGGCCCAGCAGGGCTGGGGGGGCTTTGCCTCGCAAGGCACCAAAGTCGCCTTTGCCTCCTGCGTGGCCCTCGGAGCCGACAGGCATCAGCCGCCCGAAGGTCCCTCCCGGGGCGGGGGACAGAGGGCCGGCTCTCGCTGGCCCCCGGCGAGCAGGTTGCTCTGTGTCTCTCGCGGTTCCCCCGCCCTGCGTGACCCCGTCTCCCCGCGGAGCCGCCGCTCCCGCCGCAGCACACACCAGGCTGCCGGCGGCAAGAGGCAAAGGCCCGCGGGCTGCCCTGCCCTCGCAGGTTTACAGCGCCACTTACACACCCGCTCGAGTCGGAGACTCCGTCTCCAAACTCACCCAAGTGAGAGCGACTCCAACAACTCACACGTCAGACCACCGGGCAGAAATGATACCCCTTCTCCCTCCCGCCCCCCGAAGCGCCGTACCAATCCTCTGATCCTGCATGAAAACACAAGGGTTACTGATCACACAGTTTAAGGTAAATTTCATATTTATTTAAATATTTATCAAGTACTCAAAAATGTATTACACTTGAGCATACAAAATGAATCCAGTTTCTAATCAGGATGATTGAAATCCTTGTATTAGATTTTAACATTTTCTTAATGTTCTCTGTACTGTCGAAATGGTTTGTCTATAGCTGAGCTTGCTCAGGGTGGGCTGAGATGGTGAGGAGGGAGGGAAAAGAAGGTTATGTTAAGAAAACATTGGGGTTTGGAGTAACTGACATGCAAACCAACTTGTCTTTGTCAGACTGAAAATCTCTGTATGTTCCAGTCCTTCAGGGTGTTTTAAAGTGAACCTTTGTCTTGTGCTGCCCGAGAGCACTAGGGAGCACTTGGATTGGAGCAAAAACAACCCTTTCCCTTTTTTTTTTTTTTTTTTTAAATTTACTTCTTTCTACCTTTCTCCAAGAAATCGCCCACGATTCTAGCTTTCACCACCCTCTGCCCCGCAAATCAAAAAAAGGAAGAGAAGAGGGAGTGAAGAGAGGGAAGTCGACAGAAAATAAGGAACATATTCGTGCAATTTCACAGCAATATCCCCGACAGAAATATCCCCACAACTATTCCTCCTGCAGCATTATTAAATTGTTTTGACAGCAGACATTGATAAATAATGGTCATACTTGACTTGTTAAGCAAAAAGCATCCCTTTTATCAGGAGCTTATACTTAAAGTACAGGTCACTTCAACAATCTCAACAACGAGGCTTTGGTATACAGCACTTTCTTTTTATTATTTTTTTAAAAATATCAGAACTCGGCAAAAAGCCTGAGCTCTCAGTTCTTTAGATGTCTTAAGGTTATGTCTGATCATGCCTAGAGTAATATCACTTTTAAGGGCAAGGGATGGGGTGGGGGAACAAGAGACTTTCTAATGTTATCGATTGAAAGCTAAGGCATCCAACTAGCCCTGATACAGTTGTTGAAACGGAAATTTACAAGCTGGTCGTTAATACTTGCAATAAAATATCACACTCCTTTTATTCACTAACGACCGGCTTTGCATGCAATATTTTATTTCAGGTATTTTAGCTGCTAACCTGTAAATATTTAAAAAGAGGGAACTTTGTTCATTATTTAATGTTAATATTATTATTAATATTATTATTATTATTTCTATTCCAAACGCTTATCTAGTGAAATAGTCCTGAAGATATAATAATTCTACATATGGCGCTTTTATTTCACATCATATTTAAGGAAAGAAAAAGGACAAAACACATAGAATTAGACATATAATCCAAAGACCACGGTACAACCTTTTCTTTTTTTTTTCTTTTTTCTTTTTTACTTCAGCAAACAAAAAAATAGTCAACTGACATGAAAAGTGGCAAGTCTTCTGATAATAAATAATAAATTACTTTATAATTTTGCAATGCAAGAGCAAACAAAAGGAGTGATTTTTTTTTTCCTTTTCACTTTTCCTTTTTTTTTTTTTTTACTTTTTTTTCCTACTTTTTTTTTTTTTTCCTAGAGAGTGAGAGAGAAAAAGAAAGGAAAGAGAGAAAAACAGTCGTTATAACCAATGACTATACACATCTCTGGGGGAGGGGAAGGTTCTTGGGCGGACACATTTCAAACACAATCCCGAGACGCTTTGTGGCAAAATAGAGGTATACCTTGTTGCAATGTTTTTGTTAATATATATATATAAATCGCCTTTAAAGAGGAATCCAAAAACCTATTTTTAATCGCATCACACTTAATAGGGGGTGGATCTCAACCAAACAAAATCAAAACCCCGCTACAGGCATGCTAGAAGAGACCCAGGAAAGAACCCCTTGTTAAGAGTCAGCTAAAAACAACATTGCAAACCAACGCAGCTCCACCTTCCTGCAAGGAATCTTTCAACAATGCAGGGCTGAACCGTCTCTTTCCTGATGATGGAAAACCTACTGGAGCTTCTTTTGGCAAGGCTATCCCCAATATAGAAACAGCACCATTCGGAATGGGAGGGACCGGATAGAAAGTCCCTCTACCTTGGTTTCTCCCTAAGATGTGCAGTCAAATGAAAAGATTTCTTTTTTTTTTTTTTTTTTTTTTTTTTTTTTTTTTTTTTTTTTTTTTCTCTTTGAGATCCACGGGTACAAATCCACTATATTTGGAAAACGTCTTTTCCACACTCCTCTGATCATTGAAAAGCGCAGGGTTTGTGGGGGTTTGTGGTTCTTTTAAGTATTATTTTTTCTAGTAAGATCCCATGATTGTCTTCACAGTGTTGCTACCATATTACCTTGTCTTTTCAGATATGACTCCGTTCATCTCATGGAACAGTTCCTTGCTAGGTTCATTACAGGGTTGTTAAATATTCTTTCCCCCTAAATTTTCGAAGTCCCAACACGTTCACTTTCCCACTCTCTTCAACAGGGGTGAGGGTAAGGGCAGAAACAACAACAGATATTTGAATGAATGTTCCTCATGCCTCAATAGGACTGGCTACCATGCTGTTGGGTGTATCTGGCAGCTGAGAGGACATCGATGCTACTTCACTTCCAGTGGAATTGGAACCAGGTCCTCCTTCTGAAAAATTAACCTGCCAAAAAAAAAAAAAAAAAAAAAAAAAAAAAAAAAAAGAAAAAAGGAAAAAAAAAAGGAAAAAAAAGAGAGAGAGAAAAAAAAGAAGAAAAATAAGAAAAAGAACTGTTGCTACAACTGTAAAACTCAAAGAAAAGTAGCAGACAAAGAAGAACACAAAAATAAATATACAAGGCATGCAGCCAATAGGCCTGATACATCTCCACGGGAGGCTGTGTCACTGCTGGTTGCTCTGTTTTGCTTCCCCATTGACTTCACAGGAACCTTCTTCAGGCCTTCGGCCAAATCACCAATAAAAAGTAGATTAAAAAATAGAAAAAGAAGACTGAAAAAATCAAGCAAATAAACAAACAAACTTATTAATGAGGCCTTCTTCCCTGTCTTGCAAGAGTGGCAATCCCAATAGGATGTTCTAGTTAATTATTTAGCAGTGCACGTGTTTTCTTGACATGAAACTGAAAGATTACTTTTTTCCCCTTTTGTGCACATATCAAAATAAACCTGGAAGAAGTATCCAGGAGCAGAAGGCATTTGAAACCAGCCATCCTCTTTCATTTGTGATTCGAGGCTGTGCTATCTCTTCTTAATGAGAGTCTGTTTGATAAAAAAGGTCACACTATTCCATCCTAATGTGCCCCGCTGCTCCCGTTAGTTTAGGAGTAGTGCTGGGAAAAGGCATGACTTGAAGGGTGGAGCTCTGTTAATCCAGAAGCATTTCTTTGGCACCTATTTAGCTGGCCAATTCTGTGATTAAGGCCCTTTCCAGATTAGAGCCGTGCTTGAAAGGCCAATGAACTTTCCTTCCACTATTCTTTAATTTAACTCTTTTCAGTATCACATATTATGTTCGAATGTATATCAATACAATGTGTGTACCTAATGGCTTATTTACCTATATGTGCATGTGTAATTGGACTATCCATCTTCCATCCTGCTTTTTTTTCCCCTTTTTTGAACTACTTAATACAAAATCTCACTGTATCAAAGATCTTTAAAGTCTCGTATTTTGTTAAGGCACAGTTAGTAAAGCAACCAAAGGTGATAATTTTTCTCCTGTCTGATGGACGGTTTGATTAAAGCAGGAAAAGCAGTGCTTGCTTTAGATGTAAGAGGATGCAAATAGCCCTGCTGCTATGCTACAGTTTCATGAGCAAGCATAGTGTGCCAGCTAGGAGAACACACTGCAGACTGCTGTTGGGCAAAAGAAAAGAGATTCTGCAGGAGAGCATGATACTAAACTGAAAAGGTCTGAACACAACGCTAGATTCAACTACAAACCTTTGCCTTCCATCACTTGGTGTATAAAAAAAAAAAAAAAAAAAAGAAAAAAAAAAGAAAAAAAAAAGAAAAGAGGGGGAAAAAAAAAAAAAAAAAAAAAAAAAGCCCAACAGATCAAAAAAATATTTACATGTTAATTTTTCGTAACTGTTATTCTAAATCCCTGAAATACTAAATTCAACGTACCTTATTATTTTAAAGATCTGGTTTTAACACACTTAGGGCAGGAAACTGACTTAAGACTGAACTTCTCTCCTTAATCCACCTTGTTGTGCCTAGGCGTTGTAGGTGATATGGTCCCATAAGGGCTGCCAAGTGATGTAGGCATAAGGAAGTGAGTTAAGGACAGAATTTATTCTAAAAGATCTATTTTGTTTTGGCTTAAGATAGTTTATTATACTGCTCGAATTTTTCACCTAAATATGTACTAGCAATTTCCTTTCCAAAGAACAACACCTAATGTAAGCTATATATATGTGTATAGATTCATGTGTGTATATATAGATACACAAAGTTATATCCAGAAGTACGTGCTTAAGACACAGACTTCGAAATTTTAATTAAGAGATATTTGTCTAACAAAACAAAGGCCCTGGCTGACACTATAATCATGTATTTAAATTTCATCCTACAGCATAAAGGCAAAATCAGCCTGAAGTGAGAGGGGTGAATCCTAGAAACTGTTTTCACAAATGTAAGTACAATTTAGTGACATATAAAGAATGTTTCCGTGAAGTGCTTTCAGTTTTCAGGAGTGTGCGAGCTATTACCAGACCTGAGTCCAGCCTTATCCAAACTCACACTCAACTCAGAAATATCTCTGCTGTACACTAAGATCGATTTTGCACCAAGCTCTGTGAAATCACTTCAGTTCTCTGCTTTTACAGATGCAGTCATGCCCACCTTGCAATTTCTGGAAAACCCAGCTAATCTGGGTTGCTTGTCTCTCTGAGAGCCTCTGGCACCTGGAGTGGATCGCCCATTGCTCTGGCCCGGGTACCGGCTGGCTGGGAACCGACACTTACTAGTTGCTGAAAAGCAGGTTGGTCTATGTCACTCTGCAATGCGAAGTCACTCAGTACTTTCCAGGGCGGCTGGTAACTCTGCACCTCCACGGGGTTCGCCTGCAAACCGCCGTCATGTCTCTCCGGACTAGCAGCCACCATTGGAGTTCCTGTCATCCCTTGGATATTCTGTAAACAGCCCAGCAAAAGATGTTAATGAGCTTGGTTAGCTTTATTGTGTATAAACGCTGAGTCAATAAACTGCTTTCTATCTTATCTATACGGTCGCTTGTATTTGCTTTGTTAATCTGCTGTGAATGTCTTACTCTATTCTGCTCTAGGTCAGCCTGTTTCTACTTGCTGCATTTATCACGGTGGAAGTTTACTTTCTTTTCCTTTAATCCTCCTATTCGTCTCAAGGCATTACCCCTCCGCCCCAAATTCTCTTGAACACGAGCGCTCTGCATCTCGCCCACGGGAGTCTCAGAACGAGAAATGGTTAATCCCGCTCACTTCTATAGCTCGCATCCAGTCGGGTTTTGTTTTGCGTGACCTTAACTGGATCGTATATCCAGCGCACAGCAAACCCGGGGTACGTCATTATTGGGCTCTTAAAAAAAAAAAAAAAAAAAAAAAAAAAAAAAAAAATCCCCAGCCCTCTCAATATACCCTGTGATACAGGCACAGTGTACAACATAACTCCAAGCCTCGACGAATAGATTGTTCAGGCGAGTTAATAACACCGTGTTTTATTGCATTCCAACAGGGTAAAATGAAACTCCTTAAATTCCACTTAACTAGGCAGCCTTATGAATTAATAGTCATTCTCGGGTCAGTCAATATACACAAGGAGAATAACAGACTCTTCTTCAAGTGGACTTAAAATAACAATAAAAAAGAAACAAATTTGGCTTAAAATGGAGACAGACAATTTGGTCTCCTGATCCCAGTGCATGCCACTTGTTTACATCACTCATGCATATATCTGGAGAAAAGAACTCTACATAGATATAACTATATATAAATTAACCTGTAAACACTATGGTAATTCAGAAAAATTTGCATTGCATTTGTCCTTTTCTGCACTAAGTGCACTGACAAACACACACACTTCGTAGTATATAAACTGCTAAGAAAAACACCTCTTATTTTATTTTTACTTTGGTTTTTTTAAAGTATATTTACTTCTGGGTTTACTCCTGTTTAAAAACACGGAAAGACGTCATTTTCTCCTTAAAGACTTCTTTGCATTTACAAAATATTAGACGAGACTGAGTTTATTACATCCCATAAGCTCTGCAGATTTCATTCACGCTACAGAGAAGTTAGTCCAAGCTACTGCGAATTCTTAGTGCCACAAATTCTAAGTATGCTTGAACAGCCTAAATAGGTTCCTCGTTGTGGTCTGTTTCTATTGCACTGGCAGCAGAAACTAAAGGTAATGGCTAAGCGGTATCGTTTTTTTGTTTTCAGGGGGACCGCAAAAAATTAACAGCATCAAGCCGAGCCCTGGAGCTGTCCGGGCCGAACATACACCAAGCGTCTCTCCTTGGGAATTAAGGCAGCACACGGACAGAGGCTGAAGTCACTTACAGTTTTGTCATTGGGTTGCTGCTGCTGAAGTTGCTTCATCATAATGCTCCTTTTTTTGTCCTTGCATCGCTTGTTTTGAAACCAAACCCTGATGACCCTCGGGCTGAGGCCAGTCATTTCTACCAGTTGCTCCTTCATGAGGGCGTCAGGTCTGGGGTTGGCAGCGTAGCAGGTCCTCAAGGTGTGAAGCTGTTTTTCATTAAGGACAGTCCGGACTCGGGTGGTTTTCTCGGGCTGCTTGTGGACATGGGGCCGCAGAGCTGGCTGTCTGGCAGAGATAGGTTCTGCTGTAAGGGAAGGGGAAGGGAGGGACAGGATCCCCATGAGTAGGAAGCAGGGAGTTTGTAGAGACTATGAATCTAAGCTGGTGGGACAGGGGAAGGTGGCGGGCGGAGGAGCGGGGATGGGGGGTGATGAACCCTCTTTCAAAGGCCATGCAAGCACTCAGATCTATCGGAGCTGCTGCAGCCTCCTCTGCTTTATGCACTAGTGGAGTGACTGACATTTCTGACTCCACAGACAATTAATTTGCAAAAACAAACCACCCCCCTAAAACCCCTAATGACAGAAGCTTGAACCTGTATGAAACTTGACAGGGGAGGGCAAGTTAGCTAAGGTGTATGTGCGCTAGGAAAGCAGCAGGAGGGCTTTATGTATTTATTTCCTGACAAATAACTAAAACAGACTTCTTGGCCCAAAAATTAGTGAAGGAATACTTCTTAAATTAATCATAATTCGAGTCTGCTTCTTGTACAGTGAATCTAGCTCATTTTAGCCAGAAGCCCTGATAACGTGCAACAGCTCCCGGCAGTTTGATGCTTCCAAACCAGAGCAAAACAAGCCAAATCCTCTACACCATGCCAATGGGGAAGAGGAAAAAAAAAACAACCAAAAAACAACCAAAGAAAGTAAAAAATAAAAAAAAAATAATAAAAAAAAAAAGAAACTAAAACAAAACAAAACAAAAAGCCTGTGGAAGCTCCGTATCTCAAAGCACAGTAGATGGGATTTATCTTAAAAAGTGGAGGCGCTGGGCGCATTTGCTTATACTTTCCATGAATAATTTAAAAATTATTAGTATTTTTAAAAGGCGAGCAAGCCCAGCAACTCATGGAAACTGCCAAGAAACGCAAAACTACGGGTGGCATCACATCAAGAGTTCGAAGTGTTCCTGTGGTTCTGCTATTCTTCTGTGCGTTGTGTAGCTGTAGCTATTATGTGTAATCTGACCCAGTCGAGGGAAAAATAAAAACAGTACCTTTTTTTTTTTTTTTTTTTTTTTTTTTCTGAAGCTGTTTAGCTAACAATCAGAAGTGCTCGCTTTTGTACAGACGGGTTCCGACTTTTCTAATTGTAACAATACATCAGCAAATGCGATGACGAAAATACGAAGGCTTCAAATCTTATCAGTATTGTACCTGCCGACATACAAAGCCTTTCGGAGACATGCACAAACATGATATGGGGAGCACAGTCTCTCTAGAATTCTGCCCTGATCAGTTACGGGATTATTTCTCCCTATATATAGATATGTCACCTGAAAGCAGCTCAGAAGAGGGAAATGAACCTGTTTTAGAATAGCTGTATTTGTAAATAACTTTTCGAGTTACAGTTACTTGCACAGCAAAAACGCCGGCCAACCTTGCATTGTCCAGCCTAGCTAGCCTCAGAGAAGTGTCCCTTCCTAAAGCTAAGAGTCTCTGAGAATGTGACTTCCAGTCGAGAACTGGAAGTGCGAATGAAGTTGTAAGGTGGGGCGACTCTGAAGTTACAAGGTTAGTTTTGAGATGAAATTCTCATCAAATTACATGAAACGTTTCAAGAAGGCAAGAGTCGCTTTAAAAGGCAATTACCGAAGATTAGCTTGTTGACAGTTTTAAATTACAGCCTAAGCGCCAGCCTGTAGTTATGAAGTCTATCTCTTTTCAGACCCCACTTCCTCTAGCTCTCAGAGCAGCGTCTCCGCTCGCTCCTGAGGCAGCGGAGGGGTCTGAAAGCGCAGACCTGCTCTCCGCAGCAGCTTGTCCCTCCCCGGCTCAGGGCTGCCCGGGCTCGGGGAGGCTGGCGGAGGAATCCCGCACCCGGTGCGCGGCGGGGGCAGGAGCAGGGCAGGCCGGCCGGGGCGCGGCCCCTCCGCAGGTGTTCCGCCCCAGCGTCCCGCCAACGCGGGCGTTTCTGGCTGCTGCTGAACCCGCAGCGGCCCCGGGCGTGAGGCGCGGCCCCGCCGCCGCCTCTCCGCGGGCATGCACGCCCACGGCCGGCTCTCCACGGAGGCGTGGGACCCTCTGTGACCGCGGGGCTCTCCCCGCCGCGCGGAGCGGGACCGGGCATCACCAAACCCCGCGGTCTCCGAGGCGCTGGGCGCGGGCGGTACCTGCCATCTGCAGCGGCCGAGCGGGATGCAGGGGGCTGAGAGGGTCCCCGCCGCCCAAGCTGGCCCTCTCCACCACGTCGTGGTCTGCCCGGCAGAAGAGGCCATCCTCTCGCAGAGCAAATTCATCGCCGGGGATGAGCTGGCGGCTGCAGGCCACGCAGCGAAAACACTCGATGTGGTACACCTTGGCGCGGGCGCGCATCACGAAGTCATTCTTGCTGAAGCCGATGCTGCATTTGGCGCACTTGATGCCGTATAACCTGAGCAGGGCCCAGCCCAGAAAGAAGGAGAAGGGAGGGAAGGAGGGAGAGCACGGGAGGGGGAAGGGGGAGGGCAGGGAAGGGGCGGGGGGGGGGGGGGGGAGGGGGGGAGAAGGAAAGGGAAAAAGAAAGAGGTTTTCACTCCCGCTCGTGGGCAGCCCCTGGCCCCGCGTAGACGCGTCACTAACAATCCACTGCTTTAAAAAGCGTGGAAAATACAGAAGCCAGAAGGCGCAAGGAATAAACCGGGTTCACTCGCAGTCCTGATACCCGTGCCGTAAAAGGCAAAGTGGACACAAACACACCGGTGGGAGAGTTGGGAGGCAGAGGTGTAAAAAGAAACAAAAAACGACCCCCTTTCTTCCCGAGGATATCCGACCTCTCCCTCTCGCCCCAGCGCTCGGGCTGCTGCAGGAGTGGGGCTATCCCTGCTTTCCCCCTGCCTCCTCACCTGACCTAGACTGGCCCGGGGCTGAACTGGACTACCCGGGCACATCAGGGCAAGGCGACACTGCCGAGCTGCCTTCTCATACCAAACGTGCTAGCTTCAGCAAATTGCGATACTTTTTGAGCGGAACCCACTCGAGACTTGTGCCGCTTGATGTGTGCTCGGACTGCCGTCAACTCAGCTCCGGGACCCAGCAGGGTTGGCTGCCAGCGCAGGGTCTCTTGCCCTAGTCTCCTCTCGCAAGATTAATTTAATACAACAATATAAGCATAACACACATGCCTCCTCAGGCTCACATATACAGTAGTGTAACTGCTGTCTCCCTGCCCCAACAAAAAGGCAGTTTCGGTGCTCTAGCTCTGCAGTTTGTCTCTACCTCAGGGTCTCTGCCCCCTCTCCTCCTCCTGACGCTCCCACCTTGAGCCGGGGCTCAATCGCTCCAGCAGGAATGAAAGGGCAAACTCTCGCTGACAGCCCCACAAAGCAAATTATGAGTTTCTAGAGGGTGGTGGGCTCCTCATCTCACGTGGAGGAGGAGACGACAGTTCACCCACCAGTAGAAAAACACAACAAAATGCTCCAACACGAGTGTCGAACTGCACATTCTCTTGTCTCCTACAGGGTCCTTTTATGCAGAAGTCCTTGGTATGATTAAAATTAACATCTTTCCACAAATGTACGAGTACATGCACTTATGCACGCTCACAACCCACAGAACTGTGAAAACTGCTCCTAAAACTGAGCTAATATTTATCCCCACCAATTTCTTCACCAGCATACTTCCTTAGAGATACAGTCTGTAATGTATGCTTGTGAGTACACACTTCTTCAGCTTTTATGGCTATAGAAGTGTACTAATCCTGTATTCAGGGCTACATAAACACGAATTGCACAGTTTTGAGGAAAAAAAAAAATCCGAACGGCTAGACAGCAAAATGACGGAGTGATCGTAAAGTAGGTGCATTCATAGGTACAAAAGTTGCGGTTGTTGCCCACAGGTTTGACACTTAGATATTAGCTCATGATCTAATTCAAAGCCAAATTGCAGGTAATGTACTTTTTACTTTTTAAATCGTAGTAAATTAAATGTACTCTATATTAATCTAAAAGAGCTGATTTTTTTTTCCTGCTTAAATTTCTCCCGCTCAATTCTATAAGAAGGTAAATGAACATATTTTGGTGTAAATATTTTCCTTTCATTTGAATTTAGAGGAAGGATAACACCTTTAAGAGAAGGGTTCCAGCGTTCTTTTAAAAGTAAAGAATTGGAAAAAAAAAAAAAAGCGCTCTGGTTTTCGCCATTTTAGAACTTGGAGAATAATCTCACAATGGCTTGAAGGAATGGTTTGCTTATAAACTGTGGGCTAGAGAAGGAAAGACTCGAGGGTTTTATTTTAATTCAGTATTATACAGAAATCAGAAAGTATCTTAGGTGGCTAGGTGATTTGCTTCCAAAACTTCCTCAAAAAAAAACCAAAAACCCCAAAACAAACAACAACAACAAAAAAATAAACCCACAAAAACCTGTTCATACCTCAGTGTCATACAAACTTATGATTTGGCAAACCCAGTAGGCGACACTGAAACGGATCAACATGACCCAGGAGCACAAATAATAAACACACTCGAAATTCCTGCTTTGGTTTCTCTATAGTGTCAGCATTGGCAACTCTCACATTTTATCAGTTACCAGATTTTAATGTGAGGAAGGAAGCGGTTCCATTATCTAAATATACCCAATTGTTCGCGAACAGATGATGGGCAATTTGATCTGCTCTGTCTAATTCATCAGTACAGATAAGATAAGAAAGAAAAGGCAGTCAGATATCACCAAAGGGGTTAATATTTAAAAAAGATTAAATGTCAGTTATTTTAGCTAAGAAACATTTCGCTCATCTTCCAGTCCGAAGGAAATTTGGGGTTCCTTTTTTTTGTCCTTCTGTTTTGTTTTTTTTTTCTCTTTTGTTTGTTTGCTGTTTTTTGTTTTGTTTTGTTTTTGTTTTTGATAGGCCTAGGTTAAGTACGGTACTCTTTTATTTTCTTCCTTTTTTTTTTTTTTTTCCTTTTATTTTGTTTTTTTTCCCTACTCGTGTATTTATTTTTACGGCATACATGCTTGAAGTGCCTTTCTTTTGAATGCCACTATGTCTTTGCAGAAACACAAAGATGCGTTTCTCAGGTTGTCTTAGAAAGAGACCTATTCCCTGTTGCTCATAATATCTTCACTATTGAAGATATTCTTCGTTATCTGCATTTCCCCCCTGGTTAGAATCACAGGATGCATTGCCAATGTCCTCGGAAAGGTCCTACACAGTCTCGAGCCTAAGTCTAGCAATACAGATATTTGCATTTGAAAAGAAGAAATAAAAAACTTCGCTACTAACTTTTTTCCTCGCAGGTCTATTCATGGGAAAACACGTAAAAACATACCAATTAACTTTTACCCGTTTCCTCACTGTTTCCCCACTTAATTCCTCCGTCAAATTTATAAAGTTAAAAAAAAAAAAAATCTCACCGAACAATCAAACAACATAAATGGCGTACCTGATATAATCTCTTTTACAGTAGGTTTTGCCATCCCTAACAAAGCATGTACAGGTCTCGTCCAAATACTGATTACACTCTGCACACTTCAAACACGCCGCATGCCATTCCAAATCCGGAGAAACCCTCAGAATATACTGATCGTGAATTTGATTGCCGCAACCAACACATAGGGAAATCAGACGTTTTTCTGAAATGAAAATAAATACATGATTGACTAACCGTTTACTCTCCTACAGAGATAAACACACTTTTAATGTCATTCCCTTATAAAGCGTATTGTGGGAGAGTTGTTTGGTGTCTGCCTTTTTTTGTTTGTTTGTATATTCGGGGGGAGGGGGGTGATTTTTGGGGATTTTAGTTTTGTTCTTTTTTTTTTTCTTTTTTTTTTTTTTTTTTAAGAATATGACACTTTGGAGTGGTAATTGCAGTATGTAATCAAAACCTTGCCTCGCTTAGAAAGGAAGGGGAACACATGTTAAAATGCAAATGTGACGAATCTTCGGGGTGAAGGTCCTCATTTCACAAACCCTACACGGAATCAAAACTCCAAACTCCCAAGTGGTTTGATTTTTATTTTATTGTTTGCTTGTTTGAATGCCCTGCCTGACGAGGAGAGCACCTATGTGTTTCGTTTCGTATTTTAAGAGGCTCTGACTGGAAACGATGCAGCATGGTTGGGTGCACTTCCCACTCAGCCCTTTCCCTCAGAAGAAGGGACTCGAGGCTTCTAGCAAGAACAAGCATCATTACAGTTGTCACTTGCTCTCTTTTGCAAGTCTAATGCTAATACCCCTAGACCGACTAGGTGCTGGATAGTCAGCCTCAACACAGTCTATCAAGAGAAGAATTTAAGGCTCCGTGGTTGGAGACCCCATCAAAATCCCAAACTTTAAAAGAGAGTAGGACCCCAGGCTGTTAACATACAAGGCTACGACAGAGCAAGCATGCAGGCATGGTAACAAAGGCACCTTCTCTACCATTCAAATGAAGTTCAGCACTTCAGCAGTTCGTCTGCCTGAGACGATTACAATAGACAGCACATTTATTCCAACAACGGTAAAGATTCCGCCTTACTTTTTGGTGGGTCTCCCATGTCTCCCATATCTGTAAGAGGGTGTAATGTCCACAGTGAAATGGTGTACGGTTTCGTTTTAAGACCCCAAAGTAGGTTTGAGAGCTGTCGCTAAAAAAAGGAATAATAATAATAAAAAAAAAAAAAAAAAAAAAAAAAGTAGAAGTATTAACAGAGGCAAAAAAAAAAAAAAAAAAAAAAAAAAAAAGAAAAAAAGAAAAAAAAAAAAAAAAAAGAAAAATCGAAATCTGAAAAAAATAGTGGAGGAAAAAAAAGAAAATGGCACAAAACACCACCGGCGTGGGAGACACTGTCAGGGCTGCGGAGAGAGAAGGGGACGCGCGGTGAGGCGCAGTGCGGGGCGCGGCGCCGGGGGCGCGGCGGGGTCCGTCCACGCGTAGCGGCGCGGCGCGGCGCGGGAGCGGTGCGGAGCGGTGGCGGTGCGGCGCAGGAGCGGCGCGGAGGCGCGGTGCGGCGCGGTGCGGCGCGGTGCGGAGGCGCGGCGGTGCCGGACTGGGCGCTGGCGGCGCGGGCACTCGCCTCGCCCTTATCTCTTACTCAAACTTCTCTGCTCCAACTCAGCCCGCTCGCCATTGGCGCGACGTCACGCGCGGGCACGTCACGCCCGCGCACGCCCATTGGCTGCGGGCGGCGCGGCGCAGCTGCCCTCATTAGCATATCCCAGCGTCTGGCGGCGCGGCCGCCCGGCTCGGGCTCGCGCGGCCAACTTTTCCTCGCTCCTTATTTGTATTTCCCTTTATACTTTCGTCTTGTCGCTCTTCTCCATCGCTTATCTCCCGTCACACCTTTCATTTTCCGTCCAGGCCTCCTGTACCCCATTGCCCTGTCCGGGCTTGCTGCGCCACAAGCGCCATTTCCATATGGATATAAACATACACACACACACATATCCATACATATATATATATGTACACACATCTCCCTCTCTCTCTGTACATATATATATATATATATAATTTTTTTTTTTTTTTTTTTTTTTTTTTTGGTGGTGGTGGAAATCCCACTGTTTTCTTCCTAAGCGTTTACCTTTCCGTGGCGGGTGCCATGCTCAGGTTTGCCCAGGTGGGGATGCCCTGAAGAGGGAGGGTAAGGCCGGCTGGCTAAGCACGACCCCAGCCACGAGATGGGACTGTTTGCATTTCTCCTCCAGCCTCTTTTTCTCAAATTCGTCCATAAAAATCTTCAATATTTTTCTAAACCCAAGATCGAAGAAGGTACAAATATAAAATATTTACCTTAAATTGTGTCTCAAGTACTTCTGCCTTTCCCCAAGGAGAGTCCCTTAAAATTCTGATTAAAAAAAAAAAAAATACAGTGTGGGGGTGGGGAGAAGACGCGGACTTGCAGTCGGAGCGGACCTGCGGCGCTGCTCCCTGGAGGCGATGTGGGGAGTCCTCATCCGAGAGCCGCGGCCAGGAGAGGTGCGGTGCGGTGCCCGCGCCCTCGTCGGCTTAGCGGCGCACGGCGCCGCTCGGATTCCAGAGGGCAGTTTTCTGAAAGTTTCCCAAACAGGGCAAAACGCATCTTAGACGTGGGCACTGATTTCTTTGTGTGTGCTTTTCACAGGGAAGATTCCATCTACTTCAGCTACTCAGCGAGTGTCCTTTAGCCTATGTGGAATTGTACCCGTTCTCGACCGCGACCGCCCCATGGTCTTCCGACATCCCCCTCTCCACACCCAGATTTAAACGTTCCCTTTGAGATTGTTTAGATCCCATTTTTGTCTTCTGTTCCATATGGACTATTATACCGCCCTCATCAACGTAGGGTAGAAGTGCCCTCCAATCACTATTCATCAGGAAAATATACTTGTTTTCAATGTCCCATGTTTTTAAAAGGCAACCGAGTTTGGGTGTAAGAGAAGAAAAGCCGTATTCATGCAGAATAATTTTCCACAAGGAAGTCTGATTGAATGAAACAACCAAGAAATAGTTCTGAATCTCGCATTTGCTGTTGGGAGAGCTACTAAACAACGGACCATCTTGGATTTCTAACTTACTTTGCAAGATGTTTTCCTTTCCGAAGCTGAGGGAGCAAACATACCCTCCAGGTTTATTCCAAACAAGACGCGGGACCCAGTGTTGCCTCTTGTGGAGATAAACTACCCTGAAATGATCTCAAGATAGTGTCAGGAGGTAAAGATATGATTGTAAACACGCGCACACAGTTAATTTACATATTCGATGTTTAAATAAATAGTGTGAAATGCAGCTTTTCTAGGCGATAACTTCTACACCCAAGCCACTGGCGATATATGTGGGGGTGCTTATGTATATGCATATATATATATATAAAGGATTAGGTATACGCATAACTATGAACACTTAGGCAATTAGGTATCGGAATAGTAGCTGTAATTCTCTGTTAGCCGCGTAAACCAAAAATCAGTTTGAAAGACTTCTGAGCCGAGCAGCTTCGGACAGCCTGGCACGTGTTTGGGGCGAACCGTTAGTAATGGCCAGTTTCACTGAAAACCACCACTGCAGCGCGGTCCCCGCACCGCCTGCCCGGGCCGGGGGAGCACGGTCGCGCCCGCTTTCTGCCCGTGCCCTGCCGCTGCCGCCGGGGCCGCGGGGAGCGCTGCGGGGCTAGGCGGGATGCGGTCCCCCTGCGGTGCGCAGTCCCCCGCTGATGCGCGGTCTGCCCGGGGTGCGCGGTCCCCCCGCCGGTGCTCAGTCCCCGGCTGATGCGCGGTCCCTCCGCGGTGCGTGGTCCCACCCTGATGAGCAGTCTCCCCGCGATGCGCGGTCTCCCCGGGGTGCGCGGTCTCCCCGCGGTGCGCGGTCCCCGCGGGCCCGCCCGGCCTCTCCCCGCGCCCGGGCGCGCAGGCAGCGCGGCGACCTCTGCTGGCCGCGGGGCGAGCGGCCGCAGCCCCGCGCGGTGGGCGCGTGCCGGACCTTTTGTGTCGCTCCTGCCCGTACGCCGCAAATGTCACCCTCTACCCCTCCCCAAGGGGCATGCCCGGGCCTCCTTCCTTCCCCCACGCCATCGCCTCCCCCCGGGGTGACCTCGCGCGCTGCGAGCTGGAAAAACGTCCGAGTAATTAAAAAAAAAATAAAAAATCATCCAGTGACTGAGCAAAAGAAAATGCCAGGATTTTATGAGACTCGAAGAGAGAAGGTGGTTTTTCTACACCGCATTCTATGCGCTTTCCCCCACCTTGTATATTTGTACATATTTTTAAAAATTGACCTGCTTTAAGTACAGCTCCTCCCAGATTTGAAATAACACATCTTATTTTTCACCGTTGCACCATTGACTGAAAATAATTCAATCTGGTTGTAATTCTATTAACCCCCACCGCCGAACTTTTGGTTTAACTACTACTTCTGAGAGAGGTGACTGCATTTTAAGATTGATCTTTGCAAATGATGTGCAATAAGCGAGAAACCTGTCTCCGCCCCACAAACCAGGATTGGGAAGAAAAGGAGGGCTTTGATCAAGGAGATTTTTTCCCCTCCTGTGCTACTGATTTGCTTACTGTGTATTCGATTCGCGTTCCCAGTAAGTCGAAGCTCTATATTTATCCGGCATCAGAATCGGGTTTAAGGGAGTGGAATAATGAACCGCCAGTTTCAATGAATAAGATATTTAGAGGAAAACCCTAGTGAAGGATTTCTCTTTTATGATATCGGTATACACGTGAATGGGAGGACGTAAACAGAGATTTGTACATATATGAGACACTTCCGAAAATACATGTTTCTTCCCCCCCCGCCCACGCCATCGTATTTATTTACTTTTGGGATGGGGGCTGGGAAAGCCTGCTAAAAGTCGGTGACTCTACACAGTAATCAATAGCTTTCATCACGTTGAGGGGCTCAAATGAGATTATATGCATTCAAGGGAAGGGAACGGGGGCAAAAAAAAAAAAAAAAAAAAAAAGCACAAAAAACCCCAACACAACCCCCAAGCCGACGATGATTAACCCTTTCCGTCCCACAAAGAACCGCTATAAATTCTGTACTGAGTTTTCTTAGTGGCGAAAACTAGGACGGCTTCCCAGGGGAGAAAAAAAAAAAAAAATTCAGCTTCGGGAAATGATTAAGGAGGTGTTGCTAGTTTCGGAAGAGGTGGGTGTTCGCTAGGAGCTGGGTGAGATGCCCTTGCTGAGGGCTCAGGCAGTACCGGGCTGGGGCGGCCGTGCGCTGGGCGCCCAGGGATAGCAAGGGCTCCTTGTCCGCCACTGCGGCGCTTGTCGCGGTCACCCTCCCAGGGTTCAGACCAGGGCACCTGGCCGCAGGAGGCAGCGAGTCTCCACTCCGGTCAGGAGAGCTATTTTTGTCCCAAGGCATAGTGTTAGCTCAGCGTAGCCTCACCAGTAGAGCACGCAAAAAGTCTCCTTCAGCCTCCTCCGGTTTAATACTTGAGGAGCTTTGGACCAAAAACATGTTTTTGCAAAAAGGGTCTGGATTTGAGGTTCCCAGAGGTTCAGATTTCCCCTCGCAGTCTTGCGGGACGTGGCGAGGATCCCTTGCGATGGATGTGCCGAGAGGGGAAGAGGTTTCGGACACGGCTGAAACTGGAAACAACTCGGCGGGGAAATCAATCACTAAATGAATTAGCTGCTCCGGGGTGTAGGCTTTGACTCATCTAGAGGTGTGCGATCTTTAATCTTCAAGTCTTAGCTACTGCATGTGAGGGAGAAGTGTACCATAACAGCACTAAATCTATCAAAACAGAAGAAAACCTGTCAGTGGGCTTCTGCACGCCCAGAAAACCTTCCTGGCTTTTAATAATACAATCAAGCTTATTAAATCCCGCTACTGAAAAAAAAAAAAAAAAAAAAAAAAAAAAAAAAAAAAAAAAAAGAAGAAAAAAGAAAAGAAAAGAAAAGCAGAACGCAGCCATCCTTTCTCTTCTGGAGCCTTTCTCGGAGTTCAGTAAGACTCGGAGCTTCTCCACAAGGACTGACCAGCATTACCGCATCCTGTTTTTTAACCAGCCAGTGGACACGCTGTCACGGGTAGCCTAGATGGGGAAGTAAGGTCTTTGGCAGGCGGAGAAAATGAATCCCTGCGAAATTTTGGGGAGAAGAAAATTCCCCAGAGATGTTAAGGAGGTGTCCGAGCACGGGTCGGGCCGAGGCATGGAAAAGCCCAGTTTACTCCTCAGTCGCGTTCTGCCTGGCGTTAGCGCCGACATCCCAGACGCACATGAGAAGCGAGGCAGTTCGGGGATGTTTATTGCTTTAAACTTTCCCCTTTGTTATCTTCCCAGTGTCAGGAAGTGTTCGAAGACAGGAAATACAGCGGCGATTTAGTCTCCGGGGTGAACAGAAATCTCAAAGCAGCGAGGGAGTTTTAGGCCCGCTTTCAAGTCCCGGCTCTCATGGGGGTCCCGCCGGGTGATGGGGCCCTTTCGTTCCCTTCGCTGGCCATGGGGGCTATTGGGGCCCTGGCGGGGAGGCAACGACCCGAGCCCAGCCCTGCGCTGGTCCCAAAGGGCTCCCGTCCCATATCAGGGACCAAACTCGCGGGAGAGAGGGGATGCAGAGCACCGGAATAACCCTGTCCCTCACGAGTTTGTCCTGCCATAAATGTGTATAGGGAACACCCTAATCCCACCCCTCCTAAACAGAATGATTCTCTCGGGAAATTTTCCTCTCCGAAATACCCTGAACCAGCGTCCCGTCATACTGCTGGTACAATGGTCGCTTCTTCACATCCCAGGAAAACAGCCCACAACCCCGTCTCTGGAGTAAGGCTTTGGAAAGGAAAAAAACCCAAAACCTCACTCACCCCCCCACCTAAAAAATTAATAACGTCGTCCTTGTCAGCGGCAGTAACCATAAGACAGCAGCAGAGCAGCAGCGGGGCGGGCGCGGGGCCCGCGGAGGCTGCGGGGGCGGCGGGAGGATGCGGGAGGCGGCCGCAGGGCTCTGGGTACCGGCACACCGCACCCGGAGGGGCGGCGGAGAGCGGCCGTGTCCGCTCCGCTCAGCTCAGCTCCGCTCCGCTCCGCTCCCCGGCAGAGCAGCTCCGCAGGGCACCGGGCTGTGCGGGCCGCTCGCCCGGGGCCGGGGCGAGCAGGCGAGGGCGGCGGGAGAGCCTTGAGCCCGCCCGGTGCCTGCGGAACCAGCGCTGCTCTGAGCGGAGCGGAGCCGCCTTCCCTCGGGCACGGCGGGGCGCTCGCCAGGGCCGCCCTGGCCCCTGCCCCGCTCCGGCAGCGGCCGCACCCGCTCCGCATTCCGCCGTGCGGAGGAAGGCGCTGCCCAGCTGTCCTTCCCAGAGCCTCGCTTTCCTCCCCAGAGCCTCGCAACTTCGCAACTGGGTTTCAGGCCATGCAAAAGAACTACACCAAAACAAACAAACAAACAAACAAACAAACAACTCCCCCACTCCCAACCAAAAAATACTCCAACTGGACTCAAACGTCGGCAATGAACACCAAACAAATTAAAGAATATAACAACTGGAAGGCACTAAGTCGGACGAGCAGACTTGTCTGACATGCAGTGATCTACTTTAGACCCAACAGAGGATATACCCCCGTCTTTGGTCATTAGAAGGTTTATTTATTGCTTCTCAAATGAGCATACTAAAATCGACAACTGCAGCCAAAACTGGGAAACATTATATACGTTTTAAAGGCAAACACAAAGTTATCTGCATTGAAGTTAGAGATGTCAGGTTAATCAGCTGAGGAGGGTCAATATATGTAAACAAAAAATTATGCCTGGTAAAAATTGGGTATTATTGCTTAGATCCTTCAAATAAATCTTGTAAAATTGACAGCCAGAGAAGCAGTAAGGAGATCCAAAAAGGAGACCAAGTCCAAAGACAGAAAGTTTAGAACACAAGAACATTTTGGCTATCTCGGCCACAATACAGTTTATCTTATTTCTGAGGAGAGACTGCCTCACTGCAACAGGAAAAAATAAAAAATAAATCAAACCAAAAACCACTGAAAAGGATTTGCATAATGCCAACACTGCAATTTTCAAAACTGCAGACACATCTTGTTAAAGTGGCTACATACAACATACGAGAATCCTAAGTGAAAGGTAGTGCAACCAGAATGTTAGTGGATGAATTAAAAATGGACCGTGACCCTTTGTACAATATTTTTCATGCATGAAGGCAAAAGCAGGGTCTGTGGAGGGGAGTTTTTATGTGTTGTCCACTGTTCAGTGGTCTCTCTTTTGAACAGGGGCAAATAAAAGCCATCAATAAATAATAACTCTTACATTAAGTACAAGCATGTACAATATACTTATGGCTTAGCATTTTTTTCCTGCTAATGGGACATGTGCCATCCATTATGTACAAAGATGAAAGGCATACCATACAATGTGGTGGTATTTGGTGTTACGTGTACATAGATAGAAAGTCAGAGTATTAATGCAATAGGTACCACAAATACATGTGTTGCATGTTTGTGACGTTCATCTGGAGAATATAATCCTTATTAAAGATACTTGTGGTTTCCTTTGTATTTCTCAGAGTCCCACATTCCATCCCAGTTCAAGACAAGAAATGTACCATGACCAAGTGTAGCAAGAACTTGAGATGCTTGTCAGAGTTAGTCCTCTCCCTCTATAAGGTGTGTATTTCTGGCTGTGTGGTTGTATCCACATATTGTGACTTTTCCAGCTGTATTCAGTTTCCCTGGGTAAACAAACATGTACAGGATGAACTCAGCATCTGGAGATCTGCAGTGCAGTGTGTGCTTTACCAGTTTCACTGCCAGAAACACGTTTGGCAGATAAGGAATTTTTAAATGGTATCAGCTTCCTATCTATGCATGTAACATATTTGAACTGCAAGTCAGGGGAAATTTTATGTCTGCAGGACAGTTTTTCAGCTTGTGTATAGGTTTTCTGGTGTGGCCTAGTCCACTCAGTGTCATGACAGGCTGGAAAAGACAGCAAACCTCATTGGAGAAGGCAGGCCAGTAAATATGTTCTAACCCCAGGATCATACTCTCACACGTCCTCTGGGCAACACTGCAAGTGCAATCAGTAAAGAGGCAGTGTCTTTCCCACTGTTGTCAATGGCACCAAAATGAATAGAAGGCCTAGGAGAAAGGCTAGGTGTGATCTGATCTGGAGACCATATGCATTTGACCCATGTTGTAGGATAAAATGTGTGTGTAAGGAGTGGTTAAAGGGAAGTGTATGTGATCTAGGGAAAACATAAAAGATGAATGTTGCTTTAGGAGTGGAAGAAAAATGTTTGGTGCAAAAATATGCAGAGGAAAAAAGAGAATGACAGAGGGCAGAGGTGAGAGAAATGTTTAAGATATTGAATGCAGTGTCATTGGAAACTGAGAAAATAAGGAAGAAGGGAAGAAACCAGTGGTGAAAAGAATATAAAAGAAAGAGAGAGAATGAAGAATGGAGAGAGAGAAGTTGGAGGCAGGACAAGAAAACAGAAAGATGAAAGCCTCTTTCCAGAGTGTGTTTGCAATTGACACTGAGGCTGTGACAAATCAGATGTTACCACTAATGATGATGATTTGACACTCAACTGCAGAAGTTTTCAAATCTCCTTCATAAAAGTATTTTTCTATTAGAGTACTATCAGCCTTAGTGTATGTGACAAAAAATGGTTATGCTTATATTAATTTCAACATAGTAATTGTTTATATTTTGCCACTCATGAATTTGTGTAGGGTTTGTTTCTTATAATAAAATAAATGTTTTTTATTTGTTTGTTTGTTTTGTTTTGTTTTTAATAAAGCAATGTTCTTTTAAAAGAAAATACCCACTAAACCCACCTTCCCAAAAATGTCTCTCTCTTTCTGTAACTCCTGTAGGTCAAAGAGGACCCCTGTTCCACATATGTGCAGAAACTTGCAGGCCTATAAAAACTTGATGTGAATCAGCACTGTTCCATTAAAGGTCAACTACAGCTGAATCAAGCTACTCTTAAAAGGCATCTACCAGAGAGAAGAAATATGAGACAGACAGCAACAGTATAGAAAGGGATAGGTATTAATCAGAGTAAAAGACAGACAGCAAAAGCAAGAAAATTCTGCCAAGCTTTAATACTTTCCCAGTAATATGTTCAACAATGGCCTTATACCTTACACGCTCTGTCTGGCTAAGGTCATGTTGAACTTAGCTATGCAAAAGGAAGCAGCTGTCAACTGTGGCACATGGCAGATGGAGAAATCTTATCAGATTTTTAAAACATAAAATTGCTTTTTTTTTCTTTAATTTAGAAATTGATTTGCTGTGTGACATTAGAAACCCTTCTACTGGCACCACATGTTGCAATGAGCCATCTCCTACCTCTGTGTGACAAGATAAGGTTGTTTTTACTGTGTGTGTATATTTTACCATACTTGGATTTTCAGAAATGATAGGGGTCAGCCTTATTTATCTATTTCAGACCTGCTTCCCCTTTATCTAGGCTGTACTATAAATATTATTCTGATAATGATGAGTTTGGTAACATTTGCTTATGTGGTGAAAAAGAAAAAAACAGTTTATTTCAGGAATTATGACAGGAGGTCAGAACAGGTGAGCAGAATAGTCCTTCCTCCCTTTCAAACCTCTGTTAGAGAGCTGGCAGAATTTCCTGGTGGAGCTTCACCAATCTGAATGGTTTACAGAACCCATGATTCAAAAATTTAGCAAATGGCTAATAGTTTAAGACAAAGATTAGCTGTTGCAGAAGAATGAACCTGCTCAGCAGCACCACTGAAAATGGGTTTTGAATTTGCTTTATGAGAAGATGGAATTGCTTTAAAAGAAAAATAATAATACTATGCTCAACTGTTGATTTTGCAGTGTCTCAAAGACTCCACAAAGTCATTGCCTCAGGAGTGATCTGCAGGAGTCATTCAAAAGTTTTTATCTGAGCAACACAAATTGAGGCAGGCAATTAATGATTAATGATTAATTATGCCCATTTTACAGACGCACTGAACTCTCATTTGAGTAAAAACAGGGGAAATTCTGCTGTCAATATAGTCAGCATATTGAAGAGGAGGCTTCATGTGCAACAATTTGAGTTATAGTGCAACAGCTTGAGATATTTCTTGGCTTTAAAGATCAAAGTACACAATTGCTGGATCTTTATGTTTCAGCAAATAAATATGTGTTACTAGTGTACCTCTGTGTGCAATATTATGTTGGTGCATAAGTTTTAATATGTAAGCAGATATAAGCCCAAATATTTTTACGTAAATTTTCATCTGTGAAAGCTAGTTCTGCAAATCTAGCAGGTGCTCCTGCCCACCAACAACCAGTTATAAAATGAAAAAAGCCCACAAAAATTAGGATAGCACTTTCTTCCTTTGACTCTGAGATTATTTATTATGCAAGTGGACTCCTTTAAGAGCTCTGCTTATAAAGGGTATTTGCCTATTTCTAAGGACTCAAGTAAGTCCACAGTTATTTGAGGCCTTTCTGAAAGCAGATTGTATGTGGCTTCCTGAGTCCCTGACACCTTTCATTCATTCACAATAATTCTCATTTATTGTCATCACCACAAAAGTCTGATTACAGTTGTTTAGGGTGAAATCTTGCTCCATTTCTACAGAACAGGAGAAAAAGACTTTCTGGAAATCACCAAATTGAATTGTTATTTGACTTCATGTCCTTTCTTTTTTTGGAAGTGTGGAACTTTTTTTTGCTTGTTTGTTTTCAGAAAACAACAAAATTGAGTATACCATAATCACTGGAATATGTTTGTCAGAAGCTGGAAATACCTTGCTCACCCATGTCTAGTTACAGAAGCAAAATTTACATATGATTCTCAAAATTTTAACAAAGACAAACCAACTTTTTACAAATTAATTGGAAAAAAGTAATTTTATAGAAAAGATAATGAGCACAGGAAATTATTTACAGTTTGTCAAAATACTGTTGAAAATTTAATTCTTATGCTAAAATATATATTAGAAAAGAAGAATACTTTTATGTATCCCTTTTTTTCTAGCTCATGTTCCAATTACACAAACAAAATGGAAACAAACAAAGAGAGTGTGAGACTGAAGAGGAATTAAGAGATGCTAAATACGAACTGTAGTCTTTTTCAAAGATGTCTTGTGACTAGACAGTGCTAGTAGAATTATGAATAACTAGGATTCAAATCAGTAGATTGGCAGGTGTATATTACTATCAAAATTGTTAACAGAGAAGATTGTTAAATTGTATTGTACTTCCTCTTTATTTGTGTTGTGTTATTTAAAAAAAATTAAAACAAATATGCAAGTAATCTACCAATATCAATAAAATCTTTGGAAATTTTACAACAGAGAATGAACATTTTTTTCATTTATTGCAAATATTTCCTATTTTTATAATATCCCTGTCCACATTATTCTTAGAAAATTTTGGATGGCTAACTAAATGTCTTAATGCAATTACATTCAGAAATGGTAGACCAAGTCTACAGCTTGTCAATAGAACATATATAAATGGTGTAAATCTCCCAAATAAGTAATACCATCATTTCAGTATCCTCTGTGTGACCATCAATGCATTTTGATTTTGGAGTAGATCTTTAACTGATTAATTGCAGGCTTTCACAATGAAATTTTCTTTTTTCCCCCACTAATTTGTCAATAATAAAGCTATTGCATTAACAGAAAAAAGTGCATGGTGACACAACATGAGCCTTACAGAACTAATTGAAAACCATGACAATCTTTTGTTGGCTATGAAATGATTAATATAAGATATATAAATGATTAATATAAGCATGCACTTTGTTTTGCTTAGGCAGTGCAGAGATATGTAGACAAACTCTGAAACAGATATAGGCAAACTAATTGTTATGACTATTAATTCCTTGTTATCTGCTCAATTACTTATGGCCAAAAAGGTATGGTGGATGGTGTTATGTAGTTCAGACCTAATTTTTTCATCACTGAATACCAGGGTTAGTCCTACAACAGCTTAAAATTAACCATTAAATGATTAAAATTAATGAATAATCAAAATTAATATTTACTATTAACTTATAATTATTGATTATGTTGCAAAGACATAATGCCAGGGTGAACTGAACCCCAATGTGAATATATTGGAGGATATTTTACTGGCAAAGTAATTCCCATATGACCTCTAACTTACCAAAGTACAAAATATTAAATAAATTTAAAAGTAGATATAAAAAGTCCCAACAGCTGAGGAAATGTCACATATTGCTGTAAGCAGATGCTTGTAAAGAATCTCAGTTCAGTACACCCTGTGGGAGTAGATTATGAGTCTGAGACCATCCTTGAAGTTCCTGTATCTTGGTGTCCTAAGAGCTGATGTGAGAATGCTCAGCCCTTTCTGCAGGACTGTCTCATGGTGTGTGCTCCACCAGACTACAGCAATGCTCTGGCCACAGAGCATCTCTTCCACATGTCTCAGAGCCAGCTGCTACTCAGTTTTCTGTGCATCTGGCTGGATAAAAAGCTTAACAGAATCTGTGCACCACTGACATGAAGAGGGCCAGAGTGGCCCTCAGGGTATGCCTCAGTACATTCACGATGGATACAGAAAGCTACTAAGGCAATATTCATTGTCCCTTCTTTAAAAGCCATGGTTCTGGTTGCCTTGAACATCACCAGAGATATTATTAGCATTACAGTCCCCAGTGGGAGTCAAGGCTTAGCATTCACCACCATAAAACATAATAATAATAAAGAAAATCTGCCTCAAATATTTTAGAATCTGTAATGCCAGCAAAGAGAAGGAGAAGAACAAAATATGGCACATAAACAGTTTTAGAAGATTAAATAGCACACACAAAAAGAAGATGGAATGAAATGCAGAGATCCTGAGGTCTATGTCATTGAACACCTCCATATGCTGTGTGCTTATTATGCCTGATTTTAAATGCAGCAAAAGGTAGATCCAAGAAAATGCTGTCATTGTAGAAGATCTAAATTTTGTTTTCCTTTTTTTTTTTTTTTTTTTTTTTTTCTTTTTCTTTTACCAGTGAGGTAAACCTGTAACCTTGTGTTAGGTGTCTCATTTTGCAGGAGTGGGGAAAGGTATGTGGTCCCAAATATGTATCCACCATAAGAGTGCTTACCTGCAGTCAGAGTGCTAATCAAAGACATGTGTAGTGATCCTGAGTGGGAAGTACCTGCAAAATATTAGGTCTTCAGTCTTTTCCCTGTTCATAGCTTTGACTTCTTTGCAAAAAAAGAACTTCAGTCTGTCTGGGAGCAATAGCTCAGTGACCCATATTTAAAACAAATGAAACCAACAGAAAACATAACAAAGCACAATGTTGCAGTCAGGCACTTGCTATACAATAACAAAGAGACTACAAGACTTTGCCCAGATGTACCTGAGAAGGCTCTAGATGACACTTTTCAAGTCCCTTCAGAGAGCTCCTATCACCTCACCATTACCTGGTGGGGACACAGGACAGGGAAAAGGCTGAACACCATCCACCTACTCTGTTGAAAGTGTATAGTTGTGGAGAAAAGATGTGCAGAACTGGAAAGCAAGGACAGGAAGAACCATGCAGCTCAGTAATTGGTTACTGGCCTGGAAGAAGAAAAAACCAGCCTATTATCTCTGTCTCAAGGCTTATAAACATATTTTCTTCCTTGATGTTGCATACAGTGATTGGACAAGAAGCTAGAAATTTGATCCTTTCTGCTCTTCAACCAGCAGATTAAATATTTTTTATCTAAATAATTGCATTCCTCTAGTTCTCATATTTTAGCCCTGTAAATATTAAATTATTTTCTGGTCTCTGAATAAGAAAGTTAAAACATCAGAAACACAGAGCATAGCTCTGTGCCCACTCATAGGGAGCTCAGGTGACACCACGCGGAGCTGGCATGGATATACTCCAAGGTCTCAACATTGTGTGCTTAGTTAAATATTTGTAAGAGTGACATATACTGGCTCCCAGGAATGCATCAGGAAGAGCAAAACAGAAAATGAAAAGAATACTTTAAAACTGTCTCTATTATTTGTTTTCTTATTTATTCTGAAATATTTCCAAGAAATAATTATTTTTCTGACACATAACATTGCTTGTCATAGTTTGTAACCCAAGAGAACCCCAATGCAGTGAACAAAATAACTTCAGTGTGATTTGGGAGCAAATAAATGTCTGTGCTATGAGCATATGAAGTTTTTTTCATGAGTATCTGTTTACTGAATGTTTGGGAACTGCAGCAAGCAGTAAATAGACTGGAGAAATTCCATAACTGCATCTATTCCCATTTTCCACCAAGCCATTGAATGTAGCAGAATTGTCACCAGTGTACAGGGTACATCAGAGCTCCCTTGTACTGATGGAGTGATCCAGCTAATGGACATTTTTCTAAGACAGGTAATTATTTCCTGTCCTTATTCTTATTTCTAAAATTTGTCCTTTCCCTCCCTGCTGGTCTTTCTCTGCCATTCAAGCACTCCTAGTCTGCTCACATATTCCATCATTCTGTGTGAACTATCAATTCTGTTTTCTTTCCATTTTTTTCTCTGCCTGCTGCAATCTCTCAATGATTCCAGTCCTTCTGGTCATGAAGGAGAGATAGTGAATTGCTAGAAAGGACTGGGAGAAGGACTGAAGAGTGGCCACCTGTGTTCTCAGTTTGCACTTCTCTCAGAATGAAACTTCCCCCTTTGTATCAGAGGAAAGTAAAGGTGCTGCTCAGCTGCAGGGCTGTTCAATGAGAGGGGGCACACTGGCCTTAGCATCATTAATGGCTTCACAGACATCTCAGCTCCATTGCAAACACCAATCTGTATCATGTTCTGCTCTTCAGCTCTAATTTTTGTCTGTCCTAACATTCCTTTTTCCCCCTCAGATAATATAGGTACTGTTAGGAATTTCACAGCCTCACAAAGACCAGTCTCATGATTCACAAGCTTCAGGAAAAAAAAGTGACAACTTTTATTTGGATTGTCAATCTACATGGATTTATATTGGCTCATATTTTCAAGAATGTCTCTGTAAAGGAAAAGGACCTCCTACTTGACATAGGTGCTAAGATTAACTTAGGTGTTTAGAATATTTCACAATCAGTGTTGACTTTGTTGACCATTAGAGCTGTCTGGGGCCTGAATCTGTAAATGCTTTTATTAGTAATTAACAGTTTATAGAAGTGAACATGTTATAAGCATTGAACAGAAGAAGATTTATACCTAATATTAGATAAATATCAAGATACACATCTAGAACTTGTATATTTTTTCTTTCTTTTGAAAGCACTTGATCACCTGAATGTCAGAATTAGAAAAGCACAGCTGTTCCTGGATTGAAGATAGAGATTTCCAGTCACTTCCATTGGTTTAAGAGGCTGTAGTCTTCATTCTTAATGGTCTGATATGGACCTTGTGCAGTTATTCTCCCCATTATAAGTGCTGCTGGATTATTTCAGAACTTGCTTTCTGAGATACAAAGTCCACAAACGGTACTCCAGTAGCTCAGAGAACAGCTTCTTAATTAGCATTGCTGCGTCTAAAGTGTATGTTATCTCTTTCCCCACAAGCTTCTAGTTCACTTGCAGCTCAGTTTGTAAAGCCAGCTCTAACTTATGAATGGCTACATGGTTAGAGACAATCACACCTTGCTGCTGCCTCCATGCACGTTCAACAGCTCTGACCTTGTTATCTCTCTTGGCGTGGCTGTCTCCTGCCATGTGGTGGGACTGCTCATCACCCTGGTCCATGGTACAGGCTCTCCTCAAAGCAGGTCTACACAGCAAAGCCACTATGGCTTTGAGATCTCTTTCATACTGCTTCAGAATATGCTTGTCTGGGTTCAAAGAGTTCCTTCCCTTGCCATGGGTTATATGTGTAATTCCCCTCCTTACCCTCCTGTGGATGTATCTGTCTGTGTGTGTGTTTGTGGATTAGACTTTGCTTCAAAAAACTCTTTCTCCACAATCACATTTAGTATCTGATTCTCAAGGGTACAAAAATCAATGTGTGTAAATGGGGACTGTTCTGCCCATATTTGGTGCCTCATGTTTGGTTGCAAGTCTTGGGGCAAGTCCAGATCTGTACAATTAATGCTAAATTTATTGGGTCAGAGTTATTCTCTAATCCTAGAAATACTTCTGCACAGTCCAAGCCAGATCAGCATTGTCACATTAATTAGCTTTCTTCTGTCTGCTTCTGGGTATTTCCTGTTATGTGTCCAGACTGCTTGTCACTGACCTTATTCTCAAAATTTCTGTATCTGGTGAAACTTAGAAGCAACCTAACATTTTATATAATCTGTTTTTCAATGTGAGTGTTTGGGCTACAGTCCTGGGGATGTTTCTTCTTGAAGTTGTGGCTGTGCCACATTTTGCCCATCATGCTGCCCTAGTTTATCACCAAATCCATAAGAGATGGTCAGCTGCAGCATCTTCCACTACTAGTGTTACTTATGGAGACACAAATTCTTAGATTCTTGTTATGTAAAGTAGAAACCATCTGGAATATATGAAACTAAAAATTAAATCTAATCAGGAAAGTTTTACTAGATTTTAAATTTGTTTCAGAAATTAATATGGGTAAGAGGACAGATGATAAGCTATTTGGAGCATAATTATTTCCCAGAATAAGCCTAAATATCACAGATGACTCTATTTATCCTGGATGTTTCAGGAAAAAAGGTGATGAAACTGAAATCTAAAACTGGACCAGGAAGTGATACTGTTCTGAATAGTATGTGAACAGATTAATAGCAATAGGATATGATTGGAGGAATCCCAAGGCAGCAACATGAAGTAGATGGTAATACCACATTACACTTCAGAGACAGGTTACTTAAAAAAAAATTTAAAACAGTGAAAGTAAAGAGCAATGAAAAGTACTATTGTGTATGGCATTGTATATTACTGTAGTAATATAGTAACAGTAATGTGAAAAGAACAATAAATAACTAATATTTGTATGTTCAGAGGATTTAGTAGTCTTTATAACTTGTTGCTTAATCAATAATAATGTAGAGTCTAAAACAAATTTTCAAGCCTATAATATGAAGAAGAAAAATGGGACAGTTGAAGTAAAAAGTAAGCAAGAAGGCAACCTAGGAATCAATTAATTAATAGGAGAACACCTTCTGTAGAAGGAATAAGCTGAGAAACATAAGGACTCTGTTCAAATTTTCCTCCTGTTTTTATTTAGCTTGAATGTCTAGCTTGACATTTTCTCCAGCCAAGTAGTATGTATCTAATACTTGTGTCATGCAGCTTTAGTAGTATTCAAGTTTTTTGCAGCACCTGGAACCTGGGTTTATGATTTTTACCCAATATTCTGCCATTTTCCCATGAGGTTCCTTGATAGTTTGGTAATTCAGGAAGGACAGGAAGAAATTAATTTTCTTTTGGTACTTATTGCAGGTGAATTATTAAAAGAAGTCATAAGAACGTTAAGGAAAAGGGGTTTATTGATGATTAAATGGTGGTCCACTTGTAACTAATTGATGACTGTATGAAAATCAAATAGTGATTAAGCAATAACTGGAAGGTAATTAAACAGTAATTAAAACAGCAATTAAAATGATAATTTTACAATTATTTGACAATGATTTAATGATGATTTGATAAAGATTTAAACAAAAATGTAGATGCTGATTAGATGGCAATCAGTCACTACTATTTCCTACATTTCTAAAAAGTTACAGCTGGATATGGTATGTTGCTAGCACAAGATATAATTTCAGACCTAATGTAAAATGCTGTTTACCTTGTCAGAGACCTTGAAAAGTAACCCTAAGTAGGACTCCTGCTCAAAGGGAGATCACCACTGTGCAACCTGCTGCTGTTCAGAAGGACTCAATGGGCTCGAGGGTGCAGATACTTAGAGGTCAAGAATTGGCTTGTGACCAATCCCCTTTTCAGTGTGTGCAGAGGTAGTGCAGAGCAGCAGTTTTAGTTTTAGTTTTAGTTTTGCCTAGTCCCAGCTCAGGCTGGTGCTGTCTCTTGGGTGCCTGAGATGGTCCAGCAGAGTTCTCACAGTTTGTACTTGTCAATGATGTCTGAATCAAAGTACTGCTAACCATATATCACAGTATCTGTCTGTAAAAAATTAATCCTTTTTTGTTGTTGTTGTGGACCATACATTGTATATAGCTGTATTGGGTTTTCATGGCTGGCCCCAGTTGTTGGGGGTGTACAGGGTTGGCTCCATGGCTTCTGTGAGATGATGCCAGAAACTTTTGCAGTGTCTGACAGAGCCAATGCCAGCTGGCTTGAGGATGAATCCACTGCCAGCCAAGTCTGAGTCAGCCAGGAATGAGAGAAATGCCTCTGTGACAACATATTTAAGAAATAATCTTATTGCACAGATGTAATTGTGGCCAGAGGGGGGCTGCTTCACCATGGTGAAGGAACTGTGCCTCTGCAGCCCATGGAGGAGCAGAGACCCACCTGTAGCTCCTGGAGGAGGCCCATGCTGGAGCAAGAGGATGCCTGAGAGAAGGCTGTGAAACCACGGGAAGCTTGCACTAGAGCAGGGTCCTGGCAGAGATCTGCTGCTGTGGAGAGAGGAGCTCATGCTGGAGGAGGTTTCCTGACAGGACTTGTGATCTGTGAAAACCCATGCCCAAAGCAGCCTGTGCTTGGAAGACTGCACCCCATGGAAGAAGGACCCGTGGTGGAGCAGTTCACGGAGACTGCTGCACTCGTGTTGGAGAAATTCACAGAAGACTGTTTCCTGGGGAAGGGGAGAGACTGTTCTGTGTGAGCAGCAGCAGAACCAATGTATGATGATCTGTTCACAACCTCCATTCCCATCTCCCGGTGCCACTGGTAGGGAGGAGGTAGAACTGGGGAAAGGAGATGAGGGGGAAGGTGTTTTTAAGTTTTGTTTTACTTTTCATTATCCTGCTTGTATTTTGTTAGTAATAAATTATTTTAATATCCCTAAGCTGAGTCTTTTTTTTCCCATGGCAGTATTTAGCAAGTGATCTCTCTCTCTGTCCTTAACTCATGAACCTAATATTATATTCCCTCTCCTCTGTCTACTTGTGAAAGAGACTGATAGAGCAGCTTTGGTGGGTGCCTGGCATCCAGCCAGGGCCAGCCCATTACAAATTCATAGCAAAAAACCCAGATTGCTTATGTTTACATTTAGTTTTTATCACTTTCTGTCCATTACAAAGGAGTCAGAATTGTTAAATTAAGCACCAATTAGATTTTAACATATACACTTTTATTCCTTCAGTTCATATTTGGTATTTCAGATTTTAAGAGCTTGGTCTACAACCAAGAAAATTAAGAATTACTTTGTATATGAAAGCCAAGTTCTTTATCCAAAACTGATTCTAGAATTTAGTGGCTAAGCGCAATATCGCAAGTGTGTCAGTAAAATCCTGAGTCATGGCAATGAAAAACAGAGAAATTCTGTCCTGCAGCCAAAATCACCATAGCCTAATTGAATTTATTTTCACTGAATGCCATTAGCAATAGTTTGCAATAGTGGCTTTCCACCATCAAACACCTAAATTCTACGTGTTATAAAAACCTGAGGGGTCAGACAGATGGCAGAGTACACACCAAACAGGCAGAAGTCTGAGCCATGATCACTGATTTACACAGGATGAATCCTGTGTGAACATCTGTTCTTTCTTTCAGAGAGACAGAAGGAGACTTCAGACTCCTCCTGTGTGAATCACCCCACCAAACTTGGGGTAGGAAGGACCCTGTGCCTGCCTCTGAGCTCAAGGGAGACCCTAATAAATGTACTAGAAAGGAGAAGATAGACACAAATACCGTGAGTGAGTGTGTTAGAATTGATTTGGCAAAGTGCCTCACAATTCCAGTAGACATGGAGATACATTTAAAAAGCAAAATCAAGGTTTTTTTGTTTTGGTGGGTTTTTAAAAATTTATATTTTTTTTTTTAATTGCAACAGGGGCAAAACCTATCAGTCTTTCAGGTACAACAGTTGGATTTGAGATGACTTGTCCTGTACCATTCCAGCTTCATCCTCATATTTGTTACTGCTGCTGTATATTTTTATTTATGTATGCAAGTTCCTTAAAAAAATGTTTACTTAAGTTTGACATTTGGCAGATTTGCAAAACTAAACCAAACGAACTCCCTCCATAAAAGATCTATTTTGCAAATTCCCTGGTGACTTGAAAATTTAATTACTTTTAAATTAAAATTCCTTAGATTTTTAACAGGAGATTAGATATTTTATTGCCTTTTAAAATTCATTGTTATATTGCCAGCCTTTCTGATCAAGCCAACATAATTTACATGATGTGTGTTGCTATTTTTTTCTGGGTTTTGGCTTTGAGACTTTGGCAAAATTATACTTCAACTCAATTCCACCTTTCTTCTCTTAAAAAAAGCTCTTCTAAATTTAGGGCCGCAAACTTTGTAAAGAATAAATAAATGCTATGACCTTCTCATATAAAAATTCACACTTACATGGTGCTGAAAATTAAAAAAAAAAAGAAAAAAGACTGGACAAGGAAAATTTGTATGCAGATTTAGTTTATTATGATATAGCTCACATATAAAAGAAAGCTACTTCAATATTACATAAATGCAGCATGCTTCCAGCAGCTTCATGGAGCAGTGCCATCAACCCACCCTTTTGTGGTACACAAGAGTGGCAGAGAATGCTCTACAGAAAAAACCTCTTTCCACTTTCATGTGGCTATTTCAAATTACTCATGGCTTCAGCAGAGAATTCTGATCTCACTGTACTCTTATTTCTTTTAACTTGGCATCATGGATGAGATAAGCAGCTATTCCTTATCAGATGACTGTACTACTGGCCCAAATGGTTATGGGTTTGCATCTCAAAGACAGCATCCTAAAAGGATGACACTATTAACAGTGTGCCTGTAATATATACCAGATCAAAAGTAGATCTGTAGCACTGTGTATTATTCTAGGGACTATATCCACATTCCATAGGACTCTAAAGGTTAAAGAGAGTCTTACAGTCAGTATCAAAGTTTCTAGTCATCTGTTTATCACTTTGCTCCTCCATCCTTCCCAGTGGGGAATCATTTTAGTTTAACAATTTTAGTTCAGCTGACAAATCTCCTGTTTCTCCCTTTGAAATTTAGAAAGGGCCAAATCATGTTTACTCCTGCTTTGAAATTTCTTGAAAACTGGCATTAATCTGTATATGTCACACTGTTTCTTTCTCCAGATATGGAGAAATATTTTGAGGGAAATGCCTCACCTGAGCAGGAAAGGGACAGTGGGCTTTGCGAGTCATGTTTGTTGTAGGAAAAGGACCTCTTTTGAAAGCCTGGTTGGTAAACCAAGGAGGCTGTTAAAACATGCCACAGTGTCATATTGTCTTGTGTAACAGTTCTGCTTTGTGTGGAAACACAATTTGTTATACAGAAAGCTACTGTCTGAGCTTTTTCACCAAGCTTGTAGTCAGAGCGTGGGATGAGCTCCTATATCCCATGCCACGTCCAAAACCAAGTATAATGGGAATCTTCAGGGAACCTAGTCGTGTTGCTGCAGGGAAATGACTATTTTGTGATGTTTTCTGGATTCTTCCCGTGAAACATGACTCCTGCAGAATTTTTCTTTTGATGAGGAAATAGCTCTTTGGTTTTGCTCTTACATTACCAGCTGGAAATTCCACAGCTTTAGTGTCATCTGACACTGAGGGGACAGATGGGTTCCTTTAGGGATCCTTAGCAGAAGGATGACGACATTAATCCACAGTTATAATTGAAGCTTTAATTTCTTAACATGATTTCATGATCAGTATAAGACTGAATTTGTGATTAGAATGGCACATGATCTCTGCTAACAGAATCAATATAATACAATCTAGAAGTAGTATAATATAGAATTTACAACACAATTTGCCATTTCCAATCAATTGGACTTTCTGCAAATTGTGTCAGATCTTAATACCTAGCTTACCATCTGTATAAAAAATCATAATCTTGGCTTAAGACTTATGGCTACTTAGAGTTTGGAGGAAGTAGAGGAGAGCAGAGGTGCTCTGGCCATTATGAGGTCACAAATCTCACTGTCCAGCAGCTGTTGTAATCCAGGTTCCCCCCTTAGGACTTAAAACTTCTTGATTTTATGGAGTAGGCTCTGACTGCTGCAGAAACAGAGAACATTTCCCTGCTCTCTGGCAGGGCCATTGCCACCACCAGGCTGAGGTCCCAGGAGCTTCAAGACATCCTGGCCTCTAGGAAGCTTGAAGCCAGTAGGGAAGAGAAGAAATCTTTTTGGTTTGTCTTCTTTGTTCCTAGGACTTTCAGGATTGATAAGGAATGAAAGGGAAGCAATACATGACTTGCTCAGTCACAGAAAACAGCTACTTGCCCCATAAACCATCATTACTTATGCTAACCCCTTTATCAGGGGTTGGGAGAAGGGTGTACTGGTCACACTTAGTCATCAGGAAGCTCCTGGAAATGAAAATGGAGTAATTTGATTTCCAGAGGTCTGACATGCAATTTGTTTAGTGTTTGTTTGTCTGCTGTTATAAAAGCTGCCCCATAAGCATAGCTCCTTTCATTTTATGAGATTGTATGGCATGATGTGACCTCATATAGTCACATAATCACAGAATCGAAGAATAATCTGAGTTGGAAGGGACTCACAAGGATCATGGAGTCCAATTCCTGGCCTTTCAAAGAGCCATCCCCAAGAGTCACACTGTGTGCCTGAAAGAATTGCCTAAATACTTGAGCTCTGTCAGGCTTGGTGCTGTGATCTCTGCCCTGGGGAGCATGTTCCAGTGCCCAAACACCCTCTGGGGGAAGAACCTTTTCCTGATATCCAACCTAAACCTTCCCTGACACAACTTCAGGCCCTCCCCTCGTGTCCTTCACTGGTCACACAGAGATCAGTGCCTGCTCCTCCTCTTCCCTTACCAAGGAAGGTGTAACTGCAGTGAGGTCTCCCCTCAGTCTCCTCCTCTCCAGAACAGACCAAGTGACATCTGCTGCTCTCACATGGCTTCCCCTCAAGGCCCTTTGTCTCTCTTGCCCTCCTTTGGATGCTCTCTGATAGTTTAATAATTTTATTATACTGAGGCACCCAAACTGCCCCCAGCACTGGAGATGAGGCTACCCCAGCTCAGAGCACAGCAGGACAATCCCCTCCCTTGCCTGGCTGGTGATGCTGTCCCTGATGCCCCCAGGACACTCTTGGCCCTCCTGGCTGCCAGGGCACTGCTGGCTCATGTTCAGCTTGCCCTGGACCAGAACCCAGGGCCCTTTCCATAGCACAGCTCTCCAGCCTCTCATTCCCCAGTCTGTCTGTACATCCAGAGCTGTCCCATCCCAGCTGCAGATTCTAGCACCAGCCCTTGTTGATCTTCATACAGTTGGTGATTGCACATGCAACCAACCATATTGTTGGTGATCATTGAGGTCTCTCTGTAGGCCCTCCACGACTTGGAGGGAGTCAACAGCCAAATATCTAAAACAAGGATTTTATCACAAACTGTGCATTCAAAGATGAAACAATGGTCTCTGTAGAGAACACATCTGTGTCAGGAAGTCCTAGAGGTGTAGTGATATAAGAGGACATACATTTGCTGAGTTCTTACTCCTTCACAAAGAATATGATTTCCGATTGGCACAGAGCACGGGCCATTGTCACATTTCTTCCTCTCAATTTTGCTTTCTTATTCTGGGTTGCTTTAAAGCAAGCCTGTGCAATGGTCACTGCACTCAATTTCACCATGCAGAAGTAACGGTGGAGTATTTTGGCTAAGTGGAATTCAGGAACTTGCTGGTCACATTCCCAGCACATTCTTTACTCCTGGCTGCCTGTTCGTAGTTTACTGGTTTGGATCTCCAAATCCTGGCATTTGTTTGTATCTTAGCCAAAATTAAGAGTTTTTAAAAACTTCTGATGTGGCCAAATTTCTCATAGGCAGACATTTAAAACTAACTGATTAATTCACTGCTTGATCTTGATTAATTCTTAACTTTGTTTAACTATTTCATTTAGGAAGTTTACTTGAGTTTTATTCTAGTAGAACACAGATTGGAATTTGCTCACTGTGGTCATTCTGTTTATATATATGTAGCTTCATTGTGCCCATTATCAAAGGACCTAAGCTCTTACCAAATATTATCATGTTCCCTTTGACACCAGGTATAGTGTGGACCCTACCTGTCATTAAAAATAATAAGGGATTATCTGCATGCATAGAAAATGGAAGATAGAATACTAAATGGAATAATATAATTATTTTGTTTACTATGCTTCATACAGTTCAGAACTGGTGATAATTTTTAAACAACCTTATTTTAAAACCATTTCCCAGAAGACTTTCTTCAGATGCTATCAGTGAGAAGTGACTCCTAGAATCTAGTGTCTCTATATAAAAGGACCTGGAGACTCTGGTTCTGCTTCAACTCCATCTGTATTTTCACAGATGTCCACAAACAATGGCAACATTGTCCTTGGGTTCAAAATCTATTTTGAAGCGGTAATGTATGCCTAAAGGTTCACAGTATCATAGTGTTAGGCTGTTCAGTGATTTATCTGAATACATTCTTTGGATCTGCAGCTTCTCTTCCAAATGCATAGCCACCCATCACACAAATCCTTTGCAGACCTAAAAGTGACATTAATCCACACCCTTCTGAGGAGCTTAAGCTCTGTTCTTCACGCTCTTCAGAAATCTCAGAAAAAAGTTCATTGATTCGGAAAACAAGCAGTAAATCATGACTGAGAAGGAGCTGTGGTGCTCCTGCAGTTGCCTAGTGCAGATGTGGCACTGCTGCTTGACCCTTAATGCACCAGGTGCCAGCAGAGGGTTTCAGGCTTCAGGAATACATACCTTGCATATTACACAGATCAGACCATACATTTTCCCTGTTCCAATACGTAACCATAATCCTTAATTTAACATAATGCATTTTTGTTTGTGTTCCAGGTTAAAACGTGTTCTGTGAAATTCAGCAGTGAAAATACACAAACTGTCACTCCAGGGCTACAGTTCGTGACACTTAGGCCCCATGGCTACATCAGGGAGGTCATAAGTACATATAACCCTATCAGTTTTTATGGGTAAATCATAAGTCAAACTACTATAGTTTGAATTGAAGCAGTTTAAGAAACTCACCACTGTACCCTCAGGAAACTGCACCTGAAAGTTAATTACCTAATACATCCCCCATATTCAAAAATATTTCACCTTTAAAAATTGATAGAAAAATTTAATAGAAGATCTTCTTAAGTGCCATAAGCATGTGAGCATATAAAAACAAAACAAAACAAAAAACAAAACAGAACAAAAACCAAAAAAGTTTCCAAATGCTGGCTGGTAACACTCAGGAAAATTAACATCTCAATTTTCTTCCTCTGTTTAGGAAGAAGCTGTATTTTGATGATAAAGCCAATGTGATAAAGGCAGATAACTTTTGAAATGAAAAAAAAATCCCTTTGTGTCTGAAAACTGTCAATATTCTCACAGAACTTTTCTTTAATCCTTGAAGGTGTGCATTCAGCTGGAACATATACTATACGATTGCCACAACTGGATACTATATAAAAATAAAAATGACCTTATCAATAAATTTTCTGAACTTGAGAACTCCAGAACTGCTTTGTTGTTGCTGTTTGTCTGTTTGTGGGTTATGTGATTTTTTTCAGTTGGCTGTATTTTTCCTTTTTTTTTTTTTTGTAACATTTCTAAAGATAGTGACTGTGTAAGGAAACAATTTTCCTTAGCTAAAATTCCCATATCAGTCTCACAGACCTCAATCCATGAAAACCTTAATTTTAATTTCCTGTAAATATGCTGTTTATACATTTTATATGCAACGGGTGGCCCTAGGACTATATTTCAAATTGGGGTGTTTCAATAAACCAGTGAAAAATAGAGCCATCTGCAATCTGTATGCTGAGCACAGAAATAAAATTACACTTTAATGCAACCGTGAAACTGTGGCATTCCAAAAATGGCATATTGCAATGTGTCCTAGAGCATTAGATATCCGTTAATCTTTTAGCAGCTTTCTGAGCAGGACATCTCTTTGAGCATGAATGCTTATTTCCAAAGAGACCATGCCCTTGCCTTGGGGGAAAGGTTATGAAGACTACTGAAGAAATTTGTCAGGACACTAGATTTATTGTACTTCTCTTTTTCAAAATGTACCATGTAATCACTAATCTCTGGAAAACTTTGATTTAACATGTCATCTAAAAGATATTACTGTATTAGTGCTAGCACACTAGCCAGGATGTAGAATACAGGGGTGGGAGTAGAAGGAATACGTCTCAGATTTTCAGACATGACTGGCTGCAATCTCCTGACACAGTGGTGACAGTGCAACCATCTAGTCACACTCTATCCTGCATGTTCCACTACGTAATCTCCTCTAGCCTAGTTTTCATGTACTAAAAAGCTGAATCCCAAATATAGTTTCAGAGAAACAGACATTTTGTAATGATAAAACATCCATTATTTATTAATTTATTTATTCATATTAATTTCAAATGCCTGCATTTTAAATTTCCTTTAAATCTTTTGAATGAAAATAAGAAATTGTAGCAAATTTAGGCATAGTCTTAACAGACTTTGTTCTTTTACATAGTAAAAATTTTTTGCAAACATGCGGGTTTCACCAGTGGGAAGATACGATTTGTCTACTCAAACCTTAGGTTTGTAAAAGGTTTGATCCCTGTAATTCTAGAAAAGAGTATAGAGACAAGACATTTCAGAGAAAGAAATCAAAATGGAAAGGCTACCTAATAACTGTGAACTAGGAATACCAGAGTAGGGTGTTCACCTTTCATGATCAAGCTGTACATCTGTTCCCAGCTAAGAAGTGATGTCTATTCCCTCTGCAATGTAAGCTAATTTCTTACCATTCTTCCAAGTGACAATGATAAAATGAAAAGTATCATGTCCTTTCCAGGTCTAATTACAACGTGCTCATCTACAATTAGTCTTTACAGGTGTCTGCATAATCAAAATATAATTCTGTTTTTTTCCTTAAGAATAAAGCTTGGAATGCCATGCTTTCAAGATGTGAAATGCCATATAATATGAAACAAAATCCATTGGCTGAAGGAATTTTAGAGTGTTATAATATTAAATTTCATTTTATAATGTCAAAGGTTCCATAGGCAAAAATTTGCAACAGTTAACAAGTATGACCTTTAAATTAGTCACATGAAATTCAAAGCACAAACTTTAATATTCACTCATGTACAGCAATTTTTTTGCCTAAAAACCAGTAGAAGAAATGAATCCACCAGTTTTTACTAATGTCACACTGATGAGTGATAGTGAAATGATGGTTCACATCTATAGCACTGACTTAAGAAAGAAAGCAGAATTAGGCCAAATGAAAAAGAAGATCCTTAAAATAGTTAAGATTTCAGCTTCTAAGTCAGTCGTTGAGCATTTGCAGTGGCAAATACTCTAGTGAATGGCTGCTTTTCATCTCAGGTTTTAAGGACTTTCTTATTTTGGGAAATCACAAAAGAATCTTGTTAGGTTCACATGTTTGTACCACATATATGTAGATAATAAACAAAGTCCTTTTTTGCCTGTTTGTTTGGTTGGTTTGTTTCAACTACAGTGTAGTACTTACAGTCCTTGCTAGCTACTTTAGATCAAGGATGTTTGAAAGTAGATTTGTCAAAAAGGACAAAAATAGCACATAAGATAATATGTTTTGAAAATAAATCAGCCTTGAGGGACCAAGACTTGCCTCCACTGTCACCTACACAAATAACAGAACTGTGAAACATACACTTATGTCAAAGATACCTGCTACAGCTTTGGCATAGAATCCATAAATTAGGCATGATTGCTACAAGATGTGCAAACTTTCCACTAATGCTTCTTATAAAAACTTAAATTTGAATGTGATCTCTCACAATTCTTCAAAGTTAACTTACCTATGTACCTGAGTTCTCATGATTTAAATGAGTTAATTGGCATCACCATATATTATTTTTATGCAGATTATTTTATAAAACTGAAAAATGAGTTTATGAAGTCACAATAATCCAAAGTGGTAGCCTTTGATTTTTAAGGTGCCAATCTTACTTTATGAGTTCCAAAAAATATTTAAAAGTTGCTTTTACTCAGGAAGAACTGGGTATATATTCTAAGTCATGCATATCAGAATTCTACAGAAATTGTTGATGTTGAAATATTGTTTATAGTTTTAGTGTTTGCATTTAAAAAAAGATGTTGAAAAATATTCGGAAAAAGAGATTAGCCTTTGTATGATTGAATGTATGGAAAGCTTTAAGGAGCTTTTTTAAGGCTTGAAAGAGCTCTTTGTGTTAAGGACACCCAAAAGAAAACTCTTATTGAGTTGCTTACAATGTCCAAGTGCTTTTATATGGAGGAAATACAGTCATAAAGTTAGTCTTTTGAGGAAGGAATTTTAAGGTTTAACATGAAGAATCTGAGGCCAAACAAATTTAAATAGGAAATACAGCATATTTTGAGTAGTGAATTGCAATCTTTTTTAGATGGACATGGCTATTTCACAGATTTTAGGGTGACCTCAGGCATATATTTAGAAGATGTTCTTTGATTAAAACCAAGTTTCTGAGGCTCAGCACCATGGTAAAGAATGAAATGTATGATCTAGTGATATGTTTGATGACCATATAAGTTGCTGGTCCTGAACTCTTGAACTATGTTTACATGACCAAATTGCTTACAGAAGTAAGAAACACTGAAAGTATATGCCAGTCTTCAGCATTTTTTTGTTATATTTTGCTTTTTGGAGCACAAGATGAGCAATTTGATTTTCCTTTATATTAATAGCCATTTGGAATGTTGAATTATTAAATAATAGAATAGGTTTCTATCATTAATGTACTTCAATAGCTGATTTTTTGCTTCATTCTGCTGCATTTTTTACCTTTTTTTTCCTTACTACATAATTCAAGGAAAATACACTGCAAGACTGTTTTAATGTCAGATTTTTCCACATCATAAACAATAGTCATGCCATTTAGTGTCTTAAGGAGGATTTAATTCATACTGATATCACTTTACATTTACATTGGTATGCATCTCTGTTACCTGTGAAATGTCCACGTTCTTTAAGAATCACTGAAATTAGGTCTTGAGAAAGACTTTAAAGCTAGTAGCTGAAATTTGGTCCTTTGTTCCAGCAATTCTGTGGGAAGTGTGGAGCTGGAGGGATAGATTGTAGTGCTGCTGAGGACACCATTATGACTGTAAATCTCTGAAGAGGGCTGTGTGTTATCCTCCCAAGGAGGCAGAACAGAATGCAAAAATGGGAGAGCCAACTGTGCCCAACACAAAAATCCACAAGTTACTGTGATTTCCATGGGCCACATGTTAGGAACAGAAACAAAGCACTAATAAAAGCCTCTGCTAAAAAAGCCACTGATAAAAATTTCATGTACATGCTGCAGTTTTCCCCAAATTTACGGAGACATGGGGCTGACAGTCCCAATCCAATACTCTCCATTGTTGTCCATACTTTGAACAAGCCAAGTATTTGCTGATTTCATTTTTCAAATGGAAAATTAGTGTACACATTACAATTGACCATAGGTCTTTAAAGTGTTCTATTTGGTGGCTAATTCCATAGAATTACAGCTAGAACATGAAAATTAAACCAGCCTCCACAGAGCCTGTCAGCTCGTGATTCAAGCACTGGACTGCTTAGTTCAAACAGCACCTTTCCCTGCTTTATGTTCAGATACTATCTGCATTGTTGAGTAACAAAAATTATAATTTCTGAGAAAAAAATGTACCAGGTAAAATACAGCTTGTAGCAGATTGCCAGACAGGACATCAAGACAGAAACAATAGTTTCTTACTGAAAATGATCTTGAGCTAAAGGTTAATCAGAAGAATGTGTGGAAAACCTTGACAACTCTCTTCTACTAAATAGCATTCCACAAAAAAAATCCTATGTGTTTATTGCAGATTTCTGAAAAATAAAGATGAGTAATTTTCTTACAATAATCTATTCTTTAACAAAGTAAAAGAATTTTCCTAGAAGCAACTCTTTATGTCTCAGAGATCTCTACATGACTTGTCTAGGTTCTAATATTAAGTTATAATAAAATACCTAGTTACTGTAGCATTTTCTATTTTTTCAGGTTTGGGTTTTGTCTTTTATTTTTTTTTACGTGTCAGAAATTACTTAAATAGCCTGACACACAGTTTCTGTGTGACAATGGTATATCCAAAATAATGAGTAGAAATTAGTGAGTTGGTGTGTTTAGAGGGCAGTATTGTTAAAACCACAACACCTATTTTACTTTCTCTCTTATTATTTAAATGTCACTATGCACTAGCATTGTACAGCTGGAAATAATAACCATCTTCAATTACCTCATCTTTCATGCTTGCCAAAAAATACATGCAACAGCATGTTTAATTCATCATGTTTTGTTTGTACATTAATAAAAGGAAATTGCACAGACAGAAACTGCGAAGTGCTGTATAGCAGAAGTGATGAGCAGACAACAAAGATCTGGTTTGGAAGTTCGATGCTCGTTTGCAAGCTATGGACCTAAAATAAAGTATGTTTGGAAACAAAGTGTGGCTGTGCATTCAATATTTGCAAAAGAAATTAGAAGTATAATTCAGTTTCCTTAAACTTTTATTTTAAATGAGCAACACTTTCTTCTGTAAGTAGTTCTAGAGCCTTCAGCTGGCCTACAAAGTTGTTGGCTGAGTCAGTGATAACCTTTTTGAGAATTTTCTGAGGAGGCTGTATAAAAATGGACTAAATGTGACAGGTGAGGCCAGAACTTATCACCTATGTTTGAACTCAGTGCATTGTATTCTTAAGGCTTTATTCCTATTTCATTCTGCTGAAACAATGGAGAATAATGAAAACACCTTTTGAGACAAAAGTATAAATCAAGTCCTTTTGATTTCAGAGACTGAACTCTATTTGGTTGATAATTTTTGTCACCTTTCTTTTTATTTTGTCTAACATTTTTTCCCCCTATTCTTACATTTTTGAGGCCCTAGAAAATCTCTCAGTTGAAGGAGATGAAAAAAGACAGCTAGGAGCAGAATTAAAAATGTTCTTGATTATTATGAATTTTAGTCAGAATCCATGAATAGGAAGGAATTAGAGAAAGAAAGAACTGGGAATAAAATTTAGGTTTATTTGCACAGAAAGGAACTGTTCTAGCTAATTCCCAGCAGAAAATACAGTTTTCAGTAACTCATTAACAGCAAAAATTTAGTAGAACCCTTAAGTAATATGTGAATCCCAGGCTTAAAATGAGCTCATCTGGAAATCAATCCTTCAACTATAAAGTGAGGACTATTTTCTTTCTTGTGACACAAGATGGTTATTTTGCTGTGGGGAGCCTGAGAATGCCTGCCTGTGCACAGAGAAAAATAGGAG